>NW_028318357.1:4899947-5237395 GCF_062004578.1 Staurois parvus
GCCTCAGCTGTTGATCACTGGGTCCCAGCCTGCTATAAGTCGCTGATCGGTGCCATTACTAGTATAAAAGAAAAAAAAAATTGCAGTATATACCGCCACATTTGTAGGCTCTATAACTTTCAGGTAAACCAATTAATTTACACGTATTGGGATTTTTTTTTTAGCAAAGACATATAGCAGAATACATTTTGGCCTATATGGCCTAAATTTATGACAAAATTTGATTTTTAAAATTTTTTTCTGGACATGTTCAATAGCATAAAGTAAAAAATATTGTTTTTTTCTGAAAGTTGTCAGTCTTTTTTTGTTTATAGAGCAAAGAAAAACAAAACGCAGAGGTGATCAAATACCACCGAAAGAAAGCTCCATTTGTGGGAAAAAAGGACATAAATTTAATTTGGGTGTTGTGTTGCATGACTGTGCAATTGTCAGTTAAAGTAACTCAGCTCCGTATCGCAAAAAATGGCCTGGTTAGAATGGGGGGCTGAGGTAAATCCTCTGGAGAGCAAGTGGATAATGAAAAAAAAAAAATTTGAACAGGCAGCCTTTTTAAAACAGAAGAGATATTGTCTGCTGTAATGTTTTATACCTGCCTGTACACACAGCTCAGTGTACAAATTTGGCTTCTGCAAGATGAATGAACCCCCATGCATGTAAGGGAGTAACA
Source organism: Staurois parvus (assembly GCF_062004578.1). Classification (NCBI taxonomy): domain Eukaryota; kingdom Metazoa; phylum Chordata; class Amphibia; order Anura; family Ranidae; genus Staurois; species Staurois parvus. The sequence goes on from NW_028318357.1 coordinate 4,900,615, forward strand.
TCACCTTGGCTTGGCCAATCCAAATTGTTGAAGACTGGACTCTGGAAGAAGCATAGGCAGAAGATTTCAGTGGTTGGTGAGAGTGTAAGCCGTGTACCGGGGTGGGCTCCCCAGGATACAGTGAAGTCACGGACGAGGAAAACAACCCCAACACCAGCTTTTGCCACAACAGAACTTTACTTAGATGTGGCAAATAAACACAACCACAAATGCTGAGAACATACAATAAATTTATATACACCCAGCCCAAAGGCTGAGACCCTTGTGTTGCACAGCACGGCGCCTTCTGATGGATGAAGGTAGAAAGTGAAGTAATTTATCTACTGGCGGGCACAACTAAGCTGCCACACCTTACCTGTTATTACCCTAAAAGAGCAGGAATCAGTGTAGGGGTGTATGGTATGGGCTAGCCTGCAGTGCAGCACAACAGCTTACAATCTTACACAAACCTACAGTATTCCCCCTCCCATAACTGGTCCTGTAGCACGTGCCTAAGTATTCCTTCTGAGCAAAACGCCAGTCTGGCTTGAGTTTGTTGGATTTTATCAGCTCTCCAATGTGAAATGTCGCTTTAAGTTATGAAGTCCTTCCAATGATCAGTAATAACACTTGTGGCCTGACACAAACAGAGACCCTAACTAACTAACTATAGCCCTGGTCGCAGTCTCTAGGCGTCAACCCTGAAATGAGGTGCGTGCACGATCTTACCGACCTGGGTCTGCTTTGCATCCACTGGTGACTCTGAACAGAACAAATGTTTCTCCAACAAGCATGCGGTATCACAGTGTATGTTGCTTTGTTCCTCTGCTCTCATCAGCATTCCTGGCAGCAATCTTCCTTTCTCTGAACAGGATCAGGGTCTTGGACACGATCAGCTTCACTTAGCTGCAGCTCTGGTTACTGAGGGATGCTCTCACACCTGGATGTCATCAGATTCTCTGCTCACCCGGCTCCTTCATTCACCATCCTCCAAACATGGCTCCTCTCTCTGTCCTCTTCCTGTTCTCTAAACCCTGAGTGAAAACCCCACCTCTTCATGAATATAGACATATCTATGCAGTCTGAGGCTGTGTTAGGAAAACAGTGGCATCTTGCGGCTAAACCGCAGAATGTCAGTCCAGAATATTTAATTTACTCCACACAAACAGTGTTCAAACAATGAGAGCTGTTTCCCCATCTCACAAGAGATCTCCTGGATTCCGCAATGCTGGAGGGTAGGTATCATTCCCCTTTAAATAGCCAATGGCTTTCGTTGCTATCAATATGCCCTATGAGGAGGGAGAGAGTTGCTAATTGAGATTAGGATCTTATAATTATAAGAGAGGCTGGTTGGGGGGGTTGTGCATGGAGAATGCAAAGTCTGCCGATAAGGGCTCATTCACACCATGATATAGAGACGTCACTTTTTCTGCACGCACTCTGCAAGGGCACAACAAAATCAATTGTTCTCTATGTGCCCTGTTCACACCACAACACTAGTATCATGTGCATATTTTTTCTGCGCAGGAATATGCAACGTGTATAAAACTCATTGAAACACATGTGAAAACTGAGGAAACTGATCTAAACTGTAAATTGTCCATGCAAGTGAAATCTGCGCATCAGTTTCGATCAGCTTTTCTGCACGTATGGTGTGGATGAGGCCTAAAATGTTTCTCCCTATCTTTTCAAAGGTTTGGAGGTATACTGTGTGACAATTTCTACTTCGAGTACTTAGTTTCCTGTGTGTCGAAATAAGTACGTACAGCTGCTTTTACCAGGTTTTATGAGAAGGGGTCAGCTTTCTTAGATGTGTTTTCCATAGTGCAAGAACATGTTGTTTTCATTTTATGCTCATTCCATCCCGTATTACATGGAAGCAGGGAGAACAAAAAACAGCTGGTGCCAATCTAGTATGTAATTTATAGGTTCTTTCCGTGGCCATGCTATGTTTCTTTAGAATATATTTTCTTCAGTTAACTGATCTTTATCTGTAGAAACATAGAAGCAGGTAAAGGTATGCATGTGTAAATATACTGCTCCTTGTAATGTGTCAATATAAACCTTTCCAGCATGAAGCTGGAAACTTTTTAAAAGATCCTGTGCCAGTTTCAAAAAGGCATGCCACCAATTTCTGTAGCTTTACTGAAATGTTTGGCAGATTCAGATAGTTGTATATTCAAAAATAATCGCTTGATGACCACCCCATAGCAGATATACTGCTACAGGGCAGCCGCACTGTGCAAAATCAAGTAAATATATACAGCTGTGTTCAAAATATTTGCAGTCAGACATCACTAACCTGATCAATCACTGTTTTTGGTAGAAATGATATTTCTACATGGCAAATAATTTACTAGCAGGTGTAGTAGAGTTATAGAAATCCAACAGACCCAACAGTCATGACATGCATGCTGCTGATTCTGTGTAATTGAATCACTAATTGAAAGGGGCATGTTCAAAATAATAGCAGTGTGGAGTTCTATTAGTGAGGTCATTCATTCTTTGAAAAACAGGTGGCAATTATTGCCCTTATTTAAGGAAGGAAGGCAGCAAATGTTGTACATGCTGGTTACAGTACATTTCTCTCTGAAATTCTGAGGAAATACGGTCGTTCCAGACATTGTTCAGAAGAACAGCGTACCTTGATTAAAAAGTCGATTGGAGAGGGAAAACGTATAAAGAAGTGCAGAAAATGACAGGCTGCTCAGCTAAAATGATCGCAAATGCTTTAAAATGGCAAAAAAAACCTGAAAGACGTGGAAGAAAGTGTTCCAACAAGACAACGACCCCAAACACAGTAGTAAACGTGCAACATCTTGGTTCCAGACCAACAAGATTGACGTTATGGAGTGGCCAACCCAATCCCCGGATCTTAATCCAATAGAAAACTTGTGGGGTGACATCAAAAATGCAGTTTCTGAGGCAAAACCAAGAAATAGAGAAGAACTGTGGAATGTAGTCCAATCATCCTGGGCTGGAATACCTGTTCACAGGTAACAGAAGTTGGTTGACTCCATGCAACACAGATGTACAGCAGTTCTCAGAAACAGTGCTTATACAACTAAATATTAATTAAGTGATTTAAAGGAAAGCAAAATCTTCAAACATTTTTCAGTTTATATAGTGAATGTTTGAGTTTGTAAAGAAGAATACAAACACTGCTATTTTTTTGAACAGTCTAATATTCACTTTTCTTCAATTTTTTTAGAGGAACAACACAAATTTGATATATTTTTCTTCATGTTTTGATTTGGAATAGAATGTGTAGTGTTCCCAATGCATTTGTGTGTATGGAAATAAAAGCTATTAGAAGGATTTTGAGCTTTATTCACTTTTTGCAACACACTGCTATTATTTTGAACACAACTGTATGTGATTTTGCAATTCAGGGAAAGGGGGCGCCCTTGCACAGCCCAGACTTGCGCAGCTATTGGCTCCTGAGGATATCAATCACCGGGTCCTGGACAGTGATTCCCGGTGATCGTCAGCAAAGTTGAGAGGGGAGAGATCTGTGTGTAAACAACAGAGGGTTTCTCTCCTGTTAGCATTGACGTGGTGCTTTCTATCTCTCTGCACAGCAGAAATAGAAAGCAGCAGGTCTCCGTAGTAAATTACAACACTTGTTGTATCTTCCTGCTGCTTGAGTTATCCTGCTTTAGTTAAGCTGCTGTGTTCAACTGCTGCTTCACACTCCAGCAGAAAACACAATCACGAAGGAAACTGCACCCCGTCTGCAACTGTGCCCCCCTGTCTGTGACCTCCCCCATGCGCTGGTCTAAATTTATAGGGAGATGGTCAAATGAGCAACTCTTCTCCGCCCCAATTAGGAACTGATAAGGATCACATGAATTTGGGGGACGTTAGTCAAAAAACAGATCAGTCGCACACACAGGCCAGGGTCATAAAAGGTGATCGATTTTCTGATCACAGAAAGATAAAGGAGGTGAGAATCAATCACCACAGACAAAAAGATATAGAACTAATTATCCTGAGTTTTGCAAAAAGTCAATGCGTTGCAGACAGTTTAGGGTGGAGATGAAATATCAGCATTTACCCTAAGCTAGCAGAAAGTCAATGCGTTGCAGGCTTTTTATTAGCACTGATCACTGTATTAGTGTCACTGGAGATGTCAGTGGCAATTAGTCAGTTCCCACTCAGTGTTAGAATGCCCGCCACAGTCCCGCTATAAGTCGCTGTTTGTCGCCATTGTTAGTGTAAAAAAAAAAAGAAAGAAAAATTTTAGTATATATACTGCCATTTCTAGACGCTATAACTTTCATGTAAACCAGTTAATATACACTTACTGTGATTTTTTTCCTTTTTTTTAGCAAAGACGTAGCAGAATACATTTTGGCCTAAATTTATGAACAAATTAGATTTTTTAAATTTTTAATTGGATATGTTTTATAGCAAAAAGTCAAACATATTGTTTTTCTTTTAAATTGTCATTTTTTTTTGTTTATAACGCAAAAAATAAAAACTGCAGAGGTGATCAAATACCACCAAAAGCTCTATTTGTGAAGGAAAAAAAAGTCATTTATGTACAGCATTGCATGACTGCGCAGTTGTCAGTCAGAGTAACGCAGTGCCGTATTACAAAAAATGGCCTGGTCAGTAAGGGGGGGGGGGGGGGGGTAAAACTTCTTCAGGGCAAATGGATAATGAAGGTGGAGATAATTAAGACCAACTCTAAGTTGGCCCACAGAGACAGAGCACCCATCTTTATACGCTCTGTAGCAGGATGGCATGCTTGCTGTCACTGCTCCCTCCCCACCTGTCACTGGTTGTCAAGGATGCTCTTGGCTGACAGTGAGCGAAGCCTGATGGGGAAGCTGAGGCACTAGTTTCGCATCAGGTCTGCTCTCTCCTTGTGATTGAAAGTAGGCAGTGGGTGGATTCTATAGCCAGTAGCAAGCGGTCTATTGACCATAGAAGTCACCCACTTCCTGCTGTCAATCACAAGGGGAACTGTTCTGATGGGGGAGTAGTATATGTGAATCTACCTACCAAACTTCACCCACCCAGCTACAAAACTCCTTGCCTACTGCACTGCTGTGTGACAGATGTATTAGAGTGCTCCCATTCTGGATGAAGGAGCACAGGGGAGCCTTTGGGCAGCAGCATCTTCAGTTTGGGTGGAGGGGAGTTTAGATGTACTAGCAGATTTAAGTACTCTAACAATTGAAGCCAAACTCTGGCTAATAGTTTTAAGCGGTTACAGCATTTTTTTTCTCTTGGGATAAAGGTTTTACATTACTAAATAAAAGCTCATCATTGTAAGCACCCCTTCTAGTATTAAATGGCTTGTCTCATCTCTGTAACTGAAAAATTCTGCTGGAGAGCTTGTTCTTTTGAAAAACAATAGACTTACTTGTCAGATCACCAGATAAAAATATAAAAATGAAGGCTAAAAAGAAAACAAATGCAGCCATCACAACTAAGAAATGGTAAGCTACAATATAATGTTTGTTTTTGGGTTTATAACTGCTTTAAAGGTATTATATATCTTCCTATGGCGGCAATCAGTGACCTATAGCGGGACTGTGGTGGACATACTGTACAGTACAAGGTGAACTAATACATGAACACAGAGGAATTGACCAGCCATGACACACCACGTGAGCCCATCATTTCAAGGTAAGGCAAACAAATGACAAAGATTATAACTACAGTCTAATACTTAGATAAATCAACAAAAACATTTGAAAGTATACAATGCCTTTAGCTAATACAACTGTGGTCTGAAACATATCCTTAAAATGAGTACTTGGCAATTATATCTCCTTGCCAACTAGCAGCCAGTTAGTAAGTGTTCCTGGGCTTCAGTGAAAAAATGCATTGTGCTTTTGACTCAGGTTTGAGATGCTTCTGAGATTATATTGAAGCTGCAGCTGACCTTCTTCTGATTGACATTTGATCTGAGCTGCCTTTGCATTCCCATCAGGGGAGGACTGACCATTTGGAAACTCGGGCACTGCTCAAAGGCCCGGGGTCAGTAGGGGGCCCCATGAGATGTCCCTGGTACATTTTTCATAGACTTTTTTGAGTTTGGGCAAGGACACAGGGGCCCCATGAGTTGTCAGTCCGTCCCTGATTCCCATACACTTGTATGGGCATAGGAACAGTTCTTAAAGTGTTACTAAACCCAGGACCCTGCATTCACTCTATCTGGTCTCCCACAGTCTCCTCTGAGAATGCCAGAGAAATGAGCAGAGGTCTTTTACCACTGTATGATAAAAGGACACCATAATTAGGCAGGTTGACACAAGTCCATGGAGTTCATCCAATAATAGGAAACCAATACAAACAGAACCCTATGTCCACATTTAAAGGGTTACTAAACCCAGGACCCTGCATTCACTATATCTGGTCTCCCACAGTACAGAGAACATGGAAGTGCAAATATTTTAGTAAATATAAACTGCTAAATACCTTTTCTCATCAGAAGTTAGAGCAGTCTTGTGACTTCTATCAGTGTTCAGCAGAGCACTGGTTAAAGTTTGCAGGAGGAGTTTTCTTTCTGCTCTAGGAGGATGCATAACCCCTGACCTCTGTCCGGACAGTGCTGATTGGCCCTGTGCTGATCACATGAACTCTCCCAAGAAGAAAAATAAAACTCTGTAGCATTTCACACCAAACTGAGTTTGTGCAGAGTGCCACCACACCATGTGTCTTATCAGGAGATAACAAGGGGACACTGGAAGAAGGGGAGGATCAGAGAAGACAGAATCAAACAGCCTTTTTACACAATGCAGAAAATTAACCCCTTAGGTTCCACTGTGAGTATAACAAGCATGCTTTACAGCATACAGTATACAGTCTGATTTTACTGTTGTGGGTTAAGTGAACAAAACCTTTGACAATGGCCCATACATTATCACTTGCAAGTCAAACTTAGATACTTTCTGGTTTATTCAGTAAACAGCTGAAAGAGCAACAGAGATGTGGGAAGGTAAGCCATGACAACCAATCAGATTAAATGTTACTAGAGACAGATCAGATAAAAAAATGTTGTGTGACTTCTGGTTGGTATACCACAAGGCACTGTAGTGCTGAGCTGAGACTAGGAGGATCCTACAGGGAATTGAAGAGTAATAACTTCAGCAGGTACAGTATTCTATTATATAAATAAATTAGTGTAGCACTAAACATACAAATAAAGCAGTACCATTATAATACATAATACATAATATATAATTAATGTGATAAGTGCTGTGATCCTCTCAGTGCTCTTAGACCACTAAATACCCTCGTAAATATCACTCTCTTAAAAATAAAAACATTATAATCATATTCCATAAAAATATATTGTGATAGTGCCACTTCAAAAAAATATAAATAAATAAATAAATATCGAGTGATGGTGCCACTTCAACTTCATTCAATGTCCAATATTCCAATTCAAACCCATCTATTCCAAGTGTTCTCTATATACATGCACAGTGTTTATATATAGATAGTGCCACTCGTGAACCAACACACTTCTTTCCACTTCAGCTGCAATGCCTGCTCACCTCCTTCCTGCGACCCCTAGGGGCCCACAAGCCTTTAGGATCACCCTGGATCCTCAAAATTCCTGGTTTGGCACCTTCCTGATATTCCTCCTATCAGGCCTCCTCCACTCCTTCACTGTTATGCCTCACAGGCTCCTCACCAGCGATTGTCTGCAAATTATTCGGTTTTACAGCGGCAATTCCGTCCCTATATGGGCAAACTGCAAACCTCTGATGATACTTCCTGATAACCAGGAAAATTGCGTCCCACACCGGAAGTGCAACACTCCGGATACCGGAAGTTGCGTCTTAGCTTTGCCTACGCGTTACGTCACGTACCTCGTGACTTCTTCTGGGACCCAGAAGAAGTCACGAGGTACGTGACGTAACGCGTAGGCAAAGCTAAGACGCAACTTCCGGTATCCGGAGTGTCGCACTTCCGGTGTGGGACGCCATTTTCCTGGTTATCAGGAAGTATCATCAGAGGTTTGCAGTTTGCCCATATAGGGACGGAATTGCCGCTGTACAACCGAATAATTTGCAGACAATCGCTGGTGAGGAGCCTGTGAGGCATAACAGTGAAGGAGTGGAGGAGGCCTGATAGGAGGAATATCAGGAAGGTGCCAAACCAGGAATTTTGAGGATCCAGGGTGATCCTAAAGGCTTGTGGGCCCCTTGGGGTCGCAGGAAGGAGGTGAGCAGGCATTGCAGCCGAAGTGGAAAGAAGTGTGTTGGTTCACGAGTGGCACTATCTATATATAAACACTGTGCATGTATATAGAGAACACTTGGAATAGATGGGTTTGAATTGGAATATTGGACATTGAATGAAGTTGAAGTGGCACCATCACTCGATATTTATTTATTTATTTATATTTTTTTGAAGTGGCACTATCACAATATATTTTTATGGAATATGATTATAATGTTTTTATTTTTAAGAGAGTGATATTTACGAGGGTATTTAGTGGTCTAAGAGCACTGAGAGGATCACAGCACTTATCACATTAATTATATATTATGTATTATAATGGTACTGCTTTATTTGTATGTTTAGCGCTACACTAATTTATTTATATTTGGACACTGATTAGGGGTATTGGTTTGAGTGTTAGCAGCATATCAATTAGGAGGGGGGTTTTCCATAGAAGCGCAGGAGGATTTACAATCACAGTATTCTATTAAACCACGATGGGCAATTTGGATAGAGTTGGAAGGGCAGTGGTGGTTTAAGGGACACTATTAAATTAGGGTTGGCTGGAGGGGATTTATGGGAACAGTGTGTAAGAAGGCAGTGGTATTTGCTGAGGTGCTGCTAAGTTGGGGGGTAGCTTAACCACTTCCCATGTACATAAACGGCCGGATGGGAGCAGTGCAGGAGCTGGTTGCCTTTCATAATCGGCGCCGGCATTTGCAGCCTGGGCGCGCTCCCTGGTCCGATCCGGTGCCCGCTGTGTCAGCTGTACGGGACCTCTGTGTGAGGTCCCAATCGTGTGATCACTGATTGGCCAATCAGTGATCACATGAATAGTAGTAAGCAAGCTGTCAATTCCTGACATCATTGCTTACTACTTGTGAAATCTGTGAATGATCACAGAGGTCACATGGTACAAGCATATCCTAGATTGTAAGCTCGAAAGAGCAGGGCCCTCAATCCCCTCATGTTTTGCATTGTATTGGTATTGTTCTGTCACATGTTCTGTCCCCCTTTGTAATATACAGCGCTGAGTGAACTATTGGCGCTTTATAAATACTGTATAATAATAATAATAATATTCACAACAGCCTTGTACCATGTGACAAGCTGTGACCAATCACAGCTCTCACAGTATTTCTCAATTGCTGCAAGAATGCAGTCAGAGAGAAAGAGAAATGATTGCTTTTACAGCCTTTATAGGTGTAAAAGCAATCAGTGTAAAAAAAAAAATCTGCATCACCCCCCACAAGTAGTACAGTGTTACTATGGTGACTGTACTGCTAGGGTGACAGTATTGTAAAAAAAACAAACAAATAATAATATTATATTGTAAAGTGCTGAGCAAATTGTTGGCGCTATATAAATCCTGTATTATAATAATAATAATAATAATAATATATAAAAATAAAATAAAAATGTAAAAAATAAATTTGAAAAATTATAATTTCAGATTATAAACTAATTTAGTTTTTTTTGTTTTTTTTTTTTACAAAAAAGATGACTGAATAAATTTTGCCCAAGATTTATGAAGAAAGATTATTTATTTGTAAAATTGTATAAGAAAAACATTTTTGTTTGGACATTTCATTTATATAGCAAAAAAAAAAAAAATATCCCAGTGGTGAATAAATACCACCAAAATAAAGTTTTATCTGTCTCAAAAAATGCATATGGGTACAGTGTTGCATGACCGCGTAATTGTCATTCAAAGTGTGATAGCACTGAAAGCTGAAAATTGGCCTGGACAGGAAGGGCGTGAAAGTGTCCGGACTTGAAGTGGTTAAGGTGTTTTCCAGTGACAGTGTCCTCCTGACCAGAGATGGGGGCACAAGATCCTTGTGGTGCTGAAGGAAGATGTAGAATTTAAAATTCAATGCACGTCATTTTTTGTAATACTTTTCTCTTGTACTGTCTTATGATTATATTTAAGCAGCACTCCGTACACTGTCAATACAATACAATAAATGGCCATTAACCCCTCCTTCCAAATTTTTCAAGCCTTCTTGTCCTTTTAATCCACCATTTTTCTCCAGCTACTTCCTTTTCTCTTTTCACCCTTTCTTCTTTTACAGGCCAATATGTTAGTGGAAATAAACACATTTAAAACAGCTTTCTTTAGTTGTCAAGCCAGTAGGTATGAGTCAGAACGTCTGTCATCTTTTATTGCTGTCCTCCTTCACACAACCTGTCCCAGTGATGCCAGAACAAGAAAGTGTTTGATCCTTTTTTTTTACCACACCCAAGCCCTAAACCTTGTTAGTACACATTATTGTGATTGCTGCTTGTTAAAATGTAAACAACACATAGCATTTGATAGGCAGAACTGCTACAGAACGTGACCTATTCAAGTAAATGTGACCATGCCAAAACCACATGTTATACCTGATGTGCTGCAGTAGGCTGTCAATGATTGAAACAGACTTTCAGGAGGTGACATATCATCTCTGAGCCACCTATCAACTGTCTCTAAAAAGCATTCCACTACAGATCGCTTTCCGGGAAGGGGGGGTTGAACCCTACTGCACATGTAAAAAAGATCAAAGACTGCATAGGGATGTTCTGTTTATTTAATTACATATGGCTGTGATTTTAAAGGCAACTTTAGCTTAAAGTGGTTATTGACCTCAGACATGAAATCTGAGTGTAATTTCTGTCTGCCTCATTCCTCAGCTATCAGCATAAGTCATTTCTGACAGTTTACCTGGCACCAAGAGAAGAAAAGGTGACAGGGGAGGGACCTCCAACACACAACCTTTGACTGATAGCCTCAGCTTTGTTTTTGTTTGCTGTGCGATGGAGGGTGTGTCCCTTCCCTCCAATCAGCTCTCAGAGCTCGTGTACACTGTGTAAGTGCAGCTTCCCGCCATCTGCTTTGTGAGTCTGAAAATCCTTTTCATTTCTCCATGGACTTCAATGGGAGGTACACTATGAAGATGTTGGGAAGTAGATGTTCCTGCTTTGAATTGTTTTACTGAAATAGTGATTCTCAGCTAGACTCTCTGTTGTAGAGTCCTATAGAGACTATGCTTCACAGCCAGATGTTGCCCTGATAGAGCCACAGAAACAATTCTGTGAAGAGTCCGTGTTGTGTAGCGTTTATAATCTGTTGTGTGTTACTCTGCAGTATATGCATGCTCTTTGCCATCCTCAGCCTGTTCTGAATTATTGCTTTCAAGTATGCACCTGTTTAGTAAACTGCAATTTGAAATGACTCTCTGTCTGTTCGTAGCCCTCTTTTTGGGGGGGGGGAGGGTTGAGAAATGGCTTTCCCCATCCAGGATATTGTGCTAAACCTGTAGGTAACTAAGAGAAAAAGAACCTTCGCGCAGTGGAGGAGTGGAATTCATAATAAAGTCGGCAGTGCCACCAACCAGGACAGAGGGGATTCCCTTGGCAAATTAACCAGTAATCTAATCAAAGTAAGTGGGAGCAGAGGAACTACTGCAATCAGCAATCATTAACTGTAAGTATATACATGAACACCAGTATGGAAATAATACAAGCTTTACATAAGAAAAGATTAATAATAGTACATACATCCAACATATAAACAGGTATTATCAACAAAGGGCCTGATAGGAGTCTTAGTGGAATTGTGCACATTTATCATGGTACATATCATTAGAGATACCTCCAGATGAATGTTGCAGCAAAGTTCAGTTGCAGCGACCCTTGAGGATGATCAGGATGCAGAGTCCATCTTTGTGTCGGAGACCTGAAGCCAAGATCAATGGTGATGGGGATATTCTCCAACCAGCCTGGAATGCATCTTCTCACAAACAAACACTGTGGTCTGAAACTGGAGCTCAGATTCAGCCTATCTACTCTGTGCTTTAGTACCAAGTAGCTTCCAATATGACATGCAATAGGACCCCTGATTACCAGAAGTGGCTGTCGGATACCTTAACTGGTTCTGGCCTATTCTGGTTATTGGGTCCTGAGCTAAATCTAGCTAAAAATCTAAAATACCATGAGCTGTATATAAACTCTATTGCAATAAACAGATTCACATACTAATATACTGGAAGGTGACCACTACACCCATACAGTAGCACATACTCAGCTATCTGGCACTATGCATGTGAGTTAATGACAATAGGACAGAGATATGTTTGCCACAAGGATTCAGAAACACACTCAAGAAGCTATGGAGAGCAGCAGTTAAACTATAAGAACATAGGAATATTTGAATAATAGTCCCTTTTGGCCTGGATGTAGCAGCCTGGACAGAACATGGGGTCTCAGACTTTCTCTCTCTCTCTCCCTCCATTTCCCCCTTCTGGGGTTTTTAAAGCCAGCCTTCTGGAGCCGGTAGGTGCTAATACATAATTATACATAACACTGTGATATTAGCAGCTAACAGTAGAGGGCAGTAGATCCCTACATGACTAAAGTACAAATCTTAACCACTTGCCTACTGGGCACTTATACCCCCTTCTTGCCAAGGTCAATTTTCAGCTTTCGTGCTTTGAATGACAATTGCGCGGTCATGCAACACTGTACCCATATGACATTTTTACAATTTTTTTTCACACAAAAATAACTTTCTTTTGGTGGTATTTAATTGCCACTGGCAAAAAATTTGAAAACAAAAGTTTTTCTGTGTTTCTATTATAAGATATTGCAAACAGGCAATTTTTCTCCTTCACTATTGTGCGTTTATGAGGCTGCACTGAAAGGCAGCACTGATGGGTACTGCTAGGCAGCAATGGGGTGGCATGGATAGGTAGCACTGATGGGCACTGATAAGGTGGCATGGATAGGCAGCACTGATGGGCACTGATAGGAGGCACTGCTGATGCTGCACTGATGGTTGCCCTGCTGGGCACTGATGCATAGCACTGCTGGGTGGCACTGCAGGGCACAGGTGGGTGGCACTGATGGGTACAGGTGGGTGGCACTGATGGGCACAGGTGGGCGGCACTGCTGAGCATTGATCATCAGGGCACTGATCATCAGTACCGATGATCAGTGCTGATCACTTATCTGACAATTGCCGGTTATCGGCAGTACTTTCCTCACGCTGTGACAGCGTGAGGAAAGTGCAGACGAGAACTGGCAACTGTATTTACCCGGTGACCTACTGTGTCATTGGGCACAGCTGATCCCATGGTAAAAGGCCGCTGTGATTGGCCATTTACAGTATCACATGATCAGCTGTGTCCATAGGACACAGCGATCACCGGCAGCACCGGATGCATGCCGCTGGGGGCACACAGTGGGCATGTTCTGGAAATAGGTCCATGGACGTCGTCCCAGAAATAGACAACCGTGCTGTAGCCGTCTTTCGGCTATAGCGCGGTAGGGAAGAGGTTAAAACATTTATCCCGATTTTTGTCTGAAAATCAAATATTTTCAGTTGCACCTAATACAGAAAAGGAAAACATCTTTAATTTTCAGGCTTATCACAGAAACTTTACAAATATTCATTAACTAATTCATAATTTATAAGGTAAAAAAGTTCAGTCTTTTCCATCCTCTCATTGAAAGTTCAGTAGTCAGATGCCCCTGTCAGGATTCTTCTAGGTTACAGTGTGAGATGTTATGAGCTTGGGTGGGAGAGGGTGGCAGAGGCTGACTCATCCCCCCAACCTCTGTATTCCTCTTGCCATTGCTTATCTCAGTAAGGTGCTCACAGCACCGTCTCTATGAAGCAGCTGTTTCCTTCGTAGCTGTCGACTGACTGGAAATGGCAGGAAGGGAGTACGGCAGGTGGAACCTCATAACTAGGGCTAAAAAGCGTTTAACCTGTTTTCACCCGGCAAATAGAAGAATGACGGCTGAGCGGGACTCTCATTGATCTGGGAGAGCGCCATATGGCGTCCTTCCTGGATCGTGCCTCACATGTGCCTGTGGGGCTGAGCCATGGCGAGATCTGTCACCGGCTGTGTACCTCGGACAAAGCCGATGACAGATCTGTGTACCAGCCACGTACCAGTACCATGTGATTGCTCACAGCCGGTCACATGACTTTGTGATTGGTCACAGTGATCACATGTACAGACTGGGGCAATCGCAGCCCATCTGGGTCATGTGATTAGCTGTGGCCAATCAAAGCTAATCACAACAAAAAAACCTGAATGAACCAATTTCATTCAGTTAAATGCTTGCTTATAGCAAAGAAGATTCTTTGCTATAAGCAATCATATGTGTAAAAAAAATGATCACTTCCCCAGAGTAGTACCATAGTAACATTATACTACTCTGGTCACAGTTTACTATGAAAAAAAAATCTTAAAAAAAGAAAAAAATCTAATAAAAATAAAAAAAAGTAAAAAAAGATACTTTTTATTGTACTGTCACCAGTCAGTGTCTCTGATCACCGCCACACCAGTTATATGATGACACTGTACTGGACTGGTGACAGTATGTAAAAAAAAATAAAACAAATTTGTGAACTTTTTTTTTACATTTCTTCATTTTCCAAAAAATTATGACAAAAAAATACAACTTCAAAAAACTCGCCATGCCTCTTACTAAATACCTCGGACTGTCTACTTTGCAAAAAGGGGCCATTTGGGGGATCTCTACTGTTAGATTGGCTGTCAGTACGTTGGGACTGATCGATTTTCATAGTTTTTGAACTCTATACCTTTTCTAAAGACTAAATAATAAACACTTTTTCATCAAAGAAATGTAGCAGAATACATCTTGGCCTAAATTTTTGAAGAACAATTATTTATTTGCAAAATTTTATAACAGAAACAAAGAAAAACTTTTTTTTTCTAAATTTTTGGTCGTTTTTCATTAATTTAGTAAAAAATAAAAATCCCAGTGGTGATTAAATACCACCAAAAGAAAGCTCTAGTTGTGTGAATAAAATGATAAAAACTTTGTTTGGGTACAGTGTTGCATGACTGAACAATTGTCATTCAAAGTGTGAGAGTGCTGAAAGCTGAAAATATGCCTGGATAGGAAGAGAGTAAAAGTATTGAAGTGATTAAAAAAAACATGAGATAAAGTACTACTTTTTCCAATGAGGGACAGAACTGAAAAAAAAAAAAAATAAAAACAAATATGCTTTAAAGCTTTGTGAATCTTGCTGCTTCTGCAGAGTGGGAAGGATGCTTTACTGGGTTTGATTTATTATCTGGTCCAGTGCCATGCAATCTGGCCTGTTAACACAAACAGCATATGTGTCAGTGTCAGTATATGTATCCCCTCACTATGGGGTTTGTTTACTAAAGCTGGAGAGTGCAAAACCAGGCTTCTGGAAGGAAACCAATCCGCTTCCAGGTTTTATTGTCAAAGCTTAATTAAACAAGCGGAAGTTAGCAGCTGATTGGTTTCTGTGCAGAAGTGAGCCTGATTTTCTCCAGCTTTAGTAAATAAACCCACTGGTTGGTACATATGTTTATGTTAACAAAATACCATGGGAACTGTGCAGGGGCGGACTGACCATTTGGAAACTCGGGCACTGCCCGAGGGCCCAGGGTCAGTAGGGGGCCCCATGAGATGCCCCTGGTACCTTTTTTCCTAGGCTTTTTTGAGTTTGGGCAAGGACACAGGGGCCCCATGATCCCCTATTGCCCAGGGGCCCCATGAGTTGTCAGTCCGCCCCTGGAACCGTGCATAAATTAAGTGCATTAAATTTGACAATACATGAGTAATATTGCTTCACATATGCAAAGTGAATAATTGTAACATTCAGTCCCAATACGGAAAAATAAAATGCCTGGGTGTTGAATACTAATTAGTGAACTTTGCACAAAAAATGACAGGTGCTCCTCTGTGCTCAATCGGTGCCCCACATGGATGTGCACTCATTGTAAGCCATGGACCACCTATCTCTAGGTTGGTCTTAAGCGCCTGGTTAGGGACTAGCCCAATGCGTGATGGCAAGAATGGCACCAATATTCATTCCTGGGAATCATGCGTTCTGGCTGATAGTAACCAATAGGATGATGACCAGCGTGGATATAAATGACAGTGTAGTTTCAAAAGAGCCTTTTTAAACTTTCTCCTCTCCTCCCAGGCAGTAAACCAAGTTTCAGAATGTGAACAGAAACAAAAGCAAACATCCCATAGTGTAAAACCATAAAAAAACTTTAATGATGGAGAGAAATTATAAGAATAAAACTCACAAGCAAAGTGCCCATAACCTGGTACTCAGTGTATTCAACCTTGCTGCCTGTGAATAGGAACCAAGATGGTTGTCGTGTCCCAGTGTGTGTTCCAAAGGGCGGAAATGATGTCAGTGGAAGTTGTGTCATCAAACTTGGACCAGTTTCTATCAATAGATAGTCAGCAGGCACTTCCTGATGACGATCTATTGATTGAAACTGGTCCAGGTTTGATGATGCAATTTTAGTGCCCTGATTCTGAGTAAATGTCCCCTGTCACAGGAAAGCCAGTTATCATCTTTCCTTTCCTCAGACAGTGACAGCTCTGAGGAAAAGAAATACCAATAACCAGCATTTGTTTACATGTGATCAGCTGTGATTGGACACAGCTGATCACATGGTAAAGGGCCAACGTCATTGGCTCTTTACCCTGATCAGTGATGCACTGTGTCCGAGGGACATATGATGTCCTCCCAGAATGTGATTGGTCGTACCCAGTCATAATTTTACAATAGGCTGGGTGGGAACCAGTAAAAGAATAAGTTCACCTTCTGGAGCATTTAATATGTTACACCCATAATTAGGATGCACATCCTCGCATACCCAATCTCCCCCTCCCTGTGACAGCAGGCAGGGATCCTCTCCCTGCACCCACTGTCACTTTTTGAAAACAACGTGGCTATGTGGGGCTCCATCCACACAGTCACATCATTCATTCACAAGAATCTGTGAATGAGAAAACTACAAGTCCTCTCTGCCACCATAATGATTAGCACACTCCTAGTTCATTCACACTCCCTCCAGCTTACAAGCTGACAGCCCGTACAGAGGTTTACATAGGTGTGCAGGAGCCTGCAATTGCACCCGTGATCTGCTGATCTTGGGTGCAATACTTTGCCGGCTGCTGTTAAAAAAGTAATAAGTGCACATTATTTACTTGAAAAAAAATGCGCGTTTATTATTTTTTAGTAAAAGGTGAACTTTGCTTGGGCACCTCATGTTATATGGTGAAAACTGTTGTCCAGTTCTGCTCCTGTGATGCCACCTTGCTACACGAGAATACAAACAGCTATTAGGACACACACTGGGGTTGATTTAATAAAGGCAAATAAACAACTGCACATTGCAAGTGCAGTGGCTACAGCTCTGCTGACTATCATCATCTACTTATGTACAAGCAAAAGTGCTTTATATATCGGTGTCAATGACAGTCAGTCTGTCCATCACTCTGCCAGTGGTAGTCAGATCATCATGAGAAATCAATCTGTCCATCAGTCACTCTGTGCCTGTGTATGCCTATTTCATTTTCTGTCTAGCAATGTTATGAAGTCTATGAAGTCTGTAAATGCTAACCAACCTGTTCTTTTTATGTCAATTTATTTATCTTTGTGTATTTCTATACAAGGCCTTTTAACTGACTGTACGTGACAATCCATGTTACCCAAAGATGTGGAACATCAAAGAATAAATAAGAAGGAACTGCAAATCAATATGCAAAATAGACCCAAGATGAATACCAATTATACTGTATATAGATCCAAGAGTGTAACCTCCTTTGAAAAATAATTGTCTGAATCTCAATTTATAAAAACAGAGTAGACTGCTAATTATCTTAGAGGCATGCTACCAGAGGGGAATAAAACCTTGAATATTCAATACATAGGGGGTTATTTAATAAAATTGGAGTGTGCAAATTCTGGAGCAACTCTGCAGAGAAACCAATCAGCTTCCAGTTTTTATTGTCAAAGCTTAACTGAACAAGCTGAAGTTAGGAGCTGATTGGCTACCATGCACAGCTGAATCAGATTCTGAGTGCACCAGTTTTAGTAAATCTCCCCCACTGTAACACTTTATACTGTATATAACCTAATACCTAACTTATAAATAGGAATAAGCAAAGTAGCTTATATTTGATTAATGGGAGGATCTGTGAAACCAGCATGAGCTCTACAAACCCGAACGTAGCATCAAATCCCACTAAAGTCTATGGGTTGTGAATATATATATGATATTTTTTTTTTCTTTGCCATAACCAAGAAATGGTTGAAAAATGGCAGAGGGAGCTAGGCATTTTCATGGGCAATGGGCAAATAATGATTACAAAAAATTACCATAAAGTGTTGGTACACATATAAGCGGATTGGATGAAGTTTGAACCACATCCAATCCACATGACATGTGAAATAACATTGCTTCCTATGGTGCCTGTTCACATACACTATATTGCCAAAAGTATTGGGACCCCCTTCCAAATCATTGTATTCAGGTGTCCCAATCATTTCCATGATCACAGGTGTATAAAATCCAGCACCTAGGCATGCAGACTGCTTCTACAAACATTTGTGAAAGAATGAGTCCCTCTCAGGAGCTCAGTGAATTCAAGCGTGGTACCGTGATATGTTGCCACCTGTGCAATAAGCCCATCTGTGACATTTCCTTGCTACTAAATATTCCACAGTCAACTGTTAGTGGTATTATAACAAAGTGGAAGCAACTGGGAACAACAGCAACTCAGCCATGAAGTGGTAGGCCACGTGACAGGGCAGGATCAGTGCTGAAGCGCACAGTGCACAGAAGTCGCCAACTGTCTGCAGAGTCAATAGCTAAAGACCTTCAAACTTCAGATTTGCACAACAGTGCGTAGAGAGTGTCATGGAATGGGTTTCCATGGCAGAGCAGCTGCATCCAAGCCTTCCATCACCAAGTTCAATGCAAAACATCGGATGCAGTGGTGTAAAGCACACCACCACTGGACTCTAGAGCAGTGGAGACATGTTCTCCGGAGTGAGGAATTGCGCTTCTCTGTCTGGCAATCTGATGGATGTGGGTTTGGCGGTTGCCAGGAGAATGGTACCTGCCTGACTGCATTGTGACAAGTATGAAGTTTGGTGGAAGGGAGATTATAGTGTGGGGTTGTTTTTCAGGGGTTGGGCTTGGCCCCTTAGTTCTAGTGAAGGGACCTCTTAAGGCGTCAGCATATATTTTGAACAATTTAATGCTCCCAACTTTGTGGGGACAGTTTGGAGATGGCCCCTTCCTGCACCAGTGCACAAAGCAAGGTCCATAATTACATGGATGAGCGAGTTTGCGGTGGAGGAGCTTAACTGGCCTGCACAGAGTCCTGACCTCAACCCGGAAGAACACCTTTGGGATGAATTAGAGCAGAGACTGCAAGCCAGGCCTTCGCGTCCGACTTCAGTGCCTGTCCTCACAAATACGCTTCTGGATGAATGGTCAAACACTCCCATAGACACACTCCTAAACCTTGTGGACAGCCTTCCCAGAAGAGTTGAAGCTGTTATAGCTGCAAAGGGTGGGCCAGCTCAATATTGAACCCTACAGGGTAAGACTTGGATGCCATTAAAGTTCATGTACGTGTAAAGGAAGGCGTCCCAATACTTTTTGCAATATAGTGTATGTCCGGTGCACTGGCAGTGCGGATTCAGTGCGGATTGAAAAAGAGTCCTGTCCAAATTCTGAGCAGTGCGGTCCGATTCAGGTGTGGATTACAGGCTATTGACTTCTATGGGAACTGCTTCTGAACATCACATGTCATCAGTTGTTAACAGGCTTTCAGTTTAGGTTCAGGATCAGGCTTCAGCACAGCTTGCTCTCCTCCCCAACTCCTCTCCACCTCAGCAAAACAAAAAAGCCTTGCAAAACCACACTCAAACCGGCCTTGAACCTGTGAACAGTACAATCCATAGCTGTATCACAAAAACCGGTCCTGAACTGGCTCTGAACTCCTGAGCAATCTACTAGTGCAATCTGCACTGAAACCGGACCTTGAAAGCTGGAATGCACATGTGTGAATCGACACTCAGTGAGGTCTTTCCCCATGAAGGGCAACATTAAAAACTCACAAATTCTTTGGAAAACATTCTTGTGGGATACCATAAATCTACATATGCTGTTACGAAACAGTATGTTACGGTCATTTAACCACTTCACCTCTCACACCTGTTAACTTTCTATAGACCACTGCAATCTTTACATTTCTGCTTTGGACCTGTTTATTTGGCAATAACTTTGCCATTACTCAAGATGACAAGGTAATACATATATTGTTTTTTTTTTAAGGACAAAGAAAGCTTTCTTTTCATGATATTGTCGTACAACAATGATTTCCTTTTCCGCAATCCTTAGACAATACAATGCCACAAACCTAAACAAAATGCACTTTTTTATTTTTAGTGTTAGTTTTAAAATAAATAAATAGTGCTGCTGCAGATACAAAGTGAGCATTTTATTCTGTAATCTGTGTTTTAACACTAAAGTTATGATTCTGGTACAAAGCATTACAAAGTTATTTGCAAACAAAATAAAACAAAAAAGTTTAAATATTGATAGTTAATAAAATAGAAGCAAACAAAAAAAATTGAAAAATAATAGTTGAAAAGAGAAGACTTAGGCTTGTTTCCCACTCCCGTGACTTGAGATCTGACTAGTAAGATCCCAAGTCACATGACATGTGAAATCCCATGTTAGTCAATGAGAGCTGTCTAAATTAGCACTACTGACGCTGCTCCAATTTTAGAAAAGGTTGCTGTACTACTTCAAGGTGACTTCTATCCAACTTTTGCCCATAGACTTTAATGGAAGTTGCCTCCAAGTTGGAT
Source organism: Staurois parvus (assembly GCF_062004578.1). Taxonomy (NCBI): domain Eukaryota; kingdom Metazoa; phylum Chordata; class Amphibia; order Anura; family Ranidae; genus Staurois; species Staurois parvus. The sequence continues at coordinate 4,921,469 of NW_028318357.1, forward strand.
CTCATCTATATTGATGTGGTTTGGATCCAACTTTATAGGAAAATTACCCGGGCAAGGTCACATGGCATGAAAGTTGCTGCAAAGTCGCATCAAGTCACATCAAAAGTCGTGCTCAAGTCGCATCAAGTCGCCAGCAAATTGCCAGGAAGTCACCTGTCAATGTTGCACTGTAAGTCTGCGACTTTCAGGTTGCAGTAGTGTGAACCAAGCCTAATTAGTTCAGGTTGCAGTTAATTAGAGCTGATTAGCATAAACAAACAGTTAATAAGGGATTAAACAGAGGAACACTTTATTTATAAAAAAAAAATGAAACAACTTGTTTTTACTTGTCAGGTTGCTTTAATTGACATCATCTGCCTATCTAAGTTGATCACTTTGATCTGCAGATGAATGAACAGAAAGATACAAATGTAACAATATGTTACATTGTATCCTTGTATAATCACCATCTAAAGATTCAGACTGCTTTTTGTCAGCTAGAGCTGACTACTTCTTCTCTGAGTATACTGTAAAGCCAGCTTTGAAAGGCCCTTATCCCAATGTTGATGGTTAAGGGCCTCTACCCCACATCCTGTCCCCTAAAAGGATGAGGGTGTTTGTGGGGGCTTATAGTAATTTGGTAGCCCCCTTTATAATAAGGGCACCCCCAGAGGAATGGATACTCATTCCCAGAAAAGTGAAATATTAATAAACACAGAAAAAGTCCTTACTGTCAATAAAAAAAACAGTCCTCTGATGTAACTCCATTGTCAATCACATGTGCCCTCCTTTTGGAGACAGGATGCAAGGAAGAGGCCCCTGTTTCCCAACAATGGGACATGGTGCCTTGCAAGGGGGGAGGCTTTGTCCCATGCAGTTTTTTTCACTTTTCTTTAATGGATTAAATTGTACTGTTCCAATTTTGTGGTAGCTCCAATTTTTTATGTTACATGATATTACCACAAAGGTGTAAAAAACGCAAAATGTCAGTAAAAACACACCAGTTTGAATTTTAGAGCAAACAAATTCAATAAATTACCCACATTTTTGGTAAAATATAAAAGATGAGGTTGCACTGAATAAATTAGATACCCAACTTGTCAAACCTTAAATCTGTGTGTGCCCCTGAAATGGCAACAAACTTCAGTACCCTATATTTTCTATAGGCAACGCTTGAAAAGCCCCTACAGATCATCACTTTAGAGTTACAGAGGAGGTCTTGTGCTAGAATTATTGCTCTTATTTCGGCTCGTGTGGGGATACAGTATGTGACATATAAAACAGTGTAAACAATCTGCGCAACTAATAATAAAAGTTCATAATCGCATGAAAAATAAAAAATAAATTAGTGAAAAATAAAATAAAACTAGAAAATAAAATAAAAAGTGATTGCTGCTGACACATCAAGTAGTGCTTTTCACCACACTTCACAAAAATGTATAACACCCTCCACGATACAGGGCAATCCCATTAAATAATGTGATATAATATAATATTGTTTTGAATTAAGGACTTCCGCATTATTTGATGGGATTGCCCTGCATCATGTAGGACGTTCTACGATATGTAACATGTATATTGCAATCAACGTTTCCACACATAGGTGCTCCCGGCACATGTGTGTACTTTCTTACGTGCATATATGTGGGGGTGGAGGGGTATAACGTTAATTTTTTGCAAGAAAAAATATTTTTTTTTGCTTTTTTTTATGCTGTGATGATTTTTAAGTGACAGGTTCTCTTTAATGAGACATCCAGGGTCTAACATACCCTGCATGTCTCCTCTGCGCTTCACTAAATGTATTGCAATGCAGATCACATTGCAATATATTCCTCCCTGGCTATTCTAGCCAGGAAAAGTGACAGGGGTGACCCAGACGTGATGTCATACACATCACTTTCTAGGTCACAGCTAGAACGGGAGGAGAGCAGACATGTGTCCGCTCTCCTCCCTCCCCTCCATGCTTTTTGACCCGCCATATTGACCTTGGGCTTCACTGAATGTATTGCAATGCAGATCGCATTGCAATATATTCTTCCCTGGCTATTCTAGCTAGGAAAAGTGACAGGGGTGACCCAGAAGTGATGTCATACCCGTCACTTTCTGGGTCACAGCAAGAAGCGGAGGAGAGTAGACATGTGTCCACTCTCCTCCCTCCCCTCCATGCTATTTGATCTGCCATATTGACCTTGGGCTTCACTGAATGTAGAGCAATGCAGATCCCATTGCAATATATTCCTCCCTGGCTATTCTAGCCAGGGAAAGTGACAGGGATGACCCAGAAGTGATGTCATACAAGTCATTTTCTGGGTCACAGCAAGAAGAGGGAGCAGAGCAGACATGTGTCCGCTCTCCTCCCTCCCCTCCATGCTCTTTGACCCACCATATTGACCTTGGGGGCACAGACGGGCAAACGGAGCCCAGATTACATGATGGGGGCGTCGCTACTGGGGACGTATGGAAGCAAACAGGTGACAGCAGAGCCACCTGAATGCTTCCACCTGACAGGCTGGAGTCTAGACACAATCCTGGGGGCTGCATCCACCAGATTGTGTGTAAAAGCCCCCACTGTCAGGTCTATATGATGTGCAGACCTCGCAGTGAAAGGGTTAAACAGCAATTTTAGTCTCAAAGCTACTAGAGATAGAGAACACTGTTAATCTGAATACAAAAATGGAGAGTGTGCAGAGGATTCAGGAGTGGAAAATAGGTCAGCAGCAAGTCAATCTTAAATAGCAATTTCAAACCAAAGGCTGGCCATACACTATACAATTTTCTGTTCAATTTCTGCCCAATTTTCTTTAGACTTACCTTCAGCTATGTAGTGCAAGGGATACAATTGGATACCATTGAAAGTGTTGTTTAGGTTTGACCTCATATTATATGGTTTTTGGTAAATCTAAAGCCATTTTCTAAAGAAAATTGTATAATGTATGGCCAGCCAAAGGTTACTAGATACAAATAGCTCATTTGTGGGTTTTACTACAAGAATGAAGATTCTGCAGAGGTTACAGCATGGTAAGACTGGGCATCAGCAGGGCAATTTTAAATAGCAATTTCAAACCCAAATTTACCAGTGTCAAAGTTGGGGGGTTTAGTACAAAATTAAGAAGCTGCAGAGGATACAGCTTAGTAAATCTGGTAAGCAGCAGGACAGTTTTAACCAGTAACGGTAAGTCTAATTGGTGTATGTGTAACTTTTATTTTATGTATAGGGAAAGGTATTGCTTGGAATTTGAATTATATGAGAAGTGTTTCAAGTGGAATTTCATCCTAAAGGGACATTCTGCTCTTCTATTTGTGGCACTTTTTGGCAGGAGGTGGGGTGAGCGGGTACCTGGTTTTGACAGATACTTGCTCCCAATTCTGGTCAGATCACCATTGTGATCCATCGGAATTCTCCCCCACCTGCAACCTTCTGGGACACGTCACAGATCTCAGAAGATCGCAGGACCGTTCGCAAGGTGCAGTGCGGCTCACACATCCTCAGTGGGTAGTCGGCTGTGTTGTACAGGCAACTCTCTACAACACTTGTCACTCCTGGACACAGGATTCTGTATGGCCATGCTGCTGTACAACCCTAAGGGGTTTATTTACTAAACCTGGTTGACTCAGAATCTTGTCCACTTCTGCATAAAAACCAATCAGGTTCCAGGTTTTATTGCTGAAGCTTAACTGAACATGCTGAGGTTAGAAGCTGATTGGCTACCATGCACAGGTGCCCAAGATTCTGAGTCAACCAGGTTTAGTAAATAAACCCCTAAATGTCTATGCTAATGTAGTCCAATTGAATGGGTCTGTTTATAAAGTTAAAATCTACTAAGAAAAACACTTTTTTTGGAATTTCTTATGTGCATACTGGTTCCAGGTTAGTGACTCAAACCAAAACAACTGCAATGACAGCAGCCTTGACATTTATCTCATGACAGTTGTACATTTCATCATCCAATAGAGATAAGGGTGTTTCTGCCAAGCCTATCAGTGCCCATAGTAGAGTTAGAATGGAAAATATGTGGGCACACCTTTTTTTGCAGAATTATCAGCACTTTTCAGGCGTAGATGTGTTAAAGATTCCTCACTTCAACAACAGTCTGTATATGTAAATAGTTACAGTCATTTATGTATTGAAATTTTAGGTAAACACAGCCCAGGGTGAACACAATGACCTTAGAGCTGAACCCCAGGAATTATCTTTATTTTACATTGGCCAGCTTGGCACAATATAAGTATGCATATCTCATACCTCAGGGACCACTGGAGAAGTGGTAGAATACAGAATGGCATTCTTTTTTCAATGAATACAAGGCATTCTCTGAATGGACAATATTCAAATCGTGATGTCACTTCTCCTTCTTTACATCTTGCCCAATTAGAGGTGGCATGATTTGTGGTAGTGCCGGGCGAGCGAACCCCTGTGATCAGTGTGCAGAGGGAAAGCTGCTCACACAGGTGAAACAGGAAGGCGCTTCTAAGTGCAGTATTCCAGGTCAACTTTAATAAAAAATGGTTAAAACACTTACAATGTAGTAGTACAAACCGGCTCTAATGTAATCTGTCAGTAGCAGGACTCTGTCCTCTGAGCAATGGAGCCACTGTGCCAGCCAGCAGCTGCAGGGGGAGCTTGAGGTGAGGTGTTAAAGATGGCCGCCGCTCTGTTTGGAGTGCTGGAACGCACGCTGTCCACGGACTGGAAGTAACGTGAACATGGAGCGGTGACGCGTTTCATACATAAAGTTCAGCTTTAATAATCAACAAATCAGGTTCAAAGGAAATTTCTTTTTATTTCGAATTTGCTTGAACCTGAATGGGTATTTAAAGTGATCATCAGCTAGAGCAAAACAATCCCTTACAAAATCAGCCCTATTGTGTTATTCTGCTAGTTGTACTTCATGTGTAATATTCTTTAAGGTGGGGGTCAGCAACCAGTAGATTGTGATCTACCAGTAGATCTTGGCCAGGTAACTAGTAGATCACAGTCAGGGCTTGCTAACTCTCTATCTTAGAGCATCAGAGTGCAATGTAGAGGGACTACATGTAAAGTTGGAGCTGTAGTAGGAAGCAAAAGCCGTATAAGTTGATGTCTCCACTGTAGTGCAGTTCCTACGCCCTGTCAATGTTGGTGGGTATAGCATCTGCCAAGCATGACCCATTCAAGTGAATGAGGATGCTCTGCAAGAGCCCTGCAACTTTGTGCAGCACAGCAAACAAGGGGTTAAACAGGCAGCGGTGTGTTGCTTTCTTACCACCTGCTTTAACCCCTTGAACCCTGCAGAAGCATGCAGTTGTGGGGCATTTGCAGAGTGACCCCATTTACTTGAAAGGGTCTCAACTGACAGGCAATAGCCCCCACCTAAAGCAGGGGTGTAATTTCCTGCTGCGGCATGTGTATACCTTTGGCTGCTGCCTCAGCAGCTAAGGGGGGTAGGGACTGGGGGGGTAAAAATTTTAACTCAACTGCAGGGTTTTACCACCCCTCAATTTTATATGTGAACGAGCCCTAATAGTGTCGCTGCCGGGTGCAACTAAGGGCTCATTCACAAGTGCAGAAGACACTGCTGCTCCTCTGCAAAGTGTGTTTGACAGGTGGTGAGGAGGAGATATGTTGGGAGTTGGTTGATGTTGTTCATTGTTAGGCTCTCTCCACACCGTGGGTTTCACGGCGATGTGGTGTTGGTCGGTGTCAGGGTCCCTCCATGAGGGAGGTGGACAATTTTTGTATTGCTTAAGGCAGCACAAAACCTGAATACACCACTGCTGTAGGGGGGGTTATTTTTCTCAATGACCAAGTGTAAGGAGCATTCTTCCCCCGGACCATCACACTAATGTATCATGAGATACAGTAATCTTTAGCAGGAGTTCCCTGATCCTGGAAATTTATTTCAAGAGTTCCACTGTATTGAAAAGGTTGAGAAATGTGGATCTATAGTATCTATACTACAATAGACACACTATATTGTGTCTTTACTACACTGAAATGCTCTACTGTATCTCTACTATATCAGAAACACTATATTGTATCTGTACTACATCTGATACAAATTAATATATCTATACTACGTCTGAAACACTATTTTGTATCTATACTATGTAGCTGGGTACTTAGCTGGCCAGAAGGAGCAACTATATATAGGCACTGTGGTGCAGCCACTTGTGCTCATGCAGGACTCCCATGCTGATCTAGCCATGTCATTCTGCTTCTATCCACTAGGGAGCCAGTGAGACCTGAAGAATCAGAAAGACTTTAATGCAAGGTCTTGATGGGTCATGGGAGATGGTGTTTATAAAGAGAACTCTGTTGTTAGAGTGGATGGAGGACAGACTACAATTCCCAAGAGAGAGGCAAGAAACGGGAGGAGAGAAAACAGTTTTTCCCAAGCTGTGGAGAAAAGGACTTCCTCTTGCTGGGAGGGGACTGGATGAGATACATCACCACTTGATGTGTCCAGCCACCAGAAGAACTCATCCTTGAGCTGGAGACCTTGGATAAAGTGATTGGAAACCACAGTCACGGAAATGAGATTGACACTGAGGACAGTGCTAGAGGAGTTCCTGTCTGCCTAGCATCTAGACCAGGGTCTTCCGACTACACAGGACTGGTGAGTGGCCGGTTGATTGGGGTTTACATTTCGACAGCTAGCAGAGGGAGATTGATCTTTATTAAGGGGCATTAATTACTGCATGCAGTGGGGGCAGTAATGAAGTGCACCACCTTACAGACTGGGCCCCACCAAATAGCCATCAGAAGATTGTGAGCAAAAGGCAGTCAGGTACTGACTGCCTTATGATGATTACTCATTGAGTTTACCCATAGTCAGGGACACCCCTTACCAGTTACACACCAAGGGCACCTTGGGACATTCATGGGTTACTGTCTGATGAGAACAATGGTTTTGCTATGACTATACTATAGATGCTGCTATTGCTAAAGTTATTCTCTGCTTGATGTGTTTCTGGGGTATAGACATTAGGTGTGAATCACAAAAAATCACTATAAACCAATGCTAATAACTGTTGCTCTGTTTAGAGCCATAGCCCATGTTCTATATATCATTGTGTTGAATAGGGAGCTATCTATTGGGTTAAAAATAAAGATTTCCCATAAATTACTGCAGCCATTATAGCTTCTTAAAGAACACCAGTGAAGGTCTCCTCCGTTCCGTCTTTGATATACATATGCCTGTAAGTTTTTTCATTGTATTTGCTAAAGTCACATACATAGCTAGATTGTATTTCAATGTACTCAATGTGATTTGTAGGTAGCTGTTTGTAAGAAATGTGTTCCTTATAGGCATTTGTGAGAGACGTCTACAAGCATATTGTAATTTCATTTTATGTAATTGCATTGCAGTTTTACAGAACTATTCACAGAAGTACATTCAGTTTTGGAGTGAAACACAACTTTGCTTCTGTCAGTTTTGTTAACTAGCTGTCAGCTAACCATTAGTAGGACAACACAGCCCTTTCCTTCACTGATGCATTAATTCTTGAATACTTTCTTACTCTTAATTTGTGCCTTTTCATAGGATATTTATATATGTGCATATAGGTGTTTGCACCAATCCTCTGTCCAGCCAGATGTTTCAGAAGAGACAAAGCTGTTTACAGAGTCATGGCACCAGAACAGAGAACCTGATATCCAGTGGCTCCTCTGGGGGTAAGTGCTGCAACTTCTTCTGAAACAATCTACTGTATCTATACTACATCTACAATACTATAATTTATCTATACTACATTTGACACAATCTACTATAGCTATACTAAATCTGGAACAATATACTGTATCTATACTACATCCACAATAATCTACGGTATCTATACTACATTTGAAACACTATATTGTATCCATATTACATTTGACACAATCTACTGTATCTATATTACATTTTAAACACTATATTGTATCTGTACTACATCCAAAATAATCTACTGTATCGATACTACATCTAAAACACTCTATTGTATCTAGAATACATCTGACACAATTTACTGTATTTATACATCTTAAACACTATATTGTATCTATACTATATTTGAAGCACTATATTGTATCTATAATACATCTGACACAATCTACTGTATCTATACTACATCTTAAACACAATATTGTATCTATACTACATCTGACACAATCTACTGTATCTATACTAAATCTAAAACATTATGTTGTATCTATACTACAGCTGACACAATCTACTGTATCTGTACTACATTTGAAACACTATATTGTAGCCATACTATATCTGACACAATCTACTGTATCTATACTACATCCAAAATAATCTACTGTATTTATACTAAATCTAAAACACTCTGTTGTATCTATAATACATCTGACACAATCTACTGTATTTATACTAAAACACTCTGTAGCATATAAAATACATCTGACACAATCTACTGTATTTATACTAAAACACTCTGTAGTATCTAAAATACATCTGACACAATCTACTGTATCTATACTAAATCTAAAACACTCTGTTGTATCTATAATACATCTGACATAATCTACTGTATCTATACTAAATCTAAAACACTCTGTTGTATCTATAATACATCTGACACAATCTACTTTATCTATACTACATCTTAAACACAATATTGTATCTATACTACATTTGAAACACTATATTGTATCTATACTACATCTGACACAATATACTGTATCTATACTACATCTAAAACATTATGTTCTATCTATACTACAGCTGACACAATCTACTGTATATATACTACATTTGAAACAATATATTGTAGCCATACTACATCTGACGCAATCTACTATATCTATACTACATCCAAAATAATCTACTGTATCTATACTAAATCTAAAACACTCTATTGTATCTATAATACATCTGACACAATCTACTGTATTTATACTAAATCTAAAACACTCTGTTGTATCTATAATACATCTGACACAATCTACTGTATTTATACTAAAACACTCTGTAGTATCTAAAATACATCTGACACAATCTACTGTATCTATACTAAATCTAAAACACTCTGTTGTATCTATAATACATCTGACATAATCTACTGTATTTATACTAAATCTAAAACACACTGTTGTATCTATAATACATCTGACACAATCTACTGTATCTATACTAAATCTAAAACACTCTGTTGTATCTATAATACATCTGACATAATCTACTGTATTTATACTAAATCTAAAACACTCTGTTGTATCTATAATACATCTGATACAATCTACTGTATCTATACTAAATCTAAAACACTCTGTTGTATCTATAATACATCTGACATAATCTACTGTATTTATACTAAATCTAAAACACTCTGTTGTATCTATAATACATCTGATACAATCTACTGTAGCTATACTACATCTTAAACACAATATTGTATCTATACTACATTTGAAACACTATATTGTATCTATACTACATCTGACACAATCTACTGTATCTATACTACATCCAAAATAATCTACTGTATCTATACTAAATCTAAAACACTCTATTGTATCTATACTACAGCTGACACAATCTACTGTATCTATACTAAATCTAAAACACTCTATTGTATCTATACTACAGCTGACACAATCTACTGTATCTATACTACATCTTAACCACCTCCCGCCCACCATATAGTACAATGACGGATGCAAGGTGGTTCTCTCATTCTGGGAGGACATTATATGACGTCCTCCCATTCTAACTGCGCATGTGCAGCTCCAGGAGTGCACAGCACAGCGTTCAGCAGTGCGCTGTGTCCCCTGGACACAGCGGATCACCGAGCCACAGAAAGAGCCGAAGATGTTGGCTCGGTCATGTGATCAGCTGTGTCCAATAACACCTGATCACATGTAAACATGGTCACAGCTTTCCGGGGTATATGCCATTTGGCATCCTCCCGCACATGCGCAGTTCATGCGGTTGACACGGCCGATGACAGATCTGAGTACTGGCCCCCGTTGCCAGTACCATGTGACCTGCTGTGACCAATCACAGCAGGTCACATGACAGTTGTATACAATGGATGGCTTCATTCATGCCATCCATTGTATACTAGTGCCTAGCTGTGAATGGTCACAGCAGGTCACATGCACATGTCATGTGATTAGCTGTGGCCAAATCACAGCTAAGCATAAAAAAAAAAAAAAAAACGGAATGAATCGATGTCATTCAGGTAAATGCTTGCTTATAGCAAAGTAATTCTTTGCTGTAAGCAAATTGTGTAAAAAAAAAAAAAATACTGATCACTACCCCAAAGTAGTACAATGTTACTATGGTAACATTGTACTACTTTGGTCATAGTAAAATATGAAAAAAAAATCTTAAAAAAAAAAAATCTATATATATATATATTTCATACTGTCACCAGTCAGTGTCCCTATTCACCGCTATGCCAGTTATATGATGATGCTGTACTGCACTGGTGACAGTATGTAAAAAAAAAAAAATATAGGGAAAATAATTGTTTTAATTTTTTCATTTTCCAAAAAATTATGACAAAAAAAATACAACTTCAAAAAACTCGCCATTCCTCTTATGAAGTACGTCGGACTGTCTACTTTGCAAAAAGGGGTCATTTGGGGATATCTGTACTATTCTGACTTTCTTGGACCTCAAGAAATTAGATTGGCTGTCAGTACTTCAGGATTGATCAATTTTCAGATCTATACCATAGTTTGAGAACTCTATAACTTTCCTACAAACTAAATAATACATCCTAATTTGGGTTATTTTCACCAAAGACATGTAGCAGAATACATCTTGGCCTAAATTTATGAAGAACAAATATTTATTTGTAAACTTTTATAACAGAAACAAAGAAAAACATGTTTTTTTTTCAAGATTTTTGGTCTTTTTTTGTTAGTTTAGCAAAAAATAAAAACCCCAGTGGTGATTAAACACCACCAAAAGAAAGCTCTAGTTGAGTGAAGAAAATGATAAAATTTTAGTTTGGGTACAATGTTGTATGCAATTGTCATTCAAAGTGTGAGAGCGTTGAAACGTGAAAACTGGCCTGGGCAGGAAGGTGTAAAATTGCCCTGTATTGAAATGGTTAACATAGAAACAAGATAAATACACAGGGCGGGGAAATACACACTCAGTAACAGGAAACACATCAGCAGGCCGTCCCATCAGGGGGAAGGGCTGACGGAAATATTACATCCCATAATAGTTTGCTCCCAAGCAAGACACAGAATAGAACAATGGGATGCACCACCTGGCAGTGAACAATGAACAACCCCCACACCAATACACAAACATCACATCCCATAATAGTTTGCTCCCAAGCAAGACACACAATAGAACAATGGAAAGCTGCCGCATGGCAGTGAACAATGAACAAGGGGGTCTCCCCACCTCTGCAAAGGGGGCTGTGTTCCATGGGCCCCCCACCCAAAGTCACTCCCGTCACAGATGGGTAATCTCCCCAATGGTGACAAAAAGTGCAGCAAAACCCTTTTTTTCCCAGTAAACTAGGGAAGGTCATAACAATCATGAGGTTGTTTTTACTGCTAGTATCTTCCTGCCCTTGTGATATCTGCTATACTCACTTTTTGTCATGCACAGATGAAATTTCCCTATGAGGGTCATGGACAGTGATGAAAATGTGATGGAATTTACTCTTCACAAGTCTGTTTAAAACAAATATTTATTCAAAATGAAAAAAAAATTGGCTGTAGGTGGACTTTAAGGTCATGTGCTTAATCTCTGAATCATCAAGTTATCTTTTCCTAACTTGTGAGTTTTTGTTTATTACTTGCTACATTCGGTTCATATGGATATAATAAGATATCTGATGAAAAGTTACCTCTATATAACAACATAAATTGGGTAACCGTAATATCCTTACTAGAGATGAGCGAATCGAAGTATCCGAAGTGGAATTCGAGTCGAATTTCGGAAAAATTTCGATTCGTGCCGAATCCGAAAAACAGCCTAATTCGGACGCGCGAATCGAAATTTTTCCGAAAATGGCGGCTGACATGTGCGGCGACGGAGCGGGGATGTCGGGGAAGGCGCGCAGACAAGGCGCGCTGCCCCATAATGCATTCCTCAACGACATGTGATCGCATCAGCCAATCAGCAGCCAGCCAGCCAGCACTGTGTAATGGTCGAGGTATATATAGCGGCCATTTTGGAAATCTTCATTTGCCTGCAGTCATTGAACAGAGGCAGACCGCTCTGTACTAGGGACAGGGACAGAGTTAGGGCCACAGAAACGAGAATTGGGGACAGAGAGAAGTTACTTAGGGACAGAGAACCATTACTCAGGGACACAGACTTGTTAATGAGGGCCACAGAATCGTTATTTAGGGACAAAGAAACGCTAGTTAGGGCCACAGAATTCATACTCAGGGACAGACAGAATTGTTACTCAGTGCCAGAGAATTGTTACTTAGGGCCACAGAAACGTTATTAGGGCCACAGAATTTTTACTCAGGGACAGACAGAATTGTTACTGAGTGCCAGAGAATTGTTACTCAGGGACAGACAGAATTGTTACTGAGTGCCAGAGAATTCTTACTCAGGGCCACAGAATTCATTCTCAGGGACAGACAGAATTGTTACTCAGGGACAGACAGAATTGTTACTGAGTGCCAGAGAATTGTTACTCAGGGACAGACAGAATTGTTACTGAGTGCCAGAGAATTGTTACTCAGGGACAGACAGAATTGTTACTGAGTGCCAGAGAATTGTTACTCTCACAGACACAAAATTGTTACTTGCACAGACACAGAATTGTTACTTGCACAGACACACAATTGTTACTCAGGGCCACAGAATTCATACTCAGGGACAGACAGAATTGTTACTGAGTGCCAGAGAATTCTTACTCAGGTCCACAGAATTCATACTCAGGGACAGACAGAATTGTTACTCAGGGACAGACAGAATTGTTACTGAGTGCCAGAGAATTGTTACTCAGGGACAGACAGAATTGTTACTGAGTGCCAGAGAATTGTTACTCTCACAGACACAAAATTGTTACTTGCACAGACACAGAATTGTTACTTGCACAGACACACAATTGTTACTCAGGGCCACAGAATTCATACTCAGGGACAGACAGAATTGTTACTGAGTGCCAGAGAATTGTTACTCAGGGACAGACAGAATTGTTACTGAGTGCCAGAGAATTGTTACTCTCACAGACACAAAATTGTTACTTGCACAGACACAGAATTGTTACTCGCACAGAGACAGAATTGTTACTCAGGGCCACAGAATTCATACTCAGGGACAGACAGAATTGTTACTGAGTGCCAGAGAATTGTTACTCAGGGAAGACAGAATTGTTACTGAGTGCCATAGAATTGTTACTCAGGGACAGACAGAATTGTTACTGAGTGCCAGAGAATTGTTACTCTCACAGACACAAAATTGTTACTTGCACAGACACAGAATTGTTACTCGCACAGAGACAGAATTGTTACTCAGGGCCACAGAATTCATACTCAGGGACAGACAGAATTGTTACTGAGTGCCAGAGAATTGTTACTCAGGGACAGACAGAATTGTTACTGAGTGCCAGAGAATTGTTACTCTCACAGACACAAAATTGTTACTTGCACAGACACAGAATTGTTACTTGCACAGACACACAATTGTTACTGAGTGCCAGAGAATTGTTACTCAGGGACAGACAGAATTGTTACTGAGTGCCAGAGAATTGTTACTCAGGGACAGACAGAATTGTTACTGAGTGCCAGAGAATTGTTACTCAGGGACAGACAGAATTGTTACTGAGTGCCAGAGAATTGTTACTCTCACAGACACAAAATTGTTACTTGCACAGACACAGAATTGTTACTCGCACAGAGACAGAATTGTTACTCAGGGCCACAGAATTCATACTCAGGGACAGACAGAATTGTTACTGAGTGCCAGAGAATTGTTACTCAGGGACAGACAGAATTGTTACTGAGTGCCAGAGAATTGTTACTCTCACAGACACAAAATTGTTACTTGCACAGACACAGAATTGTTACTTGCACAGACACACAATTGTTACTGAGTGCCAGAGAATTGTTACTCAGGGACAGACAGAATTGTTACTGAGTGCCAGAGAATTGTTACTCAGGGACAGACAGAATTGTTACTGAGTGCCAGAGAATTGTTACTCTCACAGACACAAAATTGTTACTTGCACAGACACAGAATTGTTACTCGCACAGAGACAGAATTGTTACTCAGGGCCACAGAATTCATACTCAGGGACAGACAGAATTGTTACTGAGTGCCAGAGAATTGTTACTCAGGGAAGACAGAATTGTTACTGAGTGCCATAGAATTGTTACTCAGGGACAGACAGAATTGTTACTGAGTGCCAGAGAATTGTTACTCTCACAGACACAAAATTGTTACTTGCACAGACACAGAATTGTTACTCGCACAGAGACAGAATTGTTACTCAGGGCCACAGAATTCATACTCAGGGACAGACAGAATTGTTACTGAGTGCCAGAGAATTGTTACTCAGGGACAGACAGAATTGTTACTGAGTGCCAGAGAATTGTTACTCTCACAGACACAAAATTGTTACTTGCACAGACACAGAATTGTTACTTGCACAGACACACAATTGTTACTGAGTGCCAGAGAATTGTTACTCAGGGACAGACAGAATTGTTACTGAGTGCCAGAGAATTGTTACTCAGGGACAGACAGAATTGTTACTGAGTGCCAGAGAATTGTTACTCAGGGACAGACAGAATTGTTACTGAGTGCCAGAGAATTGTTACTCTCACAGACACAAAATTGTTACTTGCACAGACACAGAATTGTTACTCGCACAGAGACAGAATTGTTACTCAGGGCCACAGAATTCATACTCAGGGACAGACAGAATTGTTACTGAGTGCCAGAGAATTGTTACTCAGGGACAGACAGAATTGTTACTGAGTGCCAGAGAATTGTTACTCTCACAGACACAAAATTGTTACTTGCACAGACACAGAATTGTTACTTGCACAGACACACAATTGTTACTGAGTGCCAGAGAATTGTTACTCAGGGACAGACAGAATTGTTACTGAGTGCCAGAGAATTGTTACTCAGGGACAGACAGAATTGTTACTGAGTGCCAGAGAATTGTTACTCAGGGACAGACAGAATTGTTACTGAGTGCCAGAGAATTGTTACTCTCACAGACACAAAATTGTTACTTGCACAGACACAGAATTGTTACTCGCACAGAGACAGAATTGTTACTCAGGGCCACAGAATTCATACTCAGGGACAGACAGAATTGTTACTGAGTGCCAGAGAATTGTTACTCAGGGACAGACAGAATTGTTACTGAGTGCCAGAGAATTGTTACTCTCACAGACACAAAATTGTTACTTGCACAGACACAGAATTGTTACTTGCACAGACACACAATTGTTACTGAGTGCCAGAGAATTGTTACTCAGGGACAGACAGAATTGTTACTGAGTGCCAGAGAATTGTTACTCAGGGACAGACAGAATTGTTACTGAGTGCCAGAGAATTGTTACTCAGGGACAGACAGAATTGTTACTGAGTGCCAGAGAATTGTTACTCTCACAGACACAAAATTGTTACTTGCACAGACACAGAATTGTTACTCGCACAGAGACAGAATTGTTACTCAGGGCCACAGAATTCATACTCAGGGACAGACAGAATTGTTACTGAGTGCCAGAGAATTGTTACTCAGGGACAGACAGAATTGTTACTGAGTGCCAGAGAATTGTTACTCTCACAGACACAAAATTGTTACTTGCACAGACACAGAATTGTTACTTGCACAGACACACAATTGTTACTCAGGGCCACAGAATTCATACTCAGGGACAGACAGAATTGTTACTGAGTGCCAGAGAATTCTTACTCAGGGCCACAGAATTCATACTCAGGGACAGACAGAATTGTTACTCAGGGACAGACAGAATTGTTACTGAGTGCCAGAGAATTGTTACTCAGGGACAGACAGAATTGTTACTGAGTGCCAGAGAATTGTTACTCTCACAGACACAAAATTGTTACTTGCACAGACACAGAATTGTTACTTGCACAGACACACAATTGTTACTCAGGGCCACAGAATTCATACTCAGGGACAGACAGAATTGTTACTGAGTGCCAGAGAATTGTTACTCAGGGACACCTAATCGTTGAATTAAATAGTATGTCAGACAACATGCAGAGGAGTGGCAGAGGAGGCAATGTTTTAGGAGCGAGCAGACGTGGCAGCAGAGGAAGGGGTCGAGGCAGCAGTATTCGCAGCCAGAGGCCAGTGCTCCCGGTGTCATCCAGCGGTCGTGTCTCCACCGACAACCCTGCCGTCATTGATTGGTTGGCTCGGTCGTCTTCCTCTTCCCAGGTCACCTCTGACACCTACAGCCAACGGTCGGTGGGTACGTCAGACACAACCGTTAGTTGGCATGGCCCGGGACCAAGCCCACTGAAATCACGTGTCCTCTACCTGCCCCTGTCCTTTGCTGTTCCCTCACCAAGCGAAGTATCGCATGCTGTGGGCTCAGCCCCACTGTACAGTGAGGAAGAGCTAACAGAGGGCGGTCAGGAACGGGGGGAGACATCGGCCTTTTCAGCAGCCAAGCGAACAAGTACTGGCGAGGAGAGTGGCTCGGTAGCCGGTCTAGAGACAGGTCTGTCTCCTGACCCAGACGCAGCCGAGGGGGCTAGTAGTGAGGCGGAGACCCTACTTGATGATGAGGAGGTTGATCGCACTTGGCAGCCTCGTCGTCATCAGGCAATTTCTTCCGCATCATCAGGAGAAGAGGGTGGCAGCTTGGCAGCGAGCAAAACAGTCGGTGGGTTGCCCAGGAGACAGCAGCAGGGTCGCATCAGTGTCAGTGGAGCCAAACGTCCACGGAGTAGAGCACCAGCTCCACTGCAGCCTACCACCACGGCCAGTAGTGGTGCCGGTGCGCACGGAGGAAGTAGCAGTCAGCCAGTGAAGAGTAGCGGGGGCAAAGTTTCCTACTCGGTGGTGTGGCAATTTTTCCTCAAGCCGCCCGAGGAAGTAAACGTAGCCGTATGTCGACTATGTGGCCAGAAATGCAAGCGTGGCCAGGGGGCCCATGTTGGGACTACAGCGTTGCGTCAGCATATGCAGCGTCACCATTCGGTGGCCTGGGAAAACCGTGATAAACATACGGCGGTTCTGCCTGCCCCAGCCCCCGCTCCATCACCCGCTCCGTTACTTGCTCCGTCACCCGACGTCGTCAATCGCCCTCTATCAGCCAGTCAAGGCTCCAACACCTCTGCTGAGGGGAGTTGTCGCTCATTGGCATCTTCCGCTCGTTCAGATGCTCCTTCTCCTGCTACTCCTCTTCTCGGATTCCGTCAACAGTCTTTCTTGGAATCCGTATCCAAGAGACAACAGTTTGCGAGCACGCACCCGACGGTGCAAAAGCTGAACGTCCTCCTGTCCAAGTTGCTGGTGCTGCAGTCCCTCCCTTTCCAACTGGTGGACTCAGCACCTTTCCGAGAAATGATGGCTTGTGCCGCGCCGCGGTGGAGAGTGCCAAGCCGTCATTTCTTTGCCCAAAAGGCAGTGCCAGCCCTGCATTCACATGTAGAAGAGATGGTGGGCCAGTCTTTGAGCATGTCGGTCTCTGCCAAAGTGCACGGCAGCGCCGACGTGTGGAGCTGTAACTACGGTCAGGGACAGTACATGTCATTTACGGCCCACTGGGTGAACGTGGTGCCGGCACAGCCGCACCAGCAACTTGGACAGGTCACGACGCTTTTGCCTCCACGTTTGCACGTCCTTGGTCCAGCAAGCATGTCCGCCTCTACCACCTCTTTTTCCGCCGTGTCCTCAGCCGCCACCCCCGTGCCAAGTCCCATTACCCGACCGGCATATCACATGTGCAGGGCGCAACGGTGTCACGCTGTGCTGCACCTGGTATGCCTTGGCGAACGTAGTCACACAGGGGAGGAACTGCTGAGTGTAATGAACAGAGAAATCGACAGATGGCTGTCTCCGCGCAAACTAAAAATCGGAACCATGTTGACTGACAACGGAAAGAACATGGTGTCTGCTCTGCGTCAAGGAAGGTTGTGCCATGCGCCATGCATGGCTCACGTGTTCAATCTGGTTGTCAAGCGGTTCCTAAAATCCACCATCCCACTGCAAGACATCCTTAAAATGTCACGTAAACTGTGCATGCATTTCAGCCATTCCTACACCGCAAAGAACACCCTCATTGAGCTGCAGCGGCAGAACGGAATTCCACAGCATCGCCTGATCTGCGACGTTGCAACAAGGTGGAATTCAACCCTACACATGTTAGACCGCCTTTACGAGCAGCGAAAGGCCATCACCGATTTCCTGATGTTACAAGCGGATAAAGGTACTCCCCTGTGTAACTTAGATGTCAGCCATTGGCAGCTCATGCGTGACACCTGCCGCTTGCTCAGGCCCTTTGAGGAGGCCACGCTATTCGTGAGTCGGCAGGACTATGGGATGAACGACGTCATTCCTCTGTTGCACGTCCTGGAACAAATGCTGTTAACAATGGCTGGTCAGGGTGCGGTAGACGTGGCGCACAGATCTCAACGCCACATGACCCCTGTGGGGGCAGGACAGGAAGAAGAGGAGGAGGTAGAGGAGGACATTTGTGCTCAGGAATTATTGAGTGAAATGGGTGGTTTTTCCACTCAGCGGACAGGAGTGGAGGAGCAGGAGCATCTGGTAGAGGAGGAGGAGGAGGAGACAGAGGACCCAGACGCACCGTGGCAGTATGCTGTGGAGATGGAGGCAGGGAGTCCCTCGCATTCCTTGGCACAAATGGCCCATAGCATGCTCGGTTGCTTGCGTAGCGACAGCCGAATAATAACCATCAGACAGAGGGATGACTTTTGGCTGTCCACCTTGTTGGACCCTCGCTACCGGTCCAAAATGGTGGCCTTTTTCACACCTGCTGAGAGGGAGGCCAAAATTACGTACTATAAAAACCACCTATGTAGTCAGTTGGTCTCTGCCTTTGTGCGCCAACGTCCATCCTCAGACACTGTGGGCCCTGTGCGCTCGCGTTCCGCTGGCATGGCAGCAGGGGAGGGGTGGGGTGGTAGGAGCAGTGGCAGCTCCACCAGCAGCGGCTGCCTCAGTCTGCAGTCGATGATGAGTAGCTTTCTTCACCAGCGCAGTGAGGAAACTACTAACCAGCCGCAGCAGCAGCAGCAGCATCAGGTGGACCTGGAGCAGGAGCTCAAACAACAGGCTTGGGCCTACTTGGACAGCACCCTGCCAACCGAGGTAGACAATCCCCTTGACTACTGGGCAACGAAACTTGACCTTTGGCCCCAACTAGCTGAATTTGCCCTTGAAAGGCTGTCATGCCCGGCCAGTAGCGTGGCATCGGAGCGCGTGTTTAGTGCGGCAGGAGGTATTGTAACTCCGCGGAGGACACGACTGTCCACCCAAAGTGTGGAGAGACTCACGTTTGTGAAAATGAATCAGGCGTGGATTAGTCTGGATTTCAAACCACCAGTTCCTGACACAACTGACTAAATCCGCCATGAATCATGCCTCAAACATGTGCCACTTTCAGGTCTCCTCACACTGCTGGTGTGTTGAATTTTTTGACATAGGGTGCTGGCAGATTACGGGCCTCCTATAGCTGCTGCCAGGCCCCTAATCTGCCATAGGCCCCTATATACCGCCTCCTCCTGCTGCTGCCAGGTCCAGAGTCTCTCATGGGTCCCTGTACGGCCTCCCATTGCTGCTGTCTCCATCGCCACACTCTGCTGCCATGTGCCACTTTCAGGTCTCTTCACACTGCTGGTGTGTTAAATTTTTTGACATAGGGTGCAGGCAGATTACGGGCCTCACATAGCTGCTGCCAGGCCCCTAATCTGCCATGGGCCCCTATATACCGCCTCCTCATGCTGCTGCCAAGTCTAGAGTCTCTCATGGGTCCCTGTACGGCCTCCCATTGCTGCTGTCTCCATCGCCACACTCTGCTGCCATGTGCCACTTTCAGGTCTCTTCACACTGCTGGTGTGTTAAATTTTTTGACATAGGGTGCTGCAAGATAACGGGCCTCACATAGCTGCTGCCAGGCCCCTAATCTGCCATGGGCCCCTATATACCGCCTCCTCATGCTGCTGCCAAGTCCAGAGTCTGTCATGGTCCCTGTACGGCCTCCCATTGCTGCTGTCTCCATCGCCACACTCTGCTGCCATGTGCCACTTTCAGGTCTCTTCACACTGCTGGTGTGTTAAATTTTTTGACATAGGGTGCAGGCAGATTACGGGCCTCACATAGCTGCTGCCAGGCCCCTAATCTGCCATGGGCCCCTATATACCACCTCCTCCTGCTGCTGCCAGGTCCAGAGTCTCTCATGGGTCCCTGTACGGCCTCCCATTGCTGCTGTCTCCATCGCCACACTCTGCTGCCATGTGCCACTTTCAGGTCTCTTCACACTGCTGGTGTGTAAAATTTTTTGACATAGGGTGCTGCAAGATAACGGGCCTCACATAGCTGCTGCCAGGCCCCTAATCTGCCATGGGCCCCTATATACCGCCTCCTCATGCTGCTGCCAAGTCCAGAGTCTGTCATGGTCCCTGTACGGCCTCCCATTGCTGCTGTCTCCATCGCCACACTCTGCTGCCATGTGCCACTTTCAGGTCTCTTCACACTGCTGGTGTGTTAAATTTTTTGACATAGGGTGCTGCAAGATAACGGGCCTCACATAGCTGCTGCCAGGCCCCTAATCTGCCATGGGCCCCTATATACCGCCTCCTCATGCTGCTGCCAAGTCCAGAGTCTGTCATGGTCCCTGTACGGCCTCCCATTGCTGCTGTCTCCATCGCCACACTCTGCTGCCATGTGCCACTTTCAGGTCTCTTCACACTGCTGGTGTGTTAAATTTTTTGACATAGGGTGCAGGCAGATTACGGGCCTCACATAGCTGCTGCCAGGCCCCTAATCTGCCATGGGCCCCTATATACCGCCTCCTCCTGCTGCTGCCAGGTCCAGAGTCTCTCATGGGTCCCTGTACGGCCTCCCATTGCTGCTGTCTCCATCGCCACACTCTGCTGCCATGTGCCACTTTCAGGTCTCTTCACACTGCTGGTGTGTTAAATTTTTTGACATAGGGTGCTGCAAGATAACGGGCCTCACATAGCTGCTGCCAGGCCCCTAATCTGCCATGGGCCCCTATATACCGCCTCCTCATGCTGCTGCCAAGTCCAGAGTCTGTCATGGTCCCTGTACGGCCTCCCATTGCTGCTGTCTCCATCGCCACACTCTGCTGCCATGTGCCACTTTCAGGTCTCTTCACACTGCTGGTGTGTTAAATTTTTTGACATAGGGTGCAGGCAGATTACGGGCCTCACATAGCTGCTGCCAGGCCCCTAATCTGCCATGGGCCCCTATATACCGCCTCCTCCTGCTGCTGCCAGGTCCAGAGTCTCTCATGGGTCCCTGTACGGCCTCCCATTGCTGCTGTCTCCATCGCCACACTCTGCTGCCATGTGCCACTTTCAGGTCTCTTCACACTGCTGGTGTGTTAAATTTTTTGACATAGGGTGCAGGCAGATTACGGGCCTCACATAGCTGCTGCCAGGCCCCTAATCTGCCATGGGCCCCTATATACCGCCTCCTCCTGCTGCTGCCAGGTCCAGAGTCTCTCATGGGTCCCTGTACGGCCTCCCATTGCTGCTGTCTCCATCGCCACACTCTGCTGCCATGTGCCACTTTCAGGTCTCTTCACACTGCTGGTGTGTAAAATTTTTTGACATAGGGTGCTGCAAGATAACGGGCCTCACATAGCTGCTGCCAGGCCCCTAATCTGCCATGGGCCCCTATATACCGCCTCCTCATGCTGCTGCCAAGTCCAGAGTCTGTCATGGTCCCTGTACGGCCTCCCATTGCTGCTGTCTCCATCGCCACACTCTGCTGCCATGTGCCACTTTCAGGTCTCTTCACACTGCTGGTGTGTTAAATTTTTTGACATAGGGTGCTGCAAGATAACGGGCCTCACATAGCTGCTGCCAGGCCCCTAATCTGCCATGGGCCCCTATATACCGCCTCCTCATGCTGCTGCCAAGTCCAGAGTCTGTCATGGTCCCTGTACGGCCTCCCATTGCTGCTGTCTCCATCGCCACACTCTGCTGCCATGTGCCACTTTCAGGTCTCTTCACACTGCTGGTGTGTTAAATTTTTTGACATAGGGTGCAGGCAGATTACGGGCCTCACATAGCTGCTGCCAGGCCCCTAATCTGCCATGGGCCCCTATATACCACCTCCTCCTGCTGCTGCCAGGTCCAGAGTCTCTCATGGGTCCCTGTACGGCCTCCCATTGCTGCTGTCTCCATCGCCACACTCTGCTGCCATGTGCCACTTTCAGGTCTCTTCACACTGCTGGTGTGTTAAATTTTTTGACATAGGGTGCTGCAAGATAACGGGCCTCACATAGCTGCTGCCAGGCCCCTAATCTGCCATGGGCCCCTATATACCGCCTCCTCATGCTGCTGCCAAGTCCAGAGTCTGTCATGGTCCCTGTACGGCCTCCCATTGCTGCTGTCTCCATCGCCACACTCTGCTGCCATGTGCCACTTTCAGGTCTCTTCACACTGCTGGTGTGTTAAATTTTTTGACATAGGGTGCAGGCAGATTACGGGCCTCACATAGCTGCTGCCAGGCCCCTAATCTGCCATGGGCCCCTATATACCACCTCCTCCTGCTGCTGCCAGGTCCAGAGTCTCTCATGGGTCCCTGTACGGCCTCCCATTGCTGCTGTCTCCATCGCCACACTCTGCTGCCATGTGCCACTTTCAGGTCTCTTCACACTGCTGGTGTGTAAAATTTTTTGACATAGGGTGCTGCAAGATAACGGGCCTCACATAGCTGCTGCCAGGCCCCTAATCTGCCATGGGCCCCTATATACCGCCTCCTCATGCTGCTGCCAAGTCCAGAGTCTGTCATGGTCCCTGTACGGCCTCCCATTGCTGCTGTCTCCATCGCCACACTCTGCTGCCATGTGCCACTTTCAGGTCTCTTCACACTGCTGGTGTGTTAAATTTTTTGACATAGGGTGCAGGCAGATTACGGGCCTCACATAGCTGCTGCCAGGCCCCTAATCTGCCATGGGCCCCTATATACCGCCTCCTCCTGCTGCTGCCAGGTCCAGAGTCTCTCATGGGTCCCTGTACGGCCTCCCATTGCTGCTGTCTCCATCGCCACACTCTGCTGCCATGTGCCACTTTCAGGTCTCTTCACACTGCTGGTGTGTTAAATTTTTTGACATAGGGTGCAGGCAGATTACGGGCCTCACATAGCTGCTGCCAGGCCCCTAATCTGCCATGGGCCCCTATATACCGCCTCCTCCTGCTGCTGCCAGGTCCAGAGTCTCTCATGGGTCCCTGTACGGCCTCCCATTGCTGCTGTCTCCATCGCCACACTCTGCTGCCATGTGCCACTTTCAGGTCTCTTCACACTGCTGGTGTGTTAAATTTTTTGACATAGGGTGCAGGCAGATTACGGGCCTCACATAGCTGCTGCCAGGCCCCTAATCTGCCATGGGCCCCTATATACCGCCTCCTCCTGCTGCTGCCAGGTCCAGAGTCTCTCATGGGTCCCTGTACGGCCTCCCATTGCTGCTGTCTCCATCGCCACACTCTGCTGCCATGTGCCACTTTCAGGTCTCTTCACACTGCTGGTGTGTTAAATTTTTTGACATAGGGTGCTGCAAGATAACGGGCCTCACATAGCTGCTGCCAGGCCCCTAATCTGCCATGGGCCCCTATATACCGCCTCCTCATGCTGCTGCCAAGTCCAGAGTCTGTCATGGTCCCTGTACGGCCTCCCATTGCTGCTGTCTCCATCGCCACACTCTGCTGCCATGTGCCACTTTCAGGTCTCTTCACACTGCTGGTGTGTTAAATTTTTTGACATAGGGTGCAGGCAGATTACGGGCCTCACATAGCTGCTGCCAGGCCCCTAATCTGCCATGGGCCCCTATATACCACCTCCTCCTGCTGCTGCCAGGTCCAGAGTCTCTCATGGGTCCCTGTACGGCCTCCCATTGCTGCTGTCTCCATCGCCACACTCTGCTGCCATGTGCCACTTTCAGGTCTCTTCACACTGCTGGTGTGTTAAATTTTTTGACATAGGGTGCAGGCAGATTACGGGCCTCACATAGCTGCTGCCAGGCCCCTAATCTGCCATGGGCCCCTATATACCGCCTCCTCCTGCTGCTGCCAGGTCCAGAGTCTCTCATGGGTCCCTGTACGGCCTCCCATTGCTGCTGTCTCCATCGCCACACTCTGCTGCCATGTGCCACTTTCAGGTCTCTTCACACTGCTGGTGTGTTAAATTTTTTGACATAGGGTGCTGCAAGATAACGGGCCTCACATAGCTGCTGCCAGGCCCCTAATCTGCCATGGGCCCCTATATACCGCCTCCTCATGCTGCTGCCAAGTCCAGAGTCTGTCATGGTCCCTGTACGGCCTCCCATTGCTGCTGTCTCCATCGCCACACTCTGCTGCCATGTGCCACTTTCAGGTCTCTTCACACTGCTGGTGTGTTAAATTTTTTGACATAGGGTGCAGGCAGATTACGGGCCTCACATAGCTGCTGCCAGGCCCCTAATCTGCCATGGGCCCCTATATACCACCTCCTCCTGCTGCTGCCAGGTCCAGAGTCTCTCATGGGTCCCTGTACGGCCTCCCATTGCTGCTGTCTCCATCGCCACACTCTGCTGCCATGTGCCACTTTCAGGTCTCTTCACACTGCTGGTGTGTTAAATTTTTTGACATAGGGTGCAGGCAGATTACGGGCCTCACATAGCTGCTGCCAGGCCCCTAATCTGCCATGGGCCCCTATATACCACCTCCTCCTGCTGCTGCCAGGTCCAGAGTCTCTCATGGGTCCCTGTACGGCCTCCCATTGCTGCTGTCTCCATCGCCACACTCTGCTGCCATGTGCCACTTTCAGGTCTCTTCACACTGCTGGTGTGTAAAATTTTTTGACATAGGGTGCTGCAAGATAACGGGCCTCACATAGCTGCTGCCAGGCCCCTAATCTGCCATGGGCCCCTATATACCGCCTCCTCATGCTGCTGCCAAGTCCAGAGTCTGTCATGGTCCCTGTACGGCCTCCCATTGCTGCTGTCTCCATCGCCACACTCTGCTGCCATGTGCCACTTTCAGGTCTCTTCACACTGCTGGTGTGTTAAATTTTTTGACATAGGGTGCTGGCAGATTACGGGCCTCCTATAGCTGCTGCCAGGCCCCTAATCTGCCATGGGCCCCTATATACCGCCTCCTCATGCTGCTGCCAAGTTCAGAGTCTGTCATGGGTCCCTGTACGGCCTCCCATTGCTGCTGTCTCCATCGCCACACTCTGCTGCCATGTGCCACTTTCAGGTCTCTTCACACTGCTGGTGTGTTAAATTTTTTGACATAGGGTGCAGGCAGATTACGGGCCTCACATAGCTGCTGCCAGGCCCCTAATCTGCCATGGGCCCCTATATACCGCCTCCTCCTGCTGCTGCCAGGTCCAGAGTCTCTCATGGGTCCCTGTACGGCCTCCCATTGCTGCTGTCTCCATCGCCACACTCTGCTGCCATGTGCCACTTTCAGGTCTCTTCACACTGCTGGTGTGTTAAATTTTTTGACATAGGGTGCTGCAAGATAACGGGCCTCACATAGCTGCTGCCAGGCCCCTAATCTGCCATGGGCCCCTATATACCGCCTCCTCATGCTGCTGCCAAGTCCAGAGTCTGTCATGGTCCCTGTACGGCCTCCCATTGCTGCTGTCTCCATCGCCACACTCTGCTGCCATGTGCCACTTTCAGGTCTCTTCACACTGCTGGTGTGTTAAATTTTTTGACATAGGGTGCAGGCAGATTACGGGCCTCACATAGCTGCTGCCAGGCCCCTAATCTGCCATGGGCCCCTATATACCGCCTCCTCCTGCTGCTGCCAGGTCCAGAGTCTCTCATGGGTCCCTGTACGGCCTCCCATTGCTGCTGTCTCCATCGCCACACTCTGCTGCCATGTGCCACTTTCAGGTCTCTTCACACTGCTGGTGTGTTAAATTTTTTGACATAGGGTGCAGGCAGATTACGGGCCTCACATAGCTGCTGCCAGGCCCCTAATCTGCCATGGGCCCCTATATACCGCCTCCTCCTGCTGCTGCCAGGTCCAGAGTCTCTCATGGGTCCCTGTACGGCCTCCCATTGCTGCTGTCTCCATCGCCACACTCTGCTGCCATGTGCCACTTTCAGGTCTCTTCACACTGCTGGTGTGTTAAATTTTTTGACATAGGGTGCAGGCAGATTACGGGCCTCACATAGCTGCTGCCAGGCCCCTAATCTGCCATGGGCCCCTATATACCACCTCCTCCTGCTGCTGCCAGGTCCAGAGTCTCTCATGGGTCCCTGTACGGCCTCCCATTGCTGCTGTCTCCATCGCCACACTCTGCTGCCATGTGCCACTTTCAGGTCTCTTCACACTGCTGGTGTGTAAAATTTTTTGACATAGGGTGCTGCAAGATAACGGGCCTCACATAGCTGCTGCCAGGCCCCTAATCTGCCATGGGCCCCTATATACCGCCTCCTCATGCTGCTGCCAAGTCCAGAGTCTGTCATGGTCCCTGTACGGCCTCCCATTGCTGCTGTCTCCATCGCCACACTCTGCTGCCATGTGCCACTTTCAGGTCTCTTCACACTGCTGGTGTGTTAAATTTTTTGACATAGGGTGCTGGCAGATTACGGGCCTCCTATAGCTGCTGCCAGGCCCCTAATCTGCCATGGGCCCCTATATACCGCCTCCTCATGCTGCTGCCAAGTTCAGAGTCTGTCATGGGTCCCTGTACGGCCTCCCATTGCTGCTGTCTCCATCGCCACACTCTGCTGCCATGTGCCACTTTCAGGTCTCTTCACACTGCTGGTGTGTTAAATTTTTTGACATAGGGTGCAGGCAGATTACGGGCCTCACATAGCTGCTGCCAGGCCCCTAATCTGCCATGGGCCCCTATATACCGCCTCCTCCTGCTGCTGCCAGGTCCAGAGTCTCTCATGGGTCCCTGTACGGCCTCCCATTGCTGCTGTCTCCATCGCCACACTCTGCTGCCATGTGCCACTTTCAGGTCTCTTCACACTGCTGGTGTGTTAAATTTTTTGACATAGGGTGCTGCAAGATAACGGGCCTCACATAGCTGCTGCCAGGCCCCTAATCTGCCATGGGCCCCTATATACCGCCTCCTCATGCTGCTGCCAAGTCCAGAGTCTGTCATGGTCCCTGTACGGCCTCCCATTGCTGCTGTCTCCATCGCCACACTCTGCTGCCATGTGCCACTTTCAGGTCTCTTCACACTGCTGGTGTGTTAAATTTTTTGACATAGGGTGCAGGCAGATTACGGGCCTCACATAGCTGCTGCCAGGCCCCTAATCTGCCATGGGCCCCTATATAACGCCTCCTCATGCTGCTGCCAAGTTCAGAGTCTGTCATGGGTCCCTGTACGGCCTCCCATTGCTGCTGTCTCCATCGCCACACTCTGCCATGTGCCACTTTCAGGTCTCCTCACACTGCTGGTGTGTTGAATTTTTTGACATAGGGTGCTGGCAGATTACGGGCCTCCTATAGCTGCTGCCAGGCCCCTAATCTGCCATAAGCCCCTATATACCGCCTCCTCATGCTGCTGCCAAGTCCAGAGTCTGTCATGGGTCCCTGTACGGCCTCCCATTGCTGCTGTCTCCATCGCCACACTCTGCCATGTGCCACTTTCAGGTCTCCTCACACACTGCTGGTGTGTTGAATTTTTTGACATAGGGTGCTGGCAGATTACGGGCCTCCTATAGCTGCTGCCAGGCCCCTAATCTGCCGTAGGCCCCTATATACCGCCTCCTCATGCTGCTGCCAGGTCCAGAGTCTCTCATGGGTCCCTGTACGGCCTCCCATTGCTGCTGTCTCCATCGCCACACTCTGCCATGTGCCACTTTCAGGTCTCCTCACACTGCTGGTGTGTTCCATTTTTTGTCATAGGGTGCTGGCAGATTATGGGCCTCCCATAACTGCTGCCAGGCCCCTAATCTGCCATGGGCCCCTATACCGACTCCTCATGCTGTGACGTTGCAACAAGGTGGAATTCAACCCTACATATGTTAGACCGCCTTTACGAACAGCAAAAGGCCATCACAGATTTCCTGATGTTAAAAGCAGATAAAGGTACTCCCTGTGTAACTTAGATGTCAGCCATTGGCAGCTCATGCGTGACACCTGCGCTTGCTCAGGCCCTTTGAGGAGGCCACGCTATTCGTGAGTCGGCAGGACTATGGGATGAACGACGTCATTCCTCTGTTGCACGTCCTGGAACAAATGCTGTTAACAATGGCTGGTCAGGGTGCGGTAGACGTGGCGCACAGATCTCAACGCCACATGGCCCCTGTGGGGGCAGGACTGGAAGAAGAGGAGGAGGTAGAGGAGGACATTGGTGCTCAGGAATTATTGAGTGAAATGGGTGGTTTTTCCACTCAGCGGACAGGAGTGGAGGAGCAGGAGCATCTGGTAGAGGAGGAGGAAGAGGAGACAGAGGACCTAGACGCACCGTGGCAGTATGCTGTGGAGATGGAGGCAGGGAGTCCCTCGCATTCCTTGGCACAAATGGCCCATAGCATGCTCGGTTGCTTGCGTAGCGACAGCCGAATAATAACCATCAGACAGAGGGATGACTTTTGGCTGTCCACCTTGTTGGACCCTCGCTACCGTTCAAAAATGGTGGCCTTTTTCACACCTGCTGAGAGGGAGGCCAAAATAACGTACTATAAAAAACACCTATGTAGTCAGCTGGTCTCTGCCTGTCTGCGCCAACGTCCATCCTCAGACACTGTGGGCCCTGTGCGCTCGTGTTCCGCTGCCATGGCAGCAGGGGAGGGGTGGGGTGGTAGGAGCAGTGGCAGCTCCACCAGCAGCGGCTGCCTCAGTCTGCAGTCGATGATGAGTAGCTTTCTTCACCAGCGCAGTGAGGAAACTACTAACCAGCCGCAGCAGCAGCAGCAGCATCAGGTGGACCTGGAGCAGGACCTCAAACAACAGGCTTAGGCCTACTTGGACAGCACCCTGCCAACCGAGGTAGACAATCCCCTTGACTACTGGGCAACGAAACTTGACCTTTGGCCCCAACTAGCTGAATTTGCCCTTGAAAGGCTGTCATGCCCGGCCAGTAGCGTGGCATCGGAGCGCGTGTTTAGTGCGGCAGGAGGTATTGCAACTCCGCGGAGGACACGACTGTCCACCCAAAGTGTGGAGAGACTGACGTTTGTGAAAATGAATCAGGCGTGGATTAGTCTGGATTTCAAACCACCAGTTCCTGACACAACTGACTAAATCCGCCATGAATCATGCCCCAAACATGTGCCACTTTCAGGTCTCCTCACACTGCTGGTGTGTTCCATTTTTTGTCATAGGGTGCTGGCAGATTACGGGCCTCCCATAGCTGCTGCCAGGCCCCTAATCTGCCATGGGCCCCTATACCGCCTCCTCATGCTGCTGCCAAGTCCAGAGTCTCTCATGGGTCCCTGTACGGCCTCCCATTGCTGCTGCCTCCATCGCCACACTCTGCCATGTGCCACTTTCAGGTCTCCTCACACTGCTGGTGTGTTCCATTTTTTGTCATAGGGTGCAGGCAGATTACGGGCCTCCCATAGCTGCTGCCAGGCCCCTAATCTGCCATGGGCCCCTATACCGCCTCCTCATGCTGCTGCCAGGTCCAGAGTCTCTCATGGGTCCCTGTACGGCCTCCCATTGCTGCTGTCTCCATCGCCACACTCTGCCATGTGCCACTTTCAGGTCTCCTCACACTGCTGGTGGGTTCCATTTTTTGTCATAGGGTGCTGGCAGATTACGGGCCTCCCATAGCTGCTGCCAGGCCCGTAATCTGCCATGGGCCCCCGTACCGACTCCTCATGCTGCTGCCAGGCCCGTAATCTGTCATGGGCCACTGTTGTCGCTTGTTGGCATATTCCGCTCGTTCAGATGCTCCTTCTCCTGCTACTCCTCTTCACGGATTCCGTCAGCAGTCTTTCTTGGAATCCGTTTCCAAGAGACAACAGTTTGCGAGCACGCACCCGACGGTGCAGAAGCTGAACGTCCTCCTGTCCAAGTTGCTGCTGCCAGGCTCGTAATCTGTCATGCGCCCCTGTACCGCCTCCTCATGCTGCTGCCAGGTCCAGAGTGTGTCATGGGCCCCCGTACCGACTCCTCATGCTGCTGCCAGGCCCGTAATCTGTCATGGGCCCCTGTACCGCCTCCCCATGCTGCTGCCAGGTCCAGAGTGTGTCATGGGTCCCTGTACGGCCTCCCATTGCTGCTGCCAGGCCCGTAATCTGCCATGGGCCCCTGTACCGACTCCTCATGCTGCTGCCAGGCCCGTAATCTGTCATGGGCCCCTGTACCGCCTCCTCATGCTGCTGCCAGGTCCAGAGTGTGTCATGGGTCCCTGTACGGCCTCCCATTGCTGCTGTCTCTATCGCCACACTCTGCCATGTGCCACTTTCAGGTCTCCTCACACTGCTGGTGGTTTCCATTTTTGTCATAGGGTGCTGTATGGCCTCCCATTGCTGCTGCCTCCACCGCCACACTGTGGCTCCACACTCTGGTTTTGGCCCCGTGACTGCCCAAATGAGTGAAGTGTGCGGTGATTCTAAGATCGACGGCACTCATCTGCATGTCATACTGACTGACAGTATTATTTCTCTTCCCCAGCAGACTCCAAGGGCATTTAAATTAAAGGTACAGTGTTCTGCACTAATATTAAGTCTCTCTGAAGCCTAGAAACACCCTTTTTTAAGTTAAATTCACAGCGAATTTATTCGACTCGAATCGAATATTGTCCACGAATTCGCCGAATCAGTCGAATCGAATTTTTCATTTCTTCGCTCATCTCTAATCCTTACTATACAGCTAAATAAACAGCAGGATCAGTTTCCTATTGCAGAGTGGTTGTATGTGGTGGGATAAGATTCAATAAGTCATTTGTGGCACAAAAGAGAAAACCCCTTCAGAATTATTTGCCAATGCAAATCTGGTCCTGCTGGCTGTTTTTATTTTCACTTTTTTAGACCTCTATACATTTTTAGGTAATAACCCTTCTAGCGTATATTTATAACATTATCTTGTATGGTAGCTAACTTGCAACCTAAGGTTGTTGATGAAATGCAGAAAACCATAAATGGTTACAGTTTTGCAATACTAATGCCTTGTATGTGATATGTTTACAAAATCCTGACATGTATCCAACCCGCTGCTCAACTACAACAATGCTTCTGGTCCTGGGGATTATCATTGTAATACATGTTTGTACAGTTAATTTCTGTAGAGTGATCTGCAGACCACAATTACTAACTATGTATATGTATTGTACTATTCCTGAGAACAAATGGCATTCTTTTTTGGCAGCCTTTTCATTGTGTATGATTTATTAGTATATAAACATGTGTTACTTATAATTTAGGGTGTTTTGCAGGGTGTGAAATTATATAAATATTTCCTAAATAACATAGTGAAGTTATCTGGAATGTCAGCATGTTGGCTGTGAACAATTTAACCATGGAGTTTGCTTCTTTTCCAGTGGTTTATAGTACATCAAGCCACAACAAATTGTATTTACTACCATGTGTACCTTTTTAGTACTTTAGTAGCTGCAGTGTAAATTCTTTTCTGTGGCTCTGCTCAAAGATATACAATAACATTACATTTCTTTATATGAAAGAGGAAATTCACTCCCAGGCAGGGGCGGACTGACCATTTGGAAACTCGGGCCCGGGGTAAGTAGGGGGCCCCATGAGATGCCCCTGGTACCTTTTTCATAGGTTTTTTTGAGTTTGGGCAAGGACACAGGGGCCCCATGATCCCCTATTGCCTGGGGGCCCCATGAGTTGTCAGTCTGCCCCTGCTCCTAGGATGATTTGTGCTATGGCTCCACTTCTTAAGGACCTTGCAGAGACCTAGGGCACATCTGCGCACACGTGGGATATTTTCACCCATGCATACCAGTACTGCTGGGTTTTGGTAT
The DNA here is from genome assembly GCF_062004578.1 of Staurois parvus. Lineage (NCBI taxonomy): Eukaryota > Metazoa > Chordata > Amphibia > Anura > Ranidae > Staurois > Staurois parvus. The sequence goes on from NW_028318357.1 coordinate 4,953,458, forward strand.
CTGGGACACTGTAGATATATGTGTGTACTGGTCACATGGCCCTGAGCATGCACATGCTCCGCTGCGTCCGTGTTGATTCACACATGTGCGGTGCAGACTGAAGCATAGTAACTGTTCACTGGTTAAGGTCAGGTCTAGGACAGGATCAGCTCAAGATCTTATCATATTCACACATGCCAGGTTTAGAAACGGTTCCCATAGAAGTCAATAGCCTGTAATCCACACCTGAACAGGACCGCACTGCTCAGAAATCACACTGAATCCGCACTGGCAGTGCAGTGGACAGATGTGAACAGGCACCATATGAAACAATGTTTTTTCACATGTCATGCGGATTGGATGCAGTTCAAACTGCATCCAATCTGCATATATGTGCATGGGCACTCATGTCTGCACATGCAGGAAATCTCACTGCACGTGTGCATCTCTCAGCAAAACACTGCCCCTGGGATTTGACATGGGAGTTATTTACTAAGACTGGAGAGTGCAAAATCTGGTACAGCTCTGCATAGTAATCAATCAGCTTCAAGGTTTTATTGACAAAGTTTAAAGTGTTACTAAACCAGACCCCTGCCTTAACTATATCTGGTCTCCCACAGTACACAAAATATGAAAATGCAATTATTTTAGTAAATATAAACTGCTGAATACCTTTTCTCATCAGCAGTATATAGCAGTCTTGTGACTTCTATCAGTGTCCAGCAGAGCACTGGTTAAAGCTTGGAGGAGGAGTTTTCATTCTCCCCTGATTGTCCTATGAGGCTGCATAACCCTGTCTGGACAGCACTGATTGGACCTGTACTGATCACATGAATTCTCCCAGGAAAAAAACTCTCTAGCAATACACACCAAACTAAACGTGCAGCTTACTCCCAAGGCTCTGTTCTATCAGCAGATGGATTGGGGACAGTAGAAGAAGGGGAGGATCAGAGAAGACAGGATCAAACATCCTTTTACACAAGGTGGAGGATTAAGTGAGTATACAAGCATGCTTTAGTGCATTCTAGATTGTAAGCTCGAAAAAGCAGGGCCCTCGATCCCCTCATGTTTTGCATTGTATTGGTATTGTTCTGTCACATGTTCTGTCCCCCTTTGTAATGTACAGCGCTGAGTGAACTATTGGCGCTTTATAAATCCTGTATAATAATAATAATATACAGACTACTTTTACTGTTGTGGGTATAGCAACACTTTAATTGAACAAGCGTAAGTTAAAAGCATTCAAGCTTATAGTCTTGTTATATTTATGAAGCCATTTGTATGTATCTGATGTTATTTATAATATGAAGATGCCATGGAACGTGTTACAGAAAATGCTCAGAGACTGCAGATTGAGAACATGTTGCAGGGAACAGTTAGAAAGTTTACAATATTACAAGAAATGGTTAGAAGACTGTGAACATAATACAGGAGATGGTTGGAGACTGATGACTTGTACAGGAGCAAACTGGGGACATGTTACATAGTTACATAGTTAGTCTGGCTAAAAAAAGTCCATCCAGTTTAACCATTAAAAAAAAAAAAAAAAAGTTATAATCCTATACCCACAGTTGATCCAGAGGAAGGCAAAAAAACCCAGCAAAGCATGATCCAATTTGCTCCTGCAGGGAAAAAAATTCCTTCCTGATCCCCCGAGAGGCAATAAGATATTCCCTGGATCAACTATACTTATAATTATTAGTATCCAGTTATATTCTATGTATCTAAGAAACAATCCAGGCCTTTTTTGAAGCAATGCACTGGCCAGAACCAACTCTTGAGAGAGTCTATTCGACATTTTCACAGCTCTCATTGAGAAACCTTTCAGAGTTTGGAGATTAAATTTCTTTTCCTTCAGATGTAAAGGGTGCCCCCTTGTCCTCTGTGATGACCTCAGGGTGAATATCTCTACACCAAGTTCACTCGGTCACATGCTGATCTTTTTCCCCCTTAATCTCCTCTTCTCAAGAGAGAATAAATTCAGTTCCTCTAATCTTTCCTCATAGCTGAGCTCCTCTATGTCTCGTATCAGTTTGGTTGCCCTTCTCTGTACTTTCTCCAGTTCCCCAATGTTCTTTTTGTGAATTGGTGCCCAAAACTGAACTGCATATTCCAGATGAGGTCTTACTAATGATTTGTACAGGGGTAATATGATATCTCTCTCTCTGGAGTCTATACCTCTTTTTAATAAAAGAGAGGATTTTGCTCACTTTAGAAACCGCAGTTTGGCATTGCATGCCATTATTAAGCTTGTGATCTACCAGAACCCCCAGATCCTTCTCCACCATTGATTCCCCCAGTTGTACCCCCCCTAGTATGTATGATGCATGCATATTCTTAGCCCCCAAGTACATAATCTTACATTTATCAACATTAAACTTCATTTGCCACATACTTGCCCAATTAAACAGTGCATTGAGGTCGGTTTGTAAGTTGAAGACATCCTGTAAGGACGTTTTTCCACTGCACAGCTTGGTGTCATCTGCAAAGACTGAAATGGAATTTTTAATCTCAGACCCTATATTGTTTATACATATATTAAAAAGTAAGGGTCCCAACACTGAACCTTGGGGTACACCACTGACAACCCTAGACCATTCAGAGTATGAATCATTAACCACTACTCTCTGAATACGATCTTTTAGCCAGTTTTCTATCCATTTACATACAAATTTTTCCAAGCCCATAGACTTTACCTTACACATTAGCTATGTGTGGGAAACTGTGTCAAAGTTTTGCAAAATCAAAGTATACCACGTCCACCGCCACCCCTCTGTCCAAGGTTTTGCTCACCTCCTCATAAAAAGAAATCAGATTTGTTTGACAACTTCTGTCTTTCATGAATCCATGCTGTCTGTTGCTTAAAATATTTTTTTCCAGCAAGAACTCATCTATGTGGTCTTTTAATAAACTCTCCAGCATCTTCCCAACTATAGAAGTTACACTAACAGGTCTATAATTGCTTGGTAAAGATTTTGACCCCTTTTTAAATATTGGCACCACATTGGGCTTATGCCAATCCAGTGGTACTATGCCAGTTATTAAAGAGTCCATAAAAATTAGAAACAATGGCTTTGAAATGACAGAGCTCAATTCTTTAAGAACCCGTGGGTGTATGCCATCCGGTCCAGGTGCTTTATTCACCTTTATTCTGTCTAAATATTTTTGGATCATATCAATTGTGAGCCAATGTGGATCATCTGGAGCTGTGTCAATACCATGCCTATTGTGGACAAGAGCTCCCCCATGCTCCTTTGTATACACAGAGCTAAAGAAGGTATTAAATAAATTTGCCTTCTCTTTGTCCCCAGTCACCCACTCTAGATTATTTTGTAAAGGGCCTACATGCTCGGACCGGACCTTTTTACTATTAATATATTTGAACAATTTTTGGGGGGTTGGTTCTGCTATCTTTTGCAATCTGTCATACGTTTTCAATTTTTGCGTCGTTTCTTTTTGCATATTCTGTTACATTCTTTGTAATGTTTAAATGATGATAGCGTTCCTTCATTTTTATATTTAATAAAAGCTCTTTTCTTATTATCTATAGCATTTTTAACTTTGGCCATAAGCCACATAGGTTTGATTTTTAACCTTTTAAACTTGTTGCCCATGGGAATATATTTTGCACTGTGTTCACATACAGTCTGTTTGAAGAACTCCCATTTCTGTGTTGTGCTCATCGATGCCAATATTCTCTCCCAGTCTAAGTCTTGGAGAGCAGCTCTCAGCCTTGGAAATTTAGCTCTCTCAAAATTGAGCACTTTTATTTTTCCCGTATGTGCTTTCTGTTTACAGCTAACAATAAATGAAATCATGTTATGTCACTGCTACCCAGATGTTTTTTTATATGGACATTCCTAATCAGCCCTGCATGGTTTTGAGATTACCAGGTCCAGCTCAGCATCATTCCTAGTAGGGGTCTCTATGAACTGTACCAAAAAATTGTCCTGTAGTAAGTTTAAAAATTTTTGCCGTTTAACTCTTCCTGCAGTACTATTACTCCAATCAATTTCCGGGTAGTTAAAATCCCCCATTATTATCACTGTCTCAGCCCTTGCAGCCCTTTTGATCTGTGCAAAGAGCTGAGTCTCCACCTCCTCATTAACACTGGGAGGCCTATAACAAACTCCAATGATTACCTTTGTAGCATGCACTCCCATGTGCAGTTCCACCCATAATACTTCAGCCTCATCACACTCTCTATCAATTAGGTCCTCTTTCACAATCGCTCTGAGATCACTTCTCACATAGAGACAGACACCACCACCTTTCCTATTTACTCTGTCTCTCTGAAAGAGAACATAGCCAGGAATATTAATGGCCCAGTCATGCGAACAAGCAAAGATTCAGTAATACCAATTAAATCATAGTTCTCTTCATGCACCAAAGCTTCCAACTCACCTATTTTGCTGGCATTGGTGAACACTTTAATACATTGACACCTTGTTCACACATATTTTGCATATTTTTTATTTTCATACAAATAGTACCAATTCCACTGGTTGTTTGTAACATGGGAACCTTCTTATCTACTATAGCCTTCCCCCCCATCTTTCCCCATTCCACCCACCAATAAGTACTGACCCCTATCTGATCTGTCTACTCCATTATTTATTTCAGGTACTTATATAGTGCCGTCCATTTACGCAGCGCTTTACACATATATATATTGTACATTCACATCAGTCCCTAACCCTCAAGGGGTGTACAATCTAAGGTATAATCTAATTCATCCTCATCTCCCGACGATCCTAGTTTAAATACTCCTCCAACCTTCCCATACACCTCTCCCCTAGCACAGCAGACCCCCTTCCATTTAGGTGCAGAACATCTCTAGCATATAGGTTGCACCCCAATGAAAAGTCAGCCCAGTGCTCTAGAAACCCAAATCCTTTCCTCTTACACCAAGTCTTCAACCATGAATTGAGTTCTCTAATCTCCCCCTGTCTTTCCTGAGTTGCGCATGGCACAGGTAATATTTCAGAGAATATCACCTTGGAGGTCCTTCCCTTCAACTTGCAGCCTAGTTCTTTATATTGATTCTTACGGAGCCTCCATATTCCATGTATGCTCTCATTGGTTCCAACATGAACCAAGACAGCTGGGTTATGCCCAGCCCCTCCCAGTAATTTATCAACCTGGTCCACCACATGCCGAACCCTGGCACCAGGGAGACAGCAAACCATTTGGTTGAGACGATCCTGGCGGCAAATTATATTTTAACTTTGGCCATAAGCCACATAGGTTCGATTTTTAGCCTTTTAAACTTGTTGCCCATGGGAATATATTTTGCAGTGTATTCACATACAGTCTTTTTGAAGAACTCCCATTTCTGTGTTGTGTTTATCGATGCCAATATTCCCTCCCAGTCTAAGTCTTGGAAAGCAGCTCTCAGCCTTGGAAAATTAGCTCTCTCACAATTGAGCGCTTTTATTTTTCCCGTATGTGCTCGCTGTTTACAGCTAACAATAAATAAAATAATGTTATGGTCACTGCTACCCAGATGTTCTTTTATATGGACATTCGTAATACGCTCTGCATGGTTTAAGATTACTAGGTCCAGCTGTGCATCATTCCTAGTAGGGGCCTCTATGAACTGTACCGTAAACTTGTCTTGTAGTAGGTTTAACATTTTTTGCCCTTTTACTGTTCCTGCTGTACTATTACTCCAGTCAATTTCCGGGTAGTTAAAATCCCCCATTATTAACACTATCCCAGCCCTTGCAGCCCTTTCAATCTGTGCAAGGAGCTGAGTCTCCACCTCCTCATTAACACTGGGAGGCCTATAACAAACTCCAATTATTACCTTTGTAGCATGCACCCTCATGTGCAGTTTCATCCATAATACTTCAGCCTCACACTCTTCATCAACTAAGTCCTCTTTCACACTCACTCTGAGATCACTTCTCACAAAGAGACAGACACCACCACCTTTCCTATTTACCCTGTCTCTCCAAAAGAGAGCATAGCCAGGAATATTAATGGCCCAGTCATGCGAACAATGAAGCCAAAATTTAGCAATACCAATTAAATCATAGTTCTCTTCATGCACCAAAGCTTCCAACTCACCTATTTTGCTTGGCAGACTTCTGGCATTGGTGAACAAACACTTTAATCTACTGACACCTTGTTGACACGTATTTTGCACATTTTTTATTTTCATACAATTAGTACCAATTCCACTGGTTGTATGTAACATGGGAACCTTCTTATCTGCTATAGCCTTCCCCCCATCTTTCCCCATTCCACCCACCAATAAGTATTGACCCCTATCTGATCTGTCTACTCAGTTATAATCTAATTCACCCTCCCCCCTTGATCCTAGTTTAAATACTCCTCCAGCCTTCCCATAAACCTCTCCCCTAGCACAGCAGACCCCCTTCCATTTAGGAGCAGACCATCTCATAGCATATAGGTTGCACCCCAATGAAAAGTCAGCCCAGTGCTCTAGAAACCCAAATCCTTCCCTTTTACACCACGCCATGCATTCTCTAATCTCCCCCTGTCTTTCCTGAGTTTCGCATGGCACAGATAATATTTCAGAGAATATCACCTTGGAGGTCCTTCCCTTCAACCTGCAGCCTAGTTCTTTATATTGATTCTTAAGGAGCCTCCACATTCCATGTATTCTCTCATTGGTTCCTACATGAACCAAGACAGCTGGGTCATGCCCAGCCCCTCCCAGTAATTTATCAACCCGGTCTACCACATGCCAAAGCCTGGCACCAGGAAGACAGCAAACCATTCAGTTGAGGCGATCCTGGTGACAAATTATTCTATCAGTTCTTCTGATTATAAAATCCTCTACTACCACCAGCTGTCTAGGCCTTCCTGCACTACCTTCACCACCACTCCTAGATGGCCTGCCCTCCCGGGTGTTAGGGATAGCAGTGACATCCAGGGCTTCCACCTCTGAGCTTGCCACCCCCACATCTTCACCCAACTTGGCAAATCTGTTTGGGTGTACAAACCCAGGGCCAGCCTTCCTTTTCTGTGAGTCCCTACTACTCCCTCTCGTTACAGTAACCCATCTTCCTATCTGATGATCCTGATTAGCCCCTCTGCCCTCTACATCAATCCCATAGCTACCTGCTCAGGAAGTAGAAGACCCCTTTCAAGGTTGTCAGTTCTGCCCAGTGTTGCAACTTGCTCCTCCAGATCTCTAACGCGAGTTTCCAAAAGGGCAAGCTGCTCACATCTGTTGCAGCAGTATCCATCCTGCAGCTGTTGCTCCATTGCTGCATACATGCGGCACACTGTGCACTGCACAAAACCTTCAACCGTGCTAGTACACATTATCCCAGTTACAATATTAACAGGAAATATCAGTTGTCACTTACAGGTTAGTAGCCTCCTGTTAGCCTCCTGTTAGACTCCTGTTAGACTCTCCTGTTTCCAACTCCGGTTTTTTAACTTCACTTATCAAATGCCCACTTAGTCAAAAGTCCAGCAAGCAAAATATAGGCAAGCTCAGAGTGAGCTCTACAGCAAGTTATATAGGACTTGTATCACCTGTGACCAATTAACCCTTCCACTTAATTAGCAGACAGAAGGAAGACAAGGAAAGGAAGAAAAAAAATGCTATTTAAAAAGTGACAGAAAAATTAATTTAAAAAAGTAAAAGCTTTTAGCAAGACCCAAAGAAAAAATAAAACAACTACAAGCACCAGCAACCACTATTAGTCAAAAGTAAAACTTTTTCACTCTCCACTCAAATTTCCCGCTCTTTTTAGCTATCAGCCAGCAAAAAATGCTTTGTGCTCTCCTCTACACTTAAAATTATTGGCACCACAATTGTTATCCCTCTTCGCAAAATCCATTAATAACACAAAAGGGAATGGACAGAAGAGGAAAAAAAAAGAAGCATGAAAGTGTAAAAGGGATTAGAAGAAAGCACAAAGGCGGCGCAAACACCTAGCACATTACCCAATATTTATTAAAAAGTATAAAAAGATATATATATATATATATCTGAGGAAAGGGACATGTCCCTGAAATCGACAGCAGGCTGACCATACCACCAGTCGGACACTCTGCCATCATTTCGGCCATCTCTGTGGCCTTACAGGCTTTAAATATGCGCTAAGTTTGTTTTTGTCTTTTTATACTTTTTAATAAACCTTGGATAATGCGCTAGGTGTTTGTGTGCTTTCTTCCAGTTCGTTGATCTCCCCATCTGAGGAGGGCTGCATCTCCGGGGCTTTATCCATAGGTCATTCACACACCTGATCCCCTGGCCTCTACCTGGTATTGACCCCTTTGAGGCACTGGAGAGTTAGTACTTTTGTAAAAGGGATTCATTTAAAGGTGAATTCAAAGCAAGCAACCAGGGGCAGACTGACAACTCATAGGGCCCCCGGGCAATAGGGGATCATGGGGCCCCTGTGTCCATGCACAAACTCAAAAAAGCCTATGAAAAAGGTACCAGGGGCATCTCATGGGGCCCCCTACTGACCCCGGGCCCTCGGGCGGTTTTCGATTGGTCAGTCTGCCCCTGCAAGCAACTAAACACACAGGTGGAAATTATATAATTATATACTGTATATATGAATGATTTGTATTTCTATCCATCAATTCCTGAAATATACACAGCTGCCTCTGGCAGGCAGGGTTTCTCAACTAGGGTTCCTCCAGAGGTTGCTAGGGGTTCCTTGAACAAGGAGCAATTTCTGCCTCTCAGATAAGTTCCCACTGACACCATTGATTTTTTTAGCCATCTGTAAGGGGGAATTCTTCCCAATGACCACAAGTGTAAGGAGCATTCTTATGTGGCCATCACACTAATGTATCATGAATTGTAGATGTAGTATTTATTAACAAGGGTTCCCTGACACCAAAAAGTTATTTCAAGGGTTCCTCTGTGTTGTAAAGGTTGAGAAAGGCTGGTTTAAGGTATACAATGTCATCTTCTCTCCAGTCCCAGCCTAGTGAACAGTCCTTCAACAGTGACAAGACATCAGCAGACTGATAAGCCCATTCCACTGCTCACTCTGCTCTCTGCTCCATTCTGCATGTTTCTTTATCAATATATTGCGCACAGTACACAGATTGGCTACCAGTCCTACCCATCCTTCTACCAGGGTAAGTGTTACTATATATGGGAATTCGAGAGTCAAATTCAAGTACTTACACTGATTGCACTGGCTGCATCATCAGCACAAAATGGATGTAGGTTGGTCGCATAATAAAGAGTTACTGTGCTACAAAAATTACTGATACTAACCTGGATCAGTTTAACCAAGCCCTAATTTTACCTCTGTGTTTCTAGTAATGGTATAGTTTTATTTCTACCTGGAAAACATAAGGAGAATAGTTTTACTGTCTTATACTACACCTTTGAGATATGGTAATACTTTCTGCATCTGGCAAAAAAACTCCAAACAACATAATGACCACAATAGGCTTATTAAACTCTGCTGTACTTATAAACCCCTATTGATATGTCATTTATTATGCATTTATTTATTACGCAAATGCTCTCTGCAATTCACACATTTTGGCTTTTATATGATTTGTTTTATATTCTTTTATGAGAAAGCAGTGAAAGAATGTTCCCCATTGTTTGACTTTCCAGCCAGTCAACTTTATGTGAACGGAAATACATCTAGAAAGGTGTCCCAAGCAAAATATTAGAGGGGGGAATTACACTTATGCTAAGAGATTGTTGGATGTTTTTAATGAGGATGTGCAGTATGATAGGATGAGAGTAAACAGTATTTTATTTAGATAGGGTTTTTTTAAAATTAGTTTCATCATGCACTGTTGTGATACTTCATCATGTAAAATACTTAGTGCCGGTTCCACTGGAATCGCACAGGAATGCACTGGAATATCACAGGAATGTTCCTGTGCAATTCCTGTATATGTAATGTGTGTAATGTCATTTTCATCATTCATTTGAATTGGGTTGAAATCGCACTATGAAATGTAACGCATGCACTAATTTAAAAAATGCACTGCAACCATATCACATGGTACTGCAGTACCATGCGATTCGGTGCTGGCAAATGCAAAGGGTTTCCTGCACATCGTTCTGGTGTGAACAGCACTTAGGCTTTATTCACAGTTAAATATACAGCAAAACCCCAGCGCACAGGAATAACCCCAAAATTTACACCCAGGTTGTAGATTGCTGCTGCGCACAGGTAAATTAAACCAAAAATGAAAAAACAAAAAAAACAGCGCAAATCAACACCCTGACTCAAGCAAAATCTTAAATATCATACAGTGTAAAAATCAATACAAATATAAAATAATTAAAGTGACCTCCAAAAAATGTATAAAAAAATATTCCATTTATATTAAAGTGTCCAAATTATTATAAATAAAGGAAAGCCCTTTCTCCCCAATAAATTGTGAAAAAAACAGATATCCAAATGAGATAATGCTTCCACAAATCACCAGTGAAAAAACCAACATCAACCGCACTCACCAGATGATGGTGAGTAATGTGCCTTTTAGGATGTTTTGGGATCCAAAGCCCCCTTTGAAGCCTTCAGGACTTCCCACCATATAGGGTATAAAGTATTTCTACCACTCGCTCCTGCCTTCTCCTATCACCAAACTCCACAGCAGTGCAAGGGAAAGAAGTATATAATAGTGTAATACTGCTAATAAATAATGCAATATTTGGTAAAAATTGCCAGACCACTCACATTTGGTAAGATGAATAAAGGCATCTATTTTATTGCCTCCATATGCTATAATAAGTTCCACTGCTTCCACATCTCATAACAGAGACCTCACAGCCTGGTTTAGCAAGGGATGACAGGATACAGCTCCAAAAATGGCTGCTTGGAACGCACCGCTCGGCATGCGTTCCACTCACCGGAAGTGACACGGGACATCAGGACGGCAGACCGGAAGTGCATTGATGTGTTTCGCCCCACCCACAGGGCGTACTCAAGACCAAGGATATCTCATTTGGATATCTGTTTTTTTTCACAATTTATTGTGGAGAAAGGACTTTCCTTTATTTATAATAATTTGGACACTTTAATATGAATGGAATATTTTTTTTATTAATTTTTTGGAGGTCACTTTTTTTATTTTATATTTTTATTGATTTTTACACTGTATGATATTTAAGGTATTGCTTGAGTCAGGGTGTTGATTTGCGCTGTTTTTTTTGTTTTTTCATTTTTTTATTCACATTGTGTTAATGTATGGTGTATGTGCATTTTGGTGCATTATTCTTCATTTTGAATGGTACCACAATATACATATACAGTGTAAAGAATTGCACCCATCATTCAATGCACCACTATGGACAGATGTGAATGGAATGTACTGTGCACCATGATATGCTGCACTGAGTCTTGTTAAGGGTACATTCAAAGAGAATGGGTTGCTTTAAAGCAATGCTTGCCAACACACAAAAATGCTCACTAACTTGTTCATAGTTGTGAAGGAGCCATAAATATTGTATATGCACAAAAGCTAACCTTTAGCACAATACAACAAGACAAAAATGAGGTGGAACAATGTAAGAGTCTACAATGTAAATAAATCGCAGAATTATGAGGCTGTGTAAAAGAAAACTTGCAGTGCCTTGAAAAAGTATTCATACCTCTTCCTTTTGAAATTTTCCACATTTTGTCATGTTACAACCAAAAACGTAAATGTATTTTAATGGAATTTTATGTGATAGATCAACACAAAGTGGCACATAATTGTGAAGTTTACAAATAAATATCTGAAAAATGTGGCATGCATTTGTACTCAGCCCCCTTTACTCTGATACCCCTAACTAAAATCTATTGGAACCAACTGCATTCAGAAGTCACCTAATTAGTAAAGAGTCCACCTGCGTGTAATTTAATCTCAGTATAAATACAGCTGTTCTGTGAAGCCCCCAGAGGTTTGTTAGAGAACATTAGTGAACAAACAGCATCATGAAGGCCAAGGAACACACCAGACTGGTCAGGGATAAAGTTGTGGAAACGTTTAAAGCAGGGATAGATTATAAAAAAAAAATATCCCAAGCTTTGAACATCTCATGTAGCACTGTTCAATCCATTATCTGAAAATGGAAAGAGTATGGTACAACTGCAAACCTACCGAGACATGGCCATCCACCTAAACTGACTGGCCGGGCAAGGAGAGCTTTAATCAGAGAAGCAGCCAAGAGGCCCATGGTAACTCTGGAGGATCTGCAGAGATCCACAGCTCAGGTGGGCGAATCTGTCTACAGGACTCCACAAATCTGGCCTTTATAGAAGAGTGGCAGGAAGAAAGCCATTGTTGAAAGAAAACCATAAGAAGTCCCGTTTGCAGTTTGCAAGAAGCCATGTGGGGGACACAGCAAACATGTGGAAGAAGGTGCTCTGGTCAGAGGAGACCAAAATTGAACTTTTTGGCCTAAAAGCAAAACACTATATGTGGCGGAAAACTAACACTGCACATCAAATTTTGAAAACCATTTATCATTTTCCTTCCCCTTTACAATCATGTGCCACTTTGTGTTGGTCTATCACATAAAATCCCAATAAAGCACATTAACGTTTTTGGTTGTAACATGACAAAATGTGGAAAATTTCAAGGGGTATGAATACTTTTTCAAGGCACTGTACAGGTGAAACTCGAAAAATGAGAATATTGTGCAAAAGTTCATTTATTTCAGTAATGCAACTTAAAAGGTGAAACTAATATATGAGATAGACTTATTACATGCAAAGCAAGATAGTTCAAGCCGTGATTTGTCATCATTGTGATGATTATGGCTTACAGCTCATGAAAACCCCAAATCCACAATCTCAGAAAATTAGAATATTACATGCAATCAATAAAACAAGGATTGTACATAGAACAATATCGGACCTCTGAAAAGTATAAGCATGCATATGTACTCAGTACTTGGTTTGGGCCCCTTTTGCAGCAATTACTGCCTCAATGCGGCGTGGCATGGAAGCTATCAGCCTGTGGCACTGCTGAGGTGTTATGGAAGACCAGGATGCTTCAATAGCAGCCTTCAGCTCTTCTGCATTGTTCGGTCTCATGTCTCTCATCTTTCTCTTGGCAATGCCCCATAGATTCTCTATGGGATTCAAGTCAGGCGAGTTTGCTGGCCAATCAAGCACAGTAATCCCACGGTCATTGAACCAGGTTTTGGTGCTTTTGGCAATGTGGGCAGGTGCCAAGTCCTGCTGGAAAATGAAGTCAGCATCCCCATAAAGCTTGTCTGTGGAAGGAAGCATGAAGTGCTCCAAAATCTCCTGGTAGACGGCTGCGTTGACCCTGGACTTAATGAAGCACAGTGGACCAACACCAGCAGATGACATGGCTCCCCAAATCAACACAGACTATGGAAACTTCACACTGGACTTCAAGCATCTTGCAGTGTGTGCCTCTCCATTCTTCCTCCATACACTGGGTCCTTGGTTTCCAAATGAGATGCAAAAGTTGCTCTCATCAGAAAAGAGGACTTTGGACCACTGAGCAACAGACCAGGTCTGTTTTTCTTTATGCCAGGTAAGACGCTTCTGACATTGTTTGTTGTTCAGGAGCAGCTTGACGAGAGGAATACAACATTTGAAGCCCATGTCCAGGATCCGTCTGTGTTTGGTGGCTCTTGATGCACTGACTCCAGCCTCAGTCCACTCCTTGTGAAAGTCCCCAACACTTTTGAATGGCCTTTTCCTGACAATCCTCTCCAGGCTGCGGTTATCCCTGCTGCTTGTACACCTTTTTCTTCCACACTTTTCCCTTCCACATAACTTTCTATTAATGTGATTAGAGTGGGACACATTGAGCCTAGAATATTGCACCTTTTCACAATATTCTCATTTTCTGAGATTGTGAATTTGGGGTTTTCATGAGCTGTAAGCCATAATCATCACAATTATGACAAATCACGGCTTGAACTATCTTGCTTTGCAAGTGATGAGTCTATCTCATATTTTAGTTTCACCTTTTAAGTTGCATTACTGAAATAAATGAACTTTTGCACGATATTCTAATTTTTTTAGTTTCACCTGTATATGTTCCATGACTAGTCAGTGGTAATACATTGGAGGTTTGAAAGTTTTAAGTTTGAAAAGTTGTATCAGTGCTCCACCTAATGGCACTAGGTGGTTATTTCAAGCAAAATGCAAAAATGAAAACAATCCATTTATTAAGCTCTAGCTACAACCAAAATCAAGTATTTTTACTTTCTAGTGGTGTGAACAAGTTAACTTCTAAACCATCTGACTGATAGGCCACCCTTTATTCAATTTTCCTTACATAAACCCTTAAACTAGGACTAAAATTTTTTTTCACATTTTAGATAAAGTATGGGAGGGTTATAACCCCTGTCGTTTTTTTTGTACTTCTGTGTCCCATTGGGGAGATTTCACTTGACTTCATCTCCCATTGCCAAAACCGAAAGTGAGAGGAGATTTCTCCAAAGTGAGGGAATACATGGTGGCCACCAGTGTCACTAGAACTAGTGTCCCTATTGAAAGATTTCCTCTCTATTCCTGTTCTAGTGACAACCCAAACAGGGCAAATTGAGAAGGTGAATCTCCTTAATGGGGACACATACTTTAATGTAAAGCTTCAATCTAAGCCTAACAAAATCTATTGATGGAGGGGGTGCACCCTTCATTTATCTGCCGATTAACTTTTGCAGTCATACAGTCGCATTGAATTAATATTGGGTAAAGTCCCTTTTGTTGTTTTTTTAAACTGAACATAGGCTGTAAAGTGGAACTAAACCAAGATATGAATGAGATTGTGACTTACTCCTTTTTCTCTCATCTGATAGAACTGGTGCTCAATGATTGGCCTAGCACTGTCACATGGGGGTGGATGAGCCCTGGAGCTCAACACATGGCCTGTAGGCTGCATTCAGTCCAATGCCTCTGTCTGTGTGGTTCACTACATGTTGGGCACTTTGCAAAGTACAGTTTGATGCTGGACACTGGGACACTCTCTGTGTTCCTGCATGCAGCACTGAAATAAAGCCAGCACTGTCAGTTGAAGTCAGTTGAACTGTGTCTGAAAGTAGAAGTATAGTTCCAGTCCAACATCATCAGAGCATGAACAGAGTGGGAGTGGGTGATCTGGAGATTAAATACTGACTGGGTGACATCATTGCCACTGACCACCAATGAAGGTGGTGGTGGAGTGTTAATAGTGCTGCCAATGACCACCAACGCAGGAGATGGGTTGAGGGAATTAAAGTGGTTGTAAAGGCTAAAAGTTTCTTTACCTTAATGCATTATCTACATTAAGGGAAAAAACCTTTTAGGTATAGCTTCCCTACAGGTGGCCCTAAATACTTACCTGAACCTGATCTCGATCCAGCGCTATGCCTGAGAGCCACGGCACTACTCTCTCTCTCCTTCCTAACTGGACTCAGTGAGAGCAGTGTTAGCCATTGGCTTCTGCTGCTGTCAATCAAATCCAGTGAGGGAGCAGGAGACGGGGCTGAGCCTTCAATAGACACACATAATGCAGCTTTGGATTGAGCCTGCATGGGTGCAAGCAGCTTGCTAGGGGGGTACTCAGCAGGGGGAGGAGCCAAGAGCACTGGCAGGGGACCCCAGAAAAGGAGGATCGGGTCTGCTCTGTGCAACACCATTAAACAGGAGCAGAGCAGGTAAGTATAACATGTTTGTTATTAAAAAAAAGACCACTTTGACAGCGTTGTCACTGATCACCAATGAAGGGTATGGTGAAGTGTTAACAGCACTCTGTGTGTGGGGCCCCCTTGCCCGGTGCAAACAGGGCCTTTTCTTTTCTCTCCTCCTTCTCCAGACTCTATGGTGTACGCCTGTTCCTGCCTGAGCAGCCCAACATTACTATTTAACAAGGATCCAATTTGTAGGCCACAACATAACTTGGGTGTGGTGCTAAGGGATAGAATAGACTGTCCCCTTGGCTGCTCTTGTAGGTACAATGTACAAACATCTTGCTGCCCTCTCAGGACTTTGGGAATCCTTGCGCAATTTACAAAACAACATGTGAAAGGGTGCACCGACCATGTGCATTACTACCAGGGCTGCTGTTAGAAACAAGGGGCCCATACAGCATACCTGAAAGGGCCCCTCCACCAAAAAAAAAAGAGGCTCCAGTTATGAATGAACACAGTGAGTGATTGGTACCAATCACTCATTGTGTTCATTCAGGAAAGGCAGGGGCTGAAAAATGTGACATATTTACCGGACACTTCCCCCACTCTCCATCCTGCAGGATCCTATTGTGTGCTTGCGGACGCCAGAGGAAAGGAGAGAAGAGAAGCCAGTTGCACTGTGGGGGCACAACGGGGGATGGGGGGCTGTGCTGCAGGGGGAAATGTATGATGCACAGGGAGGGTGATGGGTGGGGTGAGGGCAATTACTGGAGCCAATCCCCTGTATGGCTCACTCTGCAACAGCTTAAAGCCAGCGGGAGGAAGAAGAGAAGTCACCCTCTCTGCCCACATCTGATTCAACCAGCTGCCTGGGCCCCCCTGCTGGCCTGGGCCCCGTACAGGAGGACTGGTGGACCCCCTTATCCACGGCCCTGGTTACTACAGTATAATTTTTATTAAAAGAGTATAAAACAAATGGGTACTCACAAATGCATGTTATGCACAAGCATATCTAAAGATACAGACAAGACAGCCTCCAAATCCACCATATTCGGCTGGTAGTAAGAGAAGGCCTCTTAGTGTTCATAAATAGCTGGCTAATGTGTTCAAGGATCAAGCCCTTTTCCTCAGACCCTCTGCTATAATCCTACTCATGAGGACCTCTAGTGACTCCTAAGGGACATTCACTATCCTAGGATCCTGAGATCCACGATCCTATGATCTATCCTACTCTATTTTTCCAGTGCCAGGCAAGGGAAATACATCAGGCACATCTGTGCCCCTACCCTACTACTGCCACTGACACCAGTGATGAGACTTAATATACTTCCATTTGATGTCTGTAAAAAAATATAGCAAAACTGATATTTTTGGGCATTGAGGAGTGTAACATGACACATAAACTACACACGAAAAAAAGCTGCTATTGTGTGCCCCTCTTAAAGTGGTGGAGGCCTTATATAATTTTCAAGTGGATCACCACTGGGCTAGGAGGATTCAGAACTTAAGCAGGGCTTCCCTTCCTTGCTTCCAGGGGTAGGAGGAGTGACAACGGGAGACTATAACCTTAGCCTTAATCTGACCACTAACTGTAACTAACAGCGCCAAGTTAATTAATTAAATCCCATACTTTTTAACACCAACCATATTGGGCCATGTGAGGCTCTCCATGATGAGACCCATATCTAGTAGATGTGTGGCAGTACTAGGCTACATAGGAGAAGCATTCCTGAACCCATAAGATCAGGCTGAAATTTGTGACATGCCTCCTTCATAGAAAAAAAAAACAGTCCAAATCCAGTTGCATCTTAAACCCAGAGGATAAATTTGCTCATCTCTAGCAGTTTAGCTAGGGACTAAAATACTAGGCTCCTTTCAGAAATCTGTATTTTCCTCTTTGAAATTGGGGGTAAAATACTTCATAGTGTTTTTCAAAAAGTTTTTTTGGCATTCACAAAAAATGCTACTAATATACCACATTTAAATGATCACAATATATGCCATTTTTCTGAAATATGCGGTATTTATCTCATGAAATGGTATTTTTTCATATGCGATATCCAGTGGGATGGATACAGTGGAGAAGAACCCCTGTCAGTTTTTATTACTAATAAAGAGGTAATTTGGTTTAACCACTTCAATATTGGGCACTTTTACCCCCTTCCTGCCCAGGCCAATTTTCAGGTTTCAGTGCTCTCACACTTTGAATGACAATTGCGTGGTCATGCAACACTGTACCCAAACTAAATTTTTATCATTTTGTTCACACAACTAGAACTTTCTTTTGGTGGTAATTAATCACCACTGGGGTTTTATTTTTTGCTAAATTAACAAAAAAAGACTAAACATTTTGAAAACCCCACCACATTTTTCTTTGTTTCTGTTAAAAAAGTTTGCAAATAAATAATTGTTCTTCATAAATTTAGGCTGTAGCAATCGTGCACACAGAGACGAATATGAACCTCCACTTTGGCAAAGGACCGTTCATCTTGTTCGATTACCTCTCTCTCTCCCTCTTTCTTCATCCCCCTCCCTCTCTGTTAAGTGACATGTGGTCTGTTTGATGCAAAGTTCAAAAAGGCATCGAAACCCAGTGGGAGGGCGTCCTGGCTATAAATCCTCACCAGCTAGGTGCCCCCCTGTCTGGTGGCTGTGCAATCTGGGATATCGTAAAAGTGTAAATGAAGTCCCTCACTGAACTTCAAAAGACCTTCCAAGGGGTCATGAAAACAGACTTACTTTTAAAAACTCACTTTTTCATATAAGTTGATATCTTCACGTAGGACATAATTCCCTAAACATGGAGCCCATATTCGGACGGCTCAATTTGAGACCATTCTCCTGGTATGTTGCACCCCTTGTCTGACACATATAAGAGAGCAGAAAATTATATCTCCTGAACCATTCAAGTGTATATGACATGTTCCATCTCTAACCATTCCGCAGATGCAGCTGAGTATTAATATACTAGTGACCAGGCCGGCAAATGCCCCTTGACTAAGTTATGAATCATAATAGCAGCTATGAGAGTGTCTGGTCATAACTTAAGTTTCCACCTACACTTCCATCCCCAAATGAGGCAATTGGCTCTCTGCTGTAAGGAGACACCCTGCTGAGATCCTAGGAAAAGGCTGCGATGCTTGGAGTGGTGTGTGTGAGAGTTGAAGAATCTCCCTGCCAGGGACAGACTGACAACTCATGGGGTCCCCGGGCAATAGGGGATCATGGGGCCCCTGTGTCCTTGCCCAAACTCAAAAAAGCATATAAAAAAGGTACCAGGGGCAACTCATGGGGCCCCCTACTGACCTCGGGCACGGCCCGAGTTTCCAAATGGTCAGTCCGCCCCTGCTTGCTGCTTTAACATCGAAACTGACAGTGAGAGATAAGAAATCCTTTTGCTCTGAAACCTGATCTGCTTAACCCAAGGCTGGTGGCAAGTACTTTAACCCTCTAAATTCTCTCTGTTATCTCTTTGCTGTGCTATTGTTCTCTGTATATTTATATATATATATATATATTGGCTACATCTTTTTCTGTAATTATTTTTATTGCACCCTTTTGACCTTTTAGTAATAAATCTTACTTTCTGAAAGTGTTAAACTGTTTCTAAAGCTCTTTAATGCAAATTACGAATTCCTGCCGCTGAAGAGCACTACTGTGTGTATTTAATCCTCTGTATAATCTGCCTGCAGTGACAGTGGTATACAGATGATTATTTCAACCCTCATAGTGTTATTGCTGATATTGCTGAGTTTCCTCTTTCTCTGTATAAAAAGGAGGTGGTGGCAGTATGAAGGGTTAATTGCGTAATTAACCTGACCCAGTAACAATTGCTTCCAGGCTGCCGGTACACAGACTGTGGTCCATTAGCTGGAAAATCTGTGTGCAGGGTGCAGCTGGGCATGGCATTGTTACGCACGTGACAGCGTATTTTAAATTGGCTAGTCCTTCAGTCACGAGTTTGGTGTGAAGGGCTGGGATCTGACATCACATAGGCCAAGATGTATTCTGCTACATTTCTTTGGTGAAAATAACCCAAATTAGGATGTATTATTTAGTCTGTAGGAAAGTTATAGAGTTCACAAACTATGGAATATATCTGAAAATTGATCAATCCTGAAGTACTGACAGCCAATCTAATTTCTTGAGGTCCAAAAATGTTAGAACAGTACAGATATCCCTCAAATGACCCCTTTTTGCAAAGTAGACAGTCCGACGTATTTCATAAGAGGCATGGCAAGTTTTTTTAAGTTGTAATTTTTTGTCATAATTTTTCGGAAAATGAAATTAAAAAACATTTTTTCACAAATGTTATTTTACATACTGTCACCAGTGCAGTACAGCATCATCATATAACTGGTGTGGCGGTGATCAGGGACACTGACTGGTGACAGTACAAAAAAAAAATGTGATAATTTTTTTTCAAATTGTTTTACATTTTTTTATTATTATTTTATTTTTATTAAATTTTGTTCTTTTTTTTTAAAGATTTTTTTTCATATTACACTATGCCTAAAGTAGTATTATTATTACCTATATAAACACTGTATAATAATAATACTACTTTGGGCATAGTGTAATATGAAAAAAAATCTTAAAAAAAGAAAAAAATTTAATAAAAATAAAATAATAATAAAAAAATTTGAAAAAAAAATCAAATTTTTTTTTCGTACTGTCACCAGTCAGAGTCCCTGATCATCGCCACACCAGTTATATGATGATGCTGTACTGCACCGACACTCCCACGGCTTCAACTACCACCTCTACGCCGATGACACGCAAATCTACCTCTCTACCCCTCGCCTCACCCCTTCAGTCTCCACCCGAAGCACCCGCCTACTGAACGACATATCAGACTGGATGTCACTCCAGTTCCTCAAATTAAACCTTTCCAAAACTGAGCTCCTAATTTCCCCCCCAGCCCGCACACCACCCCCCCCCCCCACCTACCCTCCTCACCTTTACCTTTTTTATTGGTGGAAGTAGGGTATTTATATATGTGTGTGATTTTTTTATACTATTTTCATTCAGTATTTTGACATTTAGAAAGATATTTTGTATTTACTTAAAGTATAACTAAAGGAACACCTATTAGGTTTTTATTGCTGTTTGTCCCCATTAGGGAGATTCACCCTCTATGTGTCCTGTTGACCATTATCATTGAAAATAAAATGTAAAGAAAATCAAAAATTTTGGTGTTTTCCCAGAAAGTAATAGAGGGGACAAATTCCAATGGGGATACAGATGGCAAAAAAAAAATAAAAAATGGCAGGGATTCTAACCCCCCATTACTCACCCATTTTACCTTTAGTTACACTTTCAAGTTGCCTTTCTCAACCTTTTCAACACAGAGCAACCCTTGAAATAACTTTCCAGTCTAAGAAAACCCCTGCTAAAAAAAATGACTATATCTACAACTTATGATACATTAGTGTGATGGTTAGTGGGAAGAAAGTTCCTTACACGTGTGGTCATTGGGAAGAATTATCTTCTTATAAGGGGTCGGTAACCCATTGATCACGGTCTACCTGTCGCGGAAAGGTGACAGGTAGACTGCAAACAGGTCCCTCTCCCCCCTTTTCCCCCAGCCTCCTCCGCTGCTGCTGTCATTCTCAGTACACAGCAGAGAACAGAAGACAGCAGGGCTCAGGATGGGGGGGATAGCTGGTCAAATGAACTTTACATATTAACCCACAGGTGATTGGTTGCTAGGTCGGTCCTAGCAACCAATTACGAGCTTGTTAATATGAAAGGTTCATTTGCCCGCTCCTACTCCCGTCTTCCATCTTGAGCCGTGCTGTCTTCTGTTCTCTACTGTGATCTGAGAATGACAGCAGCAGCGGAGGAGGCTGGCGGAAAGGGTGGGTGGGGGATAAATTGCTGGGGGGGGGGAAGGGGGGCAGAAGACATTGCTGGAGGGGAAGGGGGCAGAGGTCACTGCTATGGGGGAAAGAGGGGGCAGAGAACACCACTGAGGTGGGGAAGTGATGTGCAGAGGACACTGCTGTGAGCAAGGCCAACCCCATAGCAGTGTCCTCTACGGTCCCTTAACATCTCCCCTCCCCAGCAGTGACCTATGCCTTCCCCCCCGCCCAGCAATGTCCTCTGCCCCCCTTCCCCCATAGAAGTGACCTCCAGCCCCCCCTCCCACCAGCAGTGTCCCCCCTCCCTTCCCTCCCATGGACAGGTATTTTAAAAATCTGGACTCCCAGCATGTGGCTGGGGATTGGGATATTTCTGTCTCCCTACCCTGGTGCCCTAAGGCAGCTGCCTAAGCAGCCTTATGCTGGCGCCCAGCTTACAGCTGCTTAGGCAACCGCCTTAGGGCACCAGGGTGGCTTGGGGCAGAAAAATTCCAACCCCCATCCATTTGCTGTGAGTTCAGATTTTTTAAATACATGCCTTCTGATGATACCCTATATTGACCTCCTGGAGCAGCTGAAAGTGGCTGCCACAGGAGGACAATCCAGGGGATCAGTTCTAGTAAACGCCCCCAACCACTGCCCCTCCCATCCTTGTTCCTCCTTTTTTTTCTGCTGCCTTGCCCCTCCCCCAAGTGCTCCCCTTTCAACAGAGCTCCTAAAGAAATTGTGAAAAATATAAAAAAATTGAAATGTAAAAATTTTAACTACTGACACCATCCACTGCCCTACTGACTGACTGACACCAACCTCTGCCCTACTGACACTGCTCACTGCCCTGCTGACTGACACCATCCACTGCTCTACTGACTGACACCAACTTCTGCCCTACTGACACCGTTCACTGCCCTGCTGATTGACTCCATCCACTGCTCTACTGACAACAACCTCTGCCCTACTGACACCCTCCACTGCCCTGCTGACTGACACCACCCACTGATCTACTGACTGACACCAACCTCTGCCCTACTGACACCATCCACTGCCCTACTGACTGACACCATCCACTGATCTACTGACTGACACCAACCTCTGCCCTACTGACACAGCCCACTGCCCTACTGACTGACACTGTCCATTTTTAAGGTAGGCTAAGTTTGTATTTTTACAAACATTTGACATTTGTTATATTTTGACATTTGTTTGACATTTATTGACATTTGTTTTATTTTTCTACATTTTCCTTGCTATTTAGTTAGGAAATTAATGCTAGTTATTTTTTTTTAAGTGGCATTGAACCCCGGTGATCTTTGATCTCTTTCATGTTGTTCAGGTAGATCTCCACCTCTCAAAGGTTGCCTACCCCTGCCCATATAGACAGCTAAAAAGATCAATGATGTCAGTGGGAACTTGTCAGTGGGAAGATTTCTCTAAAAATAATTGTGAAAAAGTAAAGAATCCCTACTACATATGATATATGTTCTAACAAGGGATTAGACCATTGTGATATGCATGTACATTGTATTATGTTTGGAGTGATTGGTAAGTTTTTTTGCAGCAAATGATGTATATGCTTTTATAGACACAAAAAAATGTCTCTGGAAATCTGGCGAAATGACAGGAGAAAATAAGTATATTTTACTCCATGTAATGGGGTGGATTTACTACATGAATAGGGTGGATTTACAGGCACATAGACTGAGCACTTTGCCAGTGAAGTTGCCCCAGAGCTTAGTAAATGAGAGGAAGCTCTGCTGACTTCTATCATCCAATCATGTGCAAAAAAAAATGCTGTTTTTTTTTCTTGCATATGATTTGGTATTTTTGTAAAGTAAAGCTTAACCTCATGTACTAAGCTCTGGAGCAACTTGCAAGTTGCACAGTCTAACTATAACTATTGGAGTAAGAGTTGTGTCCTCAGTGGAAGATATCCCCTCTATTACTTTTCTGGAGACAACCCAAAATGTGTGATTTACTTTTACTTTCACTTTCAATTATAATGGTAAACAGGACAAATAGAGAGGGTGAATCTTTCTAATGGGGGCACAGGCAATAAAAACCTGACAGGTGTTCGAATCTGCCTCCACACTATCCAAAACTAAACAAAAGTTTTTTTAGTAAATCAACCCCCAATGATTTCCATATGTTGGTTTCTAAGCATTACTGTTTAGAGAACTGATCCAAAAAGGCAGAAACTATTCAAAATTGCCTATGATATTTTTACATTTCTCAAGTCTCGCATGCCTGGACCACTACATACTGTATTTTTCGCTCCATAAGACGCACCTGACCATAAGACTCACCTAGGTTTTAGAGGCGAAAAACAAGAAAAAAAATATTCTGAACCAATGGACTGCAGACACAGTACAGGGGATGACCAGAGCCTGCGGACACAGTGCAGGGGATGACCAGAGACTGCGGACACAGTGCAGGGGATGACCAGAGACTGCGGACACAGTGCAGGGGATGACCAGAGACTGCGGACACAGTGCAGGGGATGACTAGAGACTGCGGACACAGTGCAGGGGATCACCAGAGACTGCGGACACAGTGCAGGGGATCACCAGAGACTGCGGACACAGTGCAGGGATGACCAGAGACTGCGGACACAGTGCAGGGGATGACCAGAGACTGCGGACACAGTGCAGGGGATGACCAGAGACTGCGGACACAGTGCAGGGGATGACCAGAGACTGCGGACACAGTGCAGGGGATGACCAGAAACTGCGGACACTGTACAGGGGATGACCAGAGACTGCGGACACAGTGCAGGGGATGACCAGAGACTGCGGACAGTGCAGGGGATGACCAGAGACTGCGGACAGTGCAGGGGATGACCAGAGACTGCGGGCAGTGCAGGGGATGACCAGAGACTGCGGACACAGTGCAGGGAATGACCAGAAACTGCGGACAGTGCAGGGGATGACCAGAGACTGCGGACAGTGCAGGGAATGACCAGAAACTGCGGACAGTGCAGGGGATGACCAGAGACTGCGGGCAGTGCAGGGGATGACCAGAGACTGCGGACAGTGCAGGGAATGACCAGAAACTGCGGGCAGTGCAGGGGATGACCAGAGACTGCGGACAGTGCAGGGAATGACCAGAAACTGCGGACAGTGCAGGGGATGACCAGAGACTGCAGACAGTGCAGGGAATGACCAGAGACTGTAGACAGTGCAGGGGATGACCAGAGACTGTAGACAGTGCAGAGAATGACCAGAGACTGCTGACCTTTGGGGAGGGAGGGGGAGCAGGTACCTGAATTTGACAGTTACCCGCTCCCACTTCCGCGGAGTTGTCCTTCCCTCTTCTTCCCGGGCCGGCTTCTGTGACAGCTGGGTGCCCACTGCGCAAGCGCGAGAAGCGCGGCGCTTTGTGAATGGCCCGGCGCCTTCTGGGACCTGTCATGTGTCCCAGAAGACACCGGATCATTCACAAAGCGAAGCCGGCTGTCACAGAAGCCAGCGCGGGAAGACTGTGCAGCGCTGGAGCGAGGAACAGGTAAGGCCCTGCAGGAGAGAACAGCTGAGCGGCCGGCCCGGTATTCTGACATGGTGGCGGCAGAAATACCGGACCGGCCGCTTTATATTCGCTCCATAAGACGCACTGACATTTTCCCCCCTTTTTTGGGGGAAAAAAGTGCGTCTTATGGAGCGAAAAATACGGTAATTAACACATGCATTTAATTATTTATTTCTTCCTGTGATTTGAATTTCTTCCTGTGATTTGACTTTAACACCTTTTCATGCTGTATTTACCAGGCGTTTTGATGTGGTATAATAATCTGCACATCTGACATCCAGTTAAACCTCCCTATAAATATATATATGTGCATGTGTCTAGCAAACATTCCTGAAGATGGCAGCAAGACACAGGTGTTACAATGTGCTGGGAATGTACTGATCTGCATCCCTGGTGGTGACCACAAACTACATTTTTCTGCTCCTGAAACCTTTTGGTCTTCTCTGCTGTTTAGCCTTGGATTCTTCCTGGTGCTGAGGTTATATTCTTTATAAGCATCAAGTTATAAATATTTTAAGCAACCCGCAACTAGCCCTATGGAATCCAAAGCATGAAATCTAAATATTCTAGAAAGAAACCACATATTGAATCAATTTAGATGATTAGAAGAAATTATAGAACTGTCAATGTTGTGGCTATGGTAAGCAGAAATGTATTTGCTTTGGCTCACTGCTGTTTGTTGTTTTCTTTGTTATAGAGAAAGTTCCCAGGGCGAAACTTCATAAAATAGTATCAAAAGATGTGACACGTCAAACGTGGAAAGGAAGATGAAGCAAGACAGAAGAAGATGGGTACACAAGTCTGTAAGCAAGGTGTAGCGTGGTGTGGCGGTAGAGAGAACACGCACAGAGGCGGAGTAGGGTGAACTGGATGTATTGAAAATGTTCCAATAAGGTACTGTCCAGGGGCGGACTGACCATTTGGAAACTCGGGCACTGCCCAAGGGCCCGGGGTCAGTAGGGGGCCCCATGAGATGCCCCTGGTACCTTTTTCATAGGCTTTTTTGAGTTTGGGCAAGGACACAGGGGCCCCATGATCCCCTATTGCCCGGGGGCCCCATGAGTTCTCAGTCCGCCCCTGGTACTGTCATCCCAGCAGGTGCGCACAGCCATTCAGTGCCACAGACAAAACTCATAGTAGTAATCCTGCGGCTTGAGCGATGCTGACAGAGAGGGGTGGAAGTGCGGACTGGCCTGTCCAACCCAGTAGGGAAGCTGCTTCAAAGAGGTAGACAGTCCCTGCGCTCCCTGAGGTAGACAGTCCCTATGCCTCCAGATACTTTCCCTAGTGCTAAGCACTTTCCCTGACAGATGGGTAACCTGTCCCTACACTAGTCACTTCACAAATGCATACCAAATCAAGGCGCAGGGACTTATGTAAGCTCTGCCCTCACCCAAGACAGCTGTAAAGATCTCGAGGAGACCAGCATCCTTTCAGACAGCTGCTCCCAAGTCACCATAGGCAATTATAGAGGAATTTACTTCCCCAAGACTTCTTTCCCCTTCTGCATTGTCGCTTTGTTAATCACTACCTACAATGGGGAGTACAGGCTGCACCTGCCTACAAGCAGTTATCTTTTACATTGCTGACTGATGAGTAGAAAATTCACAGCTGACCATACATGGTTCAGTTTTTTCAGAGGACTGTACAAAAAAACTGAGAGAGGAAGGGATATAATACACAAAGTGCCAGCATCCCTAATGAATACAAGGGGGGGGAGGCCTCTTTTTTGGTGGGACTTTAACAGCACAATTTACTTGTATGATAAATTTCAACAATTCAAAAGAGATTTTTTATAAAAACAGTATGAAATTTTATTTTTACAATCTTGAAAAATAAATATAAACTTACAATACATATTGCGGCGGTGTAATCAGAGATGGTATTGCAAATCTAATTATGGATCATGCATGATTTGTACTTGACGCGTTTCGAGATCAACAAAAATCTCTTCTTCAGAAGTGCTCAAGAAGGAATGACGTATGATTCCATGTGAGGTAAAAAAAGCCAGGAGATATTAAGAACAAATTGTTATGTGAACACAGCCAGGGATTTCTCATATATCTCAGGCAACAATTATGAAAGAAAAATTAATAAAGAAAACACTGAGACCACCCAAACACCTCCTGAAGGGGCTCACAGCCTTCAAGCATGCTTCTTTGGATAGACCTGGTATATTGCCCCACATTGGGCTGTCTTTCACATCTCAGTCCTGATTATTATCAGGTCATCAACACTTTCTCATGCAAATTCCTTGTGGTCATCGCTTCGCACTCATAGTAGCACTGCCCTATCAGTACCAACCAGCAGGTAATCTTGTTGATGGTGCATTTGGGCGGGGCCCCTTCAGAAGGTGTTTGGGTGGCATTTTTCATCCACTGGTCTCAGTGTTTTCTTTATGAATTTTTCTTTCATCATTTTTGCCTGAGATATATGAGAAATCCGTGGCTGTGTTCACAAAACAATTTGTTCTTAATATTCCCTGGCGGTTTTTACCTCACATGGAATCATACGTCATGCCTTCTTGAGCACTTCTGAAGTAGAGATTTTTGGTTGATCTTGAAACGCGTCAAGTGCGAACCATGCATGAGCCATGATTAGATTTGCAATGCCATCTCTGATGACACTGCTGCAATATGTATTGTAGCTTTATATTTATTTTTGAAGATTGTAAAAATAACATTTCCTACTCTTTTTATAAAAATTCTCTTTTGAATTGTTGAAATTTATCATACAAGTAATTGTGCCATTAAAGTCCCACCCAAAAAAGAGGAATTTTCCCCCCTTGTACAAAAAAACTGAACCAATTCCACACACTCTTGAAGTGGATAGTAGATTATCCCCCCCCCCTCCACGCTATTGTGTTCTGCCTCGTTTTTAGAATACGTGGATCAGCTCTACAGCCTAGCGACTTTTATCCAACAGAACATTTGAACAGAAGTGGAATCAGTAAAATTTCGATCAACCTATGTCTACCCTTAGCCCTGTTACATAAAGCTGACCATACTATCAACAGTAACTTTGTTTATAAGAGATTCAGATTGTCTGTACATGACCAACAGAAAAAAAATGTGTGTGTGTGTGTGTGTATATATATATATATATATATATATAATATAAAATTCAGGAAACGATACTGGGATACACGTACTTGTTTTGCTGGCAAAATAATAATGAAGGCATACATCCATACTCTTGTTTTTGATTAATTTTGCCAGTGTCAGAAACTGGACCCTGTCTTTCTGCAGTTGTATCAAATCTTTCTCAGATAAAAAAAAAAGTAAAAAACACAAGAATTAAAGAAGGTGTGTTAGATGCATATACTGTATAAGTGTCAGATGTATATTGCTGTCAGCTGCATATTAACGCAATCCATTTGAAATCTTAAACTTTCCAGATTAATGTTCTCATCTTTAATCACTTAAAGCACTGAAAGGTTAACCTAAAGTAGCACAGCAAAGGTGGACAATAAGACCCTGCTGTTCCAGCTAAATGTAAAAAAGCCATATCACATGCAGCCATGCATTGGTATCAAGAGATACAAACTTTAAAGCAGAACTCTGACATGCTGGAAGGTTAATTTGATCCTGTCTAAACTGGCCCTAGTATGTGTGTACATGTATGAATGTAAGTTAGGGACCTTAGATTGTATGCCCCTTGAGGGTTAGAGACTGATGTGAATGTACAATATATATGTAAAGTAATGCGTAAATTGACGGCGCTATATAACTACCTAAAATAAAATTTAAAAAATAATGAATAAACTCTGGGCAAAATCTTCTATGTTCTTGTTGCTGGTCTCCTACCTTCACTGAATATGTCTTCCATCTTCTGGGTCACTCAGTAGTTGCTCTGAAAAAGCCTATTCATTTTCATATGAAACTATTAATTCTCTTTGGTTTCCTGTTTGTAAGACTAGTGGCTGCTATGCCTCCTATTCCCCCAGCCACTGGTCTTGGCACATCCCTTCTGTAGTTTTTTTCTCCAGGAAGTAGGGATGTGATTCAGCCCCACTTGCAGTGGTGGGCAGACCGAGACTCAGACACTTTCAACATGCACAGGCTTAGTGTACCCGTCCACATTTACTACAATTCCCTATATTTGATGGGAACTGTAGTTTCCTTTTACTGCAGAGAGAGGAGAGGATATGATATAATCCATTTGGTTACACCTTCTCCTTGGCAGAGCAGATGCTGTTACCTTTTGAATTACAGAGAGGAGGTCATGAAAATTAAATTAGACTTTTCTCCTAAATGGTAAGGATTTTCAAAATGATATTATTGGTGTTTTGTGTAGGGGATGTACTAATTGGTGATTTTTTTTTTTTTGCCTATCCCAGAATTCTGTTTTAGGATCAGGAAGAAGACAATTAACAACGACAGTAGGCTTTTGCCTGCCATGGCAAAATAGAAACTTTACATTCAAAAGCAGGGGTCCATTAAAGTGTATATCACCTAGTTGTCTTCACAGAATCCCCCTGAAATGAGCAATGTCCATTTATTAAACAAATTGTATGTTCTTGGAAACACCTTTTTACATTGCACCAATGAAATAAAAGCCATACCCAAAGAAATGAAGGGATCATTTCATTCCCTTTTCTGTTAACACCAGCAAGCTTAAAGCTGAAATGTAATCTGCTTATATTGTCCCTGTTTTACTGACTCATCAATATGCTATATACATATTTAAACTAAACCTTTCAGTTTTCATGACATGTTATATTTTAGTCCCAGTGATGACATACTGGGAATGTGTTCCTCTTTATGCAATGCAGGCAGACTATGGCTGGGGGGGTGGGGGCAGAAGGGTAATGTACATAGCTTACTGAAAACATTGACGCACCCTGTCTCAGTATGCCTCTCAGAGTTTTGCAAATGTCAAGATGCTTTAATGGGTGAGTCTGGGGTGTCTAGGTGAGTCTGGGGTGTCTGAGTGAGTCTGGAGGAATGGGTGTCCCTAGGCAGGCTGTATTTGCATGGAGACCACCATTGGTAATGCCCATATGTAATTCTAAGCCTCTATGAAACAATTCACCCACAGTAAATGAAAATGATGAGCCAGGGACAGTAAGGCTGGGGAGGAAGACTTGATCAGCCTTTCTCAAACTTTTTACCCCAGAGGAGCACCTAAAATAATTTTCTAGACTCAGGAAGGCATTACAAAACCAGTCTATCAGGGGTCTATGGGAAAAATGCCTCTTTCATTGGTGTAGGAAGAATACAACCTTTGCAGTAAACCCCACTGGGAGAACTCTGGTTGAGAATAGTTGGGTTAGGCGATGCTACAGGTCCTTCAGACAGGAAATTAGGTGGACTCTATTTGTTTTGCTGCAGTGTGCAGTGAAATTGGAGCAGGACTTTCAGTACAGGTGAGGAGCCTGTACAACTGTGCAACAATGAAGGTAAGGGTCTGAAGTTGAAAGGACAAGTCCACTTTTTTTGTGAAAAAATTACAAATGCACATATTTTTGCACTGGATAATGGGTGCAATGTCAGTCTCCTGCAGAGAAGGCCAACAGCTTACAGCCAGTACCTCTGTACAGGGTGGGGTAGAGTTACTAAAGCTGGTGCACTCAAAATCTGGTGCAGCTGCATATGGTTGCCAGTGAGCCTCTAACGTCAGCTTGTTTAATTAAGCTTTGGCAATAAAACCTGGAAGCTGATTGGTTTATATGCAGAGTTTCATCAGATTTTTCACTCGTCAGGTTTAGTAAATAACCCCCAGAATCTATTTGAAATTGGCAGGGCTTGTGAATGAACTACGAGTGCACTCATCAGCACCCTTGTAGTTCATTCAGAACTACAAGCTGTCTTCTGTGGCGGCTGATGGTACTTGCAGTTCTCTCATTCACAGATTCCTGTGAATGAATGATGCTAATGTGTGGTCATAGCCCTACATAGCTGCACTGTTTTAAAAATGTGACAGCAGGTGTGAGGAGAGGATCCCTCTTTTGCTGTCATGGGAAAGGGGGGGGAGAATCTGGTGGTGAGGAGGACAAATATTGGAGTATGTTACATTTTACACCCTAAATATGGGTGTAATGTGTAAATTGCTCCAGAAGGTGGTCTTATGTTTTTAAAACAAATAAAGAACATACCGTTTTTAAAATTAAATCTGAGACCCTGTTCACATCTGGCGATTTGGGATTGCGGGATGAATTGCTGAAATTTTGCCCATGATTCCAAATTGCATTTCAATCATGGCAAAACGCAGTATGAGTGTTTGTGTGCCATTCATTTTTAATGGAGCATCATGTGCAGTGCTGTTTTTCCACAATTGGTGCACGATTTATTGCTTGGAAATCATGGCAAACTGCATCAGTACAAAACTTGTCGCCTAAGTGAAGCTTCTGCTCCCTTTTGGGTGACAGTTTTTGCGTGATGCAGTTTGCAGCAATTGCTGTGATTCCGTTGAGCAACAGTTCTGGCAAAACCGCCCTGTTTTTGAGGTGTCATTAAAAATGAATGGCATATAAACTTGCGTGCCACATTTTGCCATAATTGCAGTGCGATTTGGAATCGTGGGCCTTAAAGATTCTCCATGAACCATTTATTTTAGTGGTGCCAGTAATACAGGGCTGTCATAAATATAGTACAGTCATAAAAATGATTTCAGTTGCAGGGCTTTTTGAAGAAGAGAGGGTTTAGGGGAATGACTGTGAAGGCAAATTCTTGTATTACTTTTTATTATCTTTCTATATGAAATTTTTGTAGAGCTGACTTCTGAGAGTGCTCCCTAACATTTATCATTGGCCCACATCATACCTCTTAATGTAGTTACCCAGGAACTGGCTGAATCAGATAAATATTCATAATCTAGGGATTGTCCTTCCCACACTAATTACTGGAATCTTCTTCCAGCACATGGCTGAAGTAATCAACCCACCAAGCTGAAGGGGTTATTTCACCTTTTCAGAAAAAAATGAAAAGGTGACCTAACACTCTACACTGTTCCTACCTCCTTTATTCCTTTATTCTTTTTACAATGCTTCTGGGGTGGATTTGAGTGATGCTCTTTATTGGCGCTGACCAATCAGAATTCCTCTGACCCATTCTGAAAGCCCTGCAGAAAGAAGAGGGGGAAGAGTGGGGATTTCAAATTCTGGACCGTTACACCAGCTGCGTGAGCAATGACAGTTCATCACCCATGGAAGTAAATACAGTGAAGTCCAGGGTAGGGTGTAGGGCAGAGATCTCCAAACTGTGGATCGGGGGCCAGATTTGGCCCATTGCTTGCCTTTATCCATGCCT
Source organism: Staurois parvus (assembly GCF_062004578.1). Lineage (NCBI taxonomy): Eukaryota > Metazoa > Chordata > Amphibia > Anura > Ranidae > Staurois > Staurois parvus. Next base: position 4,985,629 of record NW_028318357.1, read on the forward strand.
TGGGGCACTTTTCCTCTCACTGACATTAACAATGTGATATAACTGCTCCCACTGACACCAACAACAGGGCGCTATTCCTCCCACTGAAACCAATGATGAGGAACTATTTCTCTCACTGACATCAATGATTGGACACTATTCCTCCCAATGACACAGACAATGGGGTTCTATTCCTTCCGCTGACAGGAATGATAGGGCACTATTCCTCCTGACACCAGATATGGGGTAATATTCCTCCCACTGACACCAATGATGAGACACTATTGCGCCCACTGATACCAATGATGGGACACTATTCCTCCTGCTGAGACCAAAGATGGGGCACTATGCCTCCTACTGACACCACCTGACACCAACGATAGGAAAATATTTCTCTAATACCAATTATAGGGCATTGTTCACTCCCACTGATGCCAGGACATTTTCTACGCACACTGGCCACAGTCTGACCCCTCTAAAGTCTGAAGGACAGTAAAGTGGCCCTTTGTATATAAAGTTTGGAGATCCCTAGTGTAGGGAGTTAGTGCACCATTTTTTTCTAAAAAAGTGAATACTTTAACCTCCCTAGAGGTATGATTACGTCAATATTTCTGTGCTCAAAGCGGTACATTTTTTTGCATGGAAATATGTCATTATTTTATTGTAGGCCTGTAATTTTTAGGAATAACTTTAAACGATTTTTTAATTTGCAAATCATATTTGTATATAATTATTGTTGCACTATTATAAATGCTAAATATACAGAATGTGTCCCAAACCCTGCGAGCAGAGAATGTGCTGACGTCACCCATGTCTGTCTGGAGCCGACACCAGCGGCGTTTACGATTTACTGTATATGTTTGCGAATACTGTTAGTTTTGTAAGTGTAATTTTTTTATATTTTATTAAACTACTGTATGGTTTCACACTATCTGGAGTTTTGACTGAGCATGCAGCAGATAAGAAGGAGACAGAGAGGAGTTATGATATATAGTGATCTGTCGGAACTGTTCTGGGCTCACAGAATGAAACCGGAAGGTCTGAACTTATCATCTCTACAAATTGGAAGCCATTTTGTTCTTCATATTCTATTTTCATGGTTCCTGAGCAAAGACCTTGAGAGCAAACATTCCAAGGTTGTTACGGTTATAAATTTGGGGGTTATGGTGCAGGGGCAGACTGACAACTCATGGGGCCCCCGGGCAATAGGGGATCATGGGGTCCCTGTGTCCTCACCCACACTCAAACCACACATAAAAAGCCTATGAAAGGTACCAGGGGCATCTCATGGGGCCCCCTACTGACCCTGGGCCCTCGAGCAGTCCCCGAGTTCACAAATGGTCAGTCCGTCCTTGGTATGGTGGTACTAGACAGCTACATGATAAAGAATAGACACGATGCCAAGTTGTAAGATAAATGGATGAGCCCATGTCTGGTTTGAACAAATAATTTTTTTTCTCCAGAATCACTTAGGTTATACATTATTTTAACCCCTTTACGCCGGCCGCACACAAATGTGCGGCCGCCCGGCGTCTGGGCCTAGACATTTGCGTTCAGGTAAAAAAAAACACATGTGCTGAGAGCGCACGCCCCGCGCGCTCCCAGCACACGTCTGGTACTCACAGAAAGGTCCCGGTCTGCTCTTTCGATCAGGACCTTTCCTGATCATGTGACCGCCATGATGACGCGTCACGGCAGTCACATGATCCCTAAACGCCTCCTGGCTTCTGAAACTCTTAAAGGGCTGGGAGGCGCCGGCGGGAAGGGGTTAAGTAACATGGGTACCAGTCTGTCTGTAACCAATTCTGTCAAATGAACTCTTATCTCCTAAAATTTAAGAGTATTCTTACAAGCTAAGATTAAAGGTCAACTTTTGACATGCAACACTAGGAATGTAGAAAACAAAAAAAAATATTCCTTATCCTATACTTTCCCATTCAGATAATTAGGATAGAAAATGACACCTAGTGTGACGTCTTAATTAGGCGAGATAAGCTTTGCCCGCCTAGGTTTTATGGGGGGATAAAAATTGGAAGACAGACAGAGACAGGGAACAACACATCACAAGATAAGACCGGAGACAAGGGACAACAGACGGACACAGACACACCCTGAAGTGAGCTGAGTGAAAGCTGACATCACTGCCACCCTAGAGTCCATATTGGTAACTATAACTTAATTTTTCTTTAGCTAACTTGTACTCACCTTATATCTCCAGCTAAACTGTTTAGTCTAATAACGGTTATGGTTAGCACAGGAGATGGCGTGAAATAATTTTAACTGCTGTAAAAATGATTTTCATCTTAATTCTCTGAAGGAATTTCTCTGAAATATCCCAAAGCTGTGTTTAGCTTCTAGTCCAGGGGTGGGCAAACTTTTTGACTTGAGGGCCGCAATGGGTTCATATATTGGACCCGGGGGCCGGACCAAGAGTAGATGAATGATGTGTATGTGTCATCCATAGTAAGTATAGTAATATTCCCCCATAGTAAGCATAGTAATTAATCCCCCATATAGTAATTCATCACCCATAGTAATTAATCCCCCATATAGTAATTCATCCCCCATATAGTAATTCATCCCCCATATAGTAATTCATCCCCCATAGTAATTCATCCCCCATAGTAATTCATCCCCCATAGCAATTCATCCCCCATAGCAATTCATCCCCCATATAGTAATTCATCCCCCATAGTAATTAATCCCCCATATAGTAATTTATCCCCCATATAGTAATTCATCCCCCATAGTAATTCATCCCCCATATAGTAATTCATCCCCCATATAGTAATTCATCCCCCATAGTAATTCATCCCCCATATAGTAATTAATCCCCCATAGTAATTCATCCCCCCTATAGTAATTCATCCCCCATAGTAATTCATCCCCCATATAGTAATTCATCCCCCATAGTAATTCATCCCCCATATAGTAATTAATCCCCCATAGTAATTCATCCCCCCTATAGTAATTCATCCCCCTATAGTAATTCATTCCCCATATTAATTCATCCCCCATATTAAGTCCCCAAGTCCCCCCTGTGCCAATTCACTTACCTTTGCTCCGCGCGTTCCTCTCGCCGTGTTCCCGCGCCGTTCTGGTGTAGCATGAAAATCTGTCTCCTATGAGGATCTGTCCCCCTCGACGTATCTGCGCATGTGCCAGTTTCAGAGATCGGCGATCTCCGGCACATGCGCAGATACGTCGAGGGGGACAGATCCTCATAGGAGACAGATTTTCATGCTACACCGGTCTTCCGGGCGGACTGTGAGAGGAGCCTAGCGGGAGCCTAGCTCCGCGGGCCGGATTAAAAGGTCCGCCGGGCCGTAGTTTGCCATATTGGTAACTATAACTTAATTTTTCTTTAGCTAACTTGTACTCACCTTATATCTCCAGCTAAACTGTTTAGTCTAATAACGGTTATGGTTAGCACAGGAGATGGCGTGAAATAATTTTAACTGCTGTAAAAATGATTTTCATCTTAATTCTCTGAAGGAATTTCTCTGAAATATCCCAAAGCTGTGTTTAGCTTCTAGTCCAGGGGTGGGCAAACTTTTTGACTTGAGGGCCGCAATGGGTTCATATATTGGACCCGGGGGCCGGACCAAGAGTAGATGAATGATGTGTATGTGTCATCCATAGTAAGTATAGTAATATTCCCCCATAGTAAGCATAGTAATTAATCCCCCATATAGTAATTCATCACCCATAGTAATTAATCCCCCATATAGTAATTCATCCCCCATATAGTAATTCATCCCCCATATAGTAATTCATCCCCCATAGTAATTCATCCCCCATAGTAATTCATCCCCCATAGCAATTCATCCCCCATAGCAATTCATCCCCCATATAGTAATTCATCCCCCATAGTAATTAATCCCCCATATAGTAATTTATCCCCCATATAGTAATTCATCCCCCATAGTAATTCATCCCCCATATAGTAATTCATCCCCCATATAGTAATTCATCCCCCATAGTAATTCATCCCCCATATAGTAATTAATCCCCCATAGTAATTCATCCCCCCTATAGTAATTCATCCCCCATAGTAATTCATCCCCCATATAGTAATTCATCCCCCATAGTAATTCATCCCCCATATAGTAATTAATCCCCCATAGTAATTCATCCCCCCTATAGTAATTCATCCCCCTATAGTAATTCATTCCCCATATTAATTCATCCCCCATATTAAGTCCCCAAGTCCCCCCTGTGCCAATTCACTTACCTTTGCTCCGCGCGTTCCTCTCGCCGTGTTCCCGCGCCGTTCTGGTGTAGCATGAAAATCTGTCTCCTATGAGGATCTGTCCCCCTCGACGTATCTGCGCATGTGCCAGTTTCAGAGATCGGCGATCTCCGGCACATGCGCAGATACGTCGAGGGGGACAGATCCTCATAGGAGACAGATTTTCATGCTACACCGGTCTTCCGGGCGGACTGTGAGAGGAGCCTAGCGGGAGCCTAGCTCCGCGGGCCGGATTAAAAGGTCCGCCGGGCCGTAGTTTGCCCATTGCTTTTCTAGTCAATGGTTTAGCTGAATATATGTGACAAAGTAGACAACTTAGTGTAACATTTGATCTTGACCTCAGATTCTAAACTGATTGGATTAGCCTATGTATGGTATTTCAAATCAATTCATGCCAAGGTACTCATTGAGCTTTGAATATCTGGTTGAACAGCGATCACGTGGTCAATTTGCATAGCTGTTGTCACATGTTGCTGGTTTGAATTTCTAACCATTATTTTAGATTAAAGCATTGTACTGTTATTTTGTTTATTATTTATCATCACCTATTATATTTCATTACCATTTTTCGCTGATTTTATTATTAATAAATATATGTTTTTGCACATATTTGCTTCAAATTAGTGCAAATAAAGAACTCGAATATCAGGTAATTTATAAAAATTAGCAGGTATCCTCCTTAATTCCACATCCCCGCCTGTTTCATAAATTATATACTGAATATTTTCTCAAAGCTTAAGTTCTGACAGATCCGTGACATCGTCCCCATCTTGGAGATTACCAAGAAAAGCATATTCAGCATCATGCTTTTATTAGACCACCTATAGTTTAGGGTCTAATTATCTGGTAAGAAGCAGTGTGTCTTTGCGGTGGTGAATACAGAAGTCACTTATTAAATAATTTTGAAGACACTGTAGATATAGTTATTTATTGCAATGCGAACTTTGGTTAAAAAGGGACTTTTCTTTGGAATTTTCATTCATTTTCACTGTATGGTGATTGGGACACTTACTGTATATTTGGCATTTATAATAGCGTGACAATAATTAGATATTATGTATTTAAGTACATGTATTTTTGTACTTTTGAGTGCAGCTGTTACCTACATTTTTCACTATTTATTGTTTATTTTTAATTATTTGGTTTTGACATTGAGTGCAGTTATATACATTCACATATTTTCAAATCATCGCCTGCCATTTTCATATCCACTATTGAACACATGTCTTCCAAATAAGATTCTGATTATTTGTTTTCCTTTCAGACAGTAGGTGCGTGAAGCATCTGGTTGGATAAGTGAAAATGGCACTTTGGCCAAGGTTTTAGCATGTTTTGATGATGCACCATGCTATGTGTGTAAGCCAACAAGTCAACTAACTTGAATGTACCCAAGCTGTATATTTTTTCTGTGCTATCGAGGAGGTCTAGTTAATAATAAATGTGATTCATTAGAAACTTGATAAGAGGTCTCAGTCTGCAGTTATTATATCTGTAAGAAATACGATTCAGGTTTCTGTTTTCGTGAGTGCTCTTTGAAAAGATCTCACATTTCATACATGGCCATGAAAATAATGATAGACCTGTCTATCAGTAGATGAGAATAAGACAGAATTTCAGTATTTGAAAACTAGAATTTGAGCAACAAGTATATTAGGAACTACCAAATAAAATTAAATCTGTTTTCTAGTTTAATTAAGGAAGTTTGTTTTAAGTAATACATAGATATGGCAGGAGCATCACAGACAGTCTTTTTTAAATTTTTTTTTATTCAAATATTTAGAAAAATAAGGGTCTTTTGACTTCATGATTGAAAACTTAAAATGTCTGAATGAGGTATGGTCTTCTTTGCCTCTAGTTGCCAAACAACTTTGAAATACTGAATTATTCGACTTAGTCACTGCAGTGGAGCATAATGTTGCACAAGTAGGTGTTTGAACTGTAGCAGGAAATCAGAGCACCAAAGGAAATCCACAAGACACATACCTCAACTCACTTGTGAACAACCAGCCTGTTGGTTTTTTTCCTGCATGATCTGTGCTGCCAGGTATAGTCGGCAACAAAGTATAGCTGGCAACAGTGATCATTGTATTCTGCCACTGAGGAAGGTTTCCTGAATCAAATGCGTGGATGCGATTCATTTTTGTAAAATTTCAACACGATGGTTGAATGAAATAAATTAATCATGTATGGCCTGGTTAAGAGATGCAGTGACTCTCAGTGCTGTATGAACTGTATGTAGTCTCATCTGCTTTACATACTGTATAGTATACAACGCTGTGTTCTGGCAGCGGGATGGGAATTTCCTGTCTTGCTCCCAGAAGAAAATCGAGTTGGGCTGAGTACTGCTCAGCCAATCATAGGACGCTTTGCATTTATTGAATGAATACGAAACCTCTTCTGATTGGATGTGGAAAAGCAGGTGGATGACATCATGTCTCTGACTCAACCTATCAGAGGAAGCATTGTATTAATTCAGAAAATACAAATCTCCTTGCGAATGGCTGAGCAGCACCCAGCCCAGTTTTGTTGTGGGTGTGGGACAGGAAGTTCCCATCCCACTGCCCGAACACAGAGCTATATGCTGTATGTAGCTGAGGCTACATACAGTTCATACAGTCCTGATAGCTGCTGCATCTATTTAAACGTCACCAGAAGCTGGAGATCAGCTTTAAAATCTTACAGATAGGGAGGGCACCTGGTACTGATAATATCATCTTGTCCAAAACCTTTCAAGTTCATTTGTAAAAGTTGATCACTATCACAAACAATGCTAGCTGCAAGTATCCAAACAGTGTTACCCAATCAAGCATTGTCTTTTCAGTATGTATATTGATTTTGTCATAAAGAGAGATACAATTTAAGTATACAAATAGATGCCCATAAACTGAGCAGCTAAAAAATCGACAAGATGAAAGGCCTCATCGGGAACAATCACTTTAGCCTCAGTCTAGAGCCCTAATTCCTCCCAAGATTGCTTTGTTAAAACCATTTTAGAACAATTGACCTCCTTTATAGAAGGCATACTCACCTTGGGTGGAGACATGAACTTTCCCTTGGACACTTCCTCCATGACTTCTTCCATCCCCCAACATTGCTGCAAATGTATCTCCAGATGGCTTCCCGAAGCCCAACTGATTGATATTTGCAAGACCCAACACCCGACACCCAACTACTCTTTAAACTTTCCACCACATGCAGTATACTCATGCATTGATCTCTTCCTTATACACCATAGACACATACCTTTAGTCAAGTATACGTCTATCGACAACATTTCCTGACCTGATCACGCCCCTGCTCTTCAACATAAGGCCAGGCAGGATACCCATATTTTGACAGAACTCGTCTCTCTCTGCAATCGCCTCCACTCCTTATATTCCTTCAAGGCCAAGGCTGCTCTCACAAGATGCCGTAAGCTCTTCTATGCCAATGGTGACAAGTGTGACAGTTTACTGCCCACTGCTCTTTGAGATCAATGCTTGCTCACTTATATTCCCTACGTCAGAAATGCACAAGGTGCCAACTTTAACCACCCCACGGACATCACTGACTTCTTGAAGACATTTTACTCCTCCCTATATAATTTATGTTCTACTCCATCCTCTGACACGACTCCTTCTTAATTATCCAAAGGAATACATAGCTACTTTGAATGTGCCCAAATTGGACCCCTCGGCCTTGGGCAATGTAGATGTGCCCATTTCAGCAGATAAGGCCCAAGAAGTTGTAAACTCCCTGCCTGCAGGGAAAGCTCCCGGCCCTGATGGCCTGACGGCGCATTACTATAAGACTCTGCTTCCCTACCTCCTTCCACATCTGACCAAAGACCTTAATTCACCGATTCATGGTTCTTGCTTCTCTAGGGACTCCCCTACCTCCTTCCACATCTGACCAAAGACCTTAATTCACCGATTCATGGTTCGTGCTTCTCTAGGGACTCACTATTAGCCCACATAACTGTGCTCCCCAAGGAAGGAAAAGACCATTGCCTCTGTGCCAGCTACAGACCCATGTCCCTCTTCAATCTGGACCAGAAGATTCTCACCAAAATCCTTGCTAATCAACTTTTACCACATATCACAAATATCATACACCTAGACCAAATAGGGTTTCTTCCCACCAAAGAAGCCAGGGACAATGTCATCAAAGTCCTCAATTTAATTCAATTTGCCTCCTCCACCAAGATCTAATGCCTTTTCCTATCAACCGATGCCAAAAAAGGTCTTTGAGTAAATTAGCAATTCCTCTTCGCTGTGCTAAGACATATAGGCCTAGGCACCAATTTCCTCAAATGGACTCACGCACTTTATTCTACCCCCTCTGCAGTGCTCAAAGCAAATGAGATCCTGTCTGGTTCATTCGCAATCACAAACGGGACCAGGCAGAGTCGCCCTTTGTCCCCACTCCTCTTCATTCTGTTATTAAAGCCCCTCCTAGCAAAAATTATAGAGAACCAGGACATTCGAGGACTCCCAATTGGAGATACCCATTAAAAAATCTCTGCATGCATGGATGATCTTTTCTTTTCCCTCACCTCTCCGCACACCTCTCTCCCAAACCTTCTGAAGGAATTAGGCTTCTATGGAGAGCCCACCTCCTTTAAAATTAATGTTCAAAAATCCAAGGCCATGACTGTAGCCATGTCTCTTAAAGGCTCATGTACCGTAAAAACTAACTTCAGGTTCCACTGGCCAAATAAGGCTCTGTGATATCTTGGTACTCACATCCCATCAGATCTCAAGCACATTTATGAGCTCAACTTTCCTCCTCTCCTTTACAGTACCCATCTACTCATTCAAAAATGGAACACTGGCCCATTTTGCTGGTTCGGTCAATGCAACATTATTAAAATGACTATACTCCCGAAATTCTTCTACTTACTCATGTCCCTCCTGATCCACATCCCTCCCTCCTTCCTTAAGTCACTGAACTCCATTTCCTCTAAATTCATAAACATCCCAGACTTAAATCAAGTACATTGGCCCTGCCCAAAAGGTACAATGGCCTGGCATTCCCTGACTTCTACAAATACCAAGTCGCAGCACACCTTACATAACTAGTGGACTGGCACAAACACAGAGAACTGATAGAATGGGTGTCTCTGAAACGATCCACAACTAGCTTCCTTTTGAGTCGCCTACCTTGTTTCTTCCCTCACATCCCAGCATCTTTCAAAGTCCATCCTCTTCTTGGCCCCACAATCTGCTGCTCTGCCAGGGCACATCAGAAATACAAACTCTCCATGGCTCTATCCCATCTGTACCCAATTTTAGGTAACCCCAGGTTACCCCTGTTTTCCCCAGGTACAAAAACAGGCCCCTTCAGGGACCTCCTGGCCTGGAATTTTTTCCGTGCCTTCCACTTTCTGTCCAACAACCAATGGCCTTCTTTGAAAGCTCTTTCTGACAGACTTGGACCCCTCTAATTGGACTTTATGAGTGCCTCACAATGTCACCATTTTATCCTTACACTTCCTGCCCCATCCACCTTCCGGAAGCCCCTCAATTCATGTCACTGTGTGACTCACAAAAACAGTTTCACCACTCCTTGTCTATAATACACTCCCTTCTCTCTGACCCTGGAGAGGACTACTGCCCTCAGTTCCTAACCAAGTGGGTGGCATGCCTTCACCTCACTCTCTCCCCACAACAAAGGGATCGGATTCTGTTTCTAGCCCATAAATCCTCCATTTGTACATGGATCCAAGAAACCACCTCACAAGGTGGTACAGAACCCCTGCAAAATTGCACAAACAATTCCCCAATTCCAATGATTTGTGCCGGAGGTGTAAAAAGGCCACAAGTACAATTTTGCACATATTTTGGTCATGCCCACTCATACAGTCATTTTGGAAGGACATCAGAGTGATCATTTATTTATTTTTATTTATTACAGGTACTTATATAGCACCGCCAATTTATGCAGCGCTTTACATATATATATTGTGCATTCACATCAGTCTCTAACCCTCAAGAGGTGTACAATCTAAGGTCCCTAACTTACATTCATACATACACATACTAGGGTCAATTTAGGCAGGAGCCAATTAACCTACCAGCATGTCTTTGGACTGTGCAAGGAAACCGGAGTACCTGGAAGAAACCCACACAGGCACAGGGAGAACATGAAAACTCCAGGCAGGTGGTGCCATGGTTGGGATTCGAATCAATGACCCTATTACTGCCAGGCAGAAGTGCTAACCATTTAGCCACTGTGCTGTCCCTGATCACTCAGAAATTTACAGACTTTAGTGTTCCTGATTGCCTGGCATTGTTCCTACTGCACCACTCATCAATAAATATCAAGACATATAATAAATCTGTACTCCGCCACCTCTTAAACGCAGCAAAGGCCTGCATCCCCTTGAAATGGAATGATCCTGACCCCCCCCCCCTTCCATAGTCCTCTGGTTTTGCAAAATAGAAGATATTATCCACATAGAAGACTTGGCCCTCTCAGCCCATAATAAACACGAGACCTACAAAAAAACCTGGCTCCACTGGAATTACTACATCTTCTCTGATGAAGTGAAGGCCCAGCTAGCTGGGGACCTTGTTGTTCTGACAGGGGACTCCACACCCAACCAACCTGATGCTCCTCGAGGGTGAAGTGCTTCCTGTACAACTTCCTGCCTCTGCTCCCCCTCTCATCCTCAACCTCTCCCACCACCAATTTTTTTTTTTTAATATTTCTTTTCCCCTTCCTTTTCCTGTCTCTCCTGTCACCTAAAGTGTATGTTGACCGTTCATCTCTTGTGAAATTGAGTCTTTTGATCTTTCAAACTTGTATGTACATGCTCTTGTGCAATTATACATAAAGAATTTAAAAAAAGAAATTTGACAAGATATTGAGCGCAACAAGAGTAATACAAATGGCAATGTGTTATTGTTTCTGATCAAGCATTTTCAACTGAAAAATAATTGGAACAGATGCTGTTTTATATTCAGCATATGGATTGATAAAGTCTGCATACTGCAATACAGCCAATAATAGCGTACAGTATATAGTATTAGTCCTTAAAGAGGCTAATACAGAGAGCTCCATGGACATTGTTTATAGAGATGTTTGAACTTTTGAAAAATGTAATCAGTTGTCAGCCGAACTTGTTTTAAAACTCACAAATCTCTGCCACTTGACATTTTGGTAACCAGACCTCATATTAAAGTCCATAGGAATTTGAATTAGGCTACCAAATAAGTGTGTTTTCTTAGTGTGCAGAAAAGTTTGAGAAGTTTCTGGCAGGTCTGTCTGACAGCCTGAGCCATATTCTTTAAAAATTCGACCAGGGATATTTAAGCTGGTCATACACACTGATTGAAATGTAACAGATTCAGCAGGGACTGGCCACATTTTGATCAGTGTGTGACCATCCCATCAAAGGGACATGCTGGAAAACAGTGGGTCCCACTGTCAGAATACAATGTCCCAATTGGGGTGGGGGGTGGGAGATTCCTCCATCTGCCTTGTTTGTGTGGATGGGGGAATCTATCCAACTTAAGATAGAAGCATGAGACCTGGGGGCACTAGCGGTCAAGCTACAACTGCTCATGCAGCAGTAGAAGCAGATATAAAGAAGAAACAACCTTTGAACTGCCAAAAATAACAGTGAAATGCTGATTCAACTTGGGACATTCAAATATATGAAATGAAACTGAATCTAACATAATTCTAATTTTGGGATCAAACCTAATCTTTACTTTTCCTAGTTTAGATAAGAATAAAAAAGAAGAAAAGTTAGAAAGTAGAGGGGTATGTTGGAGGATGGAGAAAAATGGTCTTCCAGTGTACATCCATATCTATTGTCAGATACCTGATTTTTATCCAAATACCACAATGTGTTCCTAAAGCAGAAAGAGCTTATTTTGGACAGATGTCTATAAAACATTCCCAAAAATGGTCATAAAGTACCCCAGCAATTGTTCTGAAAATGCTAGCTGCCTGGGTCTCTGTGGCATCAATACTTCGGAGGTACAGAACAAGACCCAGAACAAGCATGCAGCAAAAGTGTCAGAATCATTTCTCTCTATACTTGTTTTGGGTTAGTGACTGTCATTGGTTACCAATTCAGGTAGTGGGGAAAGCTCTTAGTGCTCTTAAAGAATATTGGTACTTGTAGCCTTATAGACCTTGACAATTAATTTTAGTCCTACAGAAAATGGATAGCAATGGTAGGATTTGTAAAATCACACACACAGGATAGACATATTTTGAGCTGCAGTGCCTTAGAGATTAGATAGCCATGCTATAATACCATGGGCAGTGGAGAGCCATGCTGTATTGTAGTATCACAGACATGGGATAGCAATGCTGGTACATGTAGCACTTAGACACTGGGTAGGAAACCTGGGAATTATAGTACCATAGGCACCAGATAACACTGGGACTACCAGAGGCACCAGATAACACTGGGAAGCTTGTAAAGCCTCAGATGATAGATGGGAATGCTGGTACTTGTAGTACCCCCATGATGGATAGCAGTTCTGGTACCACCTCAGGGCCTCAGCTGATGGATAGCAGTGCTGGTACCACTGGCATTAAATGGCAATATAGCAGGCAGCAGCATTACAGACACTGGACAGAAATGTTGTTTTATTCATATTTTGGAACATTAAGAATATGGCCACACCAGCTGCTGGTGTGTGGTGTGGTCTGGCCAAGATCAGCGCAGTGATGATGTGCCAATGTGCCAATCTCTGCAGATCGCACTGTTTCCTTTATTTTTAACAAGATTTATTGAGATGTCACACAGATGACTCATATAGTTCAGTTGCTGGTGCATCGCTTTGCGCTGTGGTGCAAAAAAGTACCACACACAGTACTTTTTTTCAGCACACACCACCTGCACAACACCGCAACACAGTGGTGTGAACCAGGCAGATAAAGAGACAAGGCATTTTGTCTTGTCATCTGGTGGGACTGCACTGGAATAGCTGCCCAGCGCAGCCCCACCGCATGGTGAGAATGGAAATGTTCAGAAAAATTAGAGGAAATTCAGTTAGAAAAAAAATACATTTTATTTGTTGTTTCTAAGAGAGATTCAGATGGACTCTTCTTGTGCAGGAGTAATGGGAAAAGGTAGAAAGGCAGGTAAGGAAGGTTAATTCTGCTTAAGATATTGGGTACATGGGACTCAGAGTGTCTTTATGATACTTTGAAGCCCATGTGCCTGTTACCCCTATATAGTGCCTAACTTACAAACATGCATGGTGCAAAGACCCACAGCACATTTTCACACTAACTGTGTGTACAGCAAGCAATTGCCCAACATTTTCCATTTTGTCAAATAGAAGGACTGTTGCATACCAAGACAGTTTTTGTTTGGTGTGCTTCAATTCAAACGATACTGGATGAAATGGAGAGGACATTCCTCTTTCTGTACACAGGTATGTGGTATACTTAACTAGATGGGCAGTAAGCTAACTTTTATGCCCTGTGTTCTTAGAATGCTTATTGTACAACAGACAATGAACACAACTATTAGAAATAGGAAAAGAGCAATGGAATTGTGGGATGAGAGATATGGAGTATTAATGGCAGACTTTGTATGAAGACTGTACTAATCAATATAAGCTGTTCAGATATGTCAGTACCACCACATGTAAGTCAATTATTTATCTTCTGAATAAAGCAATATTATACTCTAGTGGTCCTATAATATATTCATCATCAAAGAGTTTTGTCCTGTGTCATGCTTCATTTGTGGACAAGTTCAGACTTGTATGGTATTTTTCATTTTTTTTGGTCTAAAGGTTAATAATTAAGTTTTGCATGTTCTCAAGTTTTTCTCTGTTCCTTCTTCGTTGACCCATGAAGGATTCCTGGGCACTTTAGACATGACTTAAATTAATGCTCATTTATATTGTGTTCTTTCTTCATATGCATTACTTGCTTAAAGGATTATAATTGCAATTCAAGATATAGTTTTAAGATATATATATATATATATATACTGTATATATATATATACAGTGGGGCAAAAAAGTATTTAGTCAGCCACCAATTGTACAAGTTCTCCGACTTAAAAAGATGAGAGAGGCCTGTAATTGGCATCATAGGTAGACCTCAACTATGAGAGACAAAATGAGAAAAAAAATCCGGACAATCACATTGGCTGATTTGGAAAGAATTTATTTGCAAATTATGGTGGAAAATAAGTATTTGGTCAATATGAAATGTTCATCTCAATACTTTGTTATATATCCTTTGTTGGCAATGACAGAGGTCAAACGTTTCCTGTAAGTCTTCACAAGGTTGGCACACACTGTTGCTGGTATGTTGGCCCATTCCTCCATGCAGATCTCCTCTAGAGCAGTGATGTTTTGGGGCTGTCGCTGGGCAACACGGACTTTCAACTCCCTCCAAAGGTTTTCTATGGGGTTGAGATCTGGAGACTGGCTAGGCCACTCCAGGACCTCGAAATGCTTCTTAAGAAGCCACTCCTTCGTTGCCTGGGCAGTATGTTTGGGATCATTATCATGTTGGAAGACCCAGCCACGTTTCATCTTCAATGCCCTTGCTGATGGAAGGAGGTTTGCACTCAAAATCTCACGATACATGGCCCCATTCATTCTGTCCTTTACATGGATCAGTCGTCCTGGTCCCTTTGCGGAGAAACAGCCCCAAAGCATGATGTTGCCACCCCCATGCTTCACAGAAGGTATGATGTTCTTTGGATGCAACTCAGCATTCTCTCTCCTCCAAACATGACGAGTTGTGTTTCTACTAAACAGTTCTATTTTGGTTTCATCTGACCATATCTGAGTCCCTGGCGGCATAGTGTGTTACTGATGGTAGCCTTTGTTACGTTGGTCCCAGCTCTCTGCAGGTCATTCACTGGGTCCCCCCGTGTGGTCCTGGGATTTTTGCTCACCGTTCTTGTGATCATTTTGACCCCACGGGGTGAGATCTTGCGTGGAGCCCCAGATCGAGGAAGATTATCAGTGGTCTTGTATGTCTTCCATTTTCTAATTATTGCTCCCACAGTTGATATGTTCACACCAAGCTGCTTGCCTATTGCAGATTCAGTCTTCCCAGCCTGGTGCAGGTCTACAATTTTGTTTCTGGTGTCCTTCGACAGCTCTTTGGTCTTCACCATAGTGGAGTTTGGAGTGTGACTGTTTGAGGTCGTGGACGGGTGTCTTTTATACTGATAACAAGTTCAAACAGGTGCCATTGATACAGGTAATGAGTGCAGGACAGAGGAGCCTCTTAAAGAAGAAGGTACAGGTCTGTGAGAGCCAGAAATCGTGCTTGTTTGTAGGTGACCAAATACTTATTTTCCACTATAATTTGCAAATAAATTCTTTCCAAATCAGCCAATGTGATTGTCCGGATTTTTTTTCTCATTTTGTCTCTCATAGTTGAGGTCTACCTATGATGCCAATTACAGGCCTCTCTCATCTTTTTAAGTCGGAGAACTTGCACAATTGGTGGCTGCCTAAATACTTTTTTGCCCCACTGTGTATATATATATATATATATATATATATATATAAGTTAAATAGGAAAATTAAAAAATAGAGCTTAAAATCCAAAGCATTTTGCATATTTTCCAAGGGCACAGACAACCACTAAAAATCTTATAAAAGCTCCATAAAAGGATCAATTCTAATTTTATGTAAAGCTAACAATAACGAGCTTCCTAGTATGGTGCCACACTGACTGCTGCTGAACTCACTGGCAACCCTCCACTTTCTCTAGGATCTATGAGTGAGCAGCATATAGTGATAGTCCAGCAGGCCTCCAAGTGCTATGAATGTACAATTCCCAACTTTCCATGTCAGCTCACTGCCTGTCTTTATAACCATTGGCTAACAAGGCATTCTGGAATTGGAATTCCACAGGACCCTTGGCTGTCTTTCAATGCAACATTGTTATGTTACTTTACACAGAGACTGGATTGTCCTCTGGTCAAATGAACAGAGGCATATTGGGAAACATGATATCCTTACTTGATAAAAGGCACAATGAACAAAGTACAGTAACCTATAGCAACTAATCATGCTTCACTTTGTGTAAGTCATAATGGTAGATATTAAATTTTGATTGCTTTAATGGACACAGCACATTGGTTTGGGTCCTATTTTAAAGACTATTTCTCCCTGTCTCCAAAAGACTACTGGTACGTTATGCTTTAAAGTAGAACTCAAGGCAAAAATAACAAAATAAAAATGAATAGCCAGTTAAAAGATAAAATAACAAAACCAGCTTTTACTGCAATATTTAGTCCAGATATTTCTCTAGCCACAGTTCTTGCTACTGTTAGATGTCTGCATTATCATTTACCCACTTCCTCTGAGCCCCATCATCCACCAATCCAATGCTGAAGCCACAGTGATGAGCTCCTCTCTCTGCCACTCTGCTTTCTTTTTCTATCAACGTGCTTCTTGGCAGCACCTAAACTGGTTAGATGTTATGGTTGAGAACGTGCATTCAAATGATTCTAAAGGCTGAAGATTTTTTACCTTTATGCATTCTATGCATAAAGATAAATAATTCAGTGTGCAGCTCCCCTTAATACTCACCTGAGCCTGATTCTGATCCAGCAATGTGCACGAGAGCTGAAGCTCTCCCAGGCTGCTCTCTCTTCCCCCATATGCTCCGGCTGCTTTCAATCACAGCCAGTGAGGATGGAGCAGGGGGTGGGCCGAGCCACACTCTGTGTGTCTCATAGACTCACAGAGGGCTCAAGAGCAAGCACACACGAGTGCCTCCAGAGCAAGCAGAGGGCACTAAGCAGGGGGAAAACCATTACACATAGCAGGTAAGTATAACATGTTTGATATTTTTAAAAAATTGTTTAAGGATTTGCCGTTCAATGCATTGCTTGCTGAATGAACGAATGTTGTGCTGTACAAACCCTTTGTTTTGAAAATTTAAGGAAAATGTTTTAATGGTTTCTCTCTATCTATCTAGATACTGAACCTGATTTACTACTGTACAGGAAAATGTAAAAGAGCAAAAAGTAACTGTAATGAATATAATTGATCTGTTTACAGCACAGTTTCTTGAGAACATGCAGACATGGGCACATCCAGAAATCATGATTTTTGAATAGATAATGTCAATAACATTCATTGTGGTTCTAGTTTACAGCATATTTCTCAGTGTATATAAAAATGTTGTCTTTATGCTTTATATGTTGATTGTTAGCTCTAAGGAATGGGTATGTTAAGATTCTGCCCTAAAACCTAAGTTTAGTTATTTCATTTTTTTGTTAATCAGCACAAGCTTCCCCTCCCGCATAAGTATCCTTCCCCATGCCCCAGCATCTTCTGTGTGGTACCCTCCTTGCAGAATGGACTATAGCATGAGTCTGGATCAACTGTGGGCATAGGATTATAATTTTTTTTTACAGTATGTAGGCTGTATACTGCGAGGATACAATTGATTTGTTAGACTTGCTCCATGGCCATACTGACCAAACAGCATACACACATATGGGTTATTAAATCAGATCTATTCTGTGAAAGATAATTTTCTTGTATATATACTGCGTATCTATATAGTCATATGCACCAAAGTCTCTGCGTTTCCTGACATTATAGAACTTTTTTTCTAGGACTACACTTCTAAAGCTTGATGATTTTGTTTTGCTACTGGTGGACACAACAAATTTCACCACTGTGAAATAATCATGTGTCTTATAGATGATGGGTATGCAAATAGTGCTGTGAGTATTTAGTTTTCTCAAGATTGTGTGTTAAATCTGATTTGTTAGTAATAAGGATAATTCAATTTTTAAACATCCAAAACCATCAGTGGCAGGGTTTAAATTTTGAAGTTCAAGCAAATGTAAGAGAAAAAAATACTTATCCCATAAGAAATGCTAAGCCAGAACTGAGCTTGTGGTGTTGCTAGACTTTGCACATCCCTGCCAATAATACCAGCCCTCCCAATTGTGCTAAGATTTTGGGAAATGCATTGAAGTGAATTCAGAAGTTAAGTTAAAGACATTGTGGGTTTTTTTTTGGTAATTTTGTAAGTGTGCTCCTTTCAACTATCCCTAAACCTGTTCTAGTACCAAAAACAGCCCCTCATTGGGCTTATTATTTTACATATTTTTTTACTTAAAAACTGAAATTAAAAATTTAGACTAACAGTACAAAGATAATTGAATCACTTTGAGTTACTTTGATTTACTTTCATTTGATTTTATTTTCTACTATGTAAACGAAAAAAGAAAAATGAGCAAAGTTTGGAAAAAACAATATTTTCTGTCAAAATTCAAATCAAATTTCTTCATAAATTTAGGCCAAAATGTATTCTGCTACATGTCTTTGGTAAAACAAATCCCAACAAGTGTATTAATTGGTTTGTGTGAAAGATATAGCGTCTATAAACTATGGTATATATACTGGAATTTACGCAGCTATGACGCTATACTGGTAATAACGGTGATCAGTGACTTATATAGTGGGACTGTGATAATGGTGCTACAGTAGCTGATGCTGGCTGGGAGGTATACAAACTGACTAACTGACACTAATACAATGATCAGTGCTAATACTGTACACTGTCACTGCAGTAATGACACTGACTGGGAAGGGGTTAATATCTAAGGGAAATCAAGGGGTTAATTGTGTGCTTAACAACGTGTACTGTGTGTCACGTTTACTTTACTATATGGCTGTTTTTTTCTGCCTGAAAAAACACCCAGATCGCTGTTCCCTGTACAAAGAGTTCTGTGTCTTGTAAACACAGAATTCTGTGTGTGATTTGATGCAGTCAATTAGCTGACTTCAGCCAAAATCATTGGCTGAAATAATCTGCCAAACCTGTGCTGTGTCCAATCACAGAGCGCACCCGCAGACCAGAAAGAGGGCAATACGTGACTGTGCCTGCCCCTGCCGCCCTGCTGTAGTAAATGTATTGTGGCAGAGTGGCAAGTGGTTAAAAAAAGTTTTCCCGAAGCAAAATCACCAACTGTGCAGCAAATTAATTGGTGTTGTGCTTGTTTATGCTTGGGGGGGGGGGGGGTGGTAAGCACTCTTGCACTTGTAGTTCTACCTCCTAGGGAGTCGCTGAGTTTTGGGTCCCCCTAAAGCTCTGCACAGCCAAGCAACACGCATTTTTCCACACTTTGCATCCAGAGTCAGTAAACAGTCCATGAACTTGGTTTTGTGATTTTATTAAGGGGTTAACAACTTGGATGGGGTCAAGGGGTATATGGGATGCCCATGGGAACTGTAAACTTGAGTACAATTTTTCTGGCAACTATGTACATAATGTGGATAGAAACAACCATTCCTTGAACAGAATTAAAAAAAAATCTCTTTAGTGTATCTTCTCAGACCCCAGATGAATCCTCCTCTTCACCCAGCTGCCTGAGGGTATCTCTGGGCAAAGGCGGCCAAGAGCTGTAGATTTAGAACAGTCCCAGATGAAGACTAGTTGGGTATTGCACCTGACTGTCCTCGCCCCTTATCTGGCCCAGGGAGTGTAGGAATACTCACTTTGTCTTTCCCTGTTTCCTTGGTGGATTGGTGGCTGCCTTCAGGCCTTATACTTGGCTGGCTCCTTTTCCGCTTCACAGGCTGTCCTCCCAAGGGGATGATGGGACAGAGGAGATCCTCCTTTCTAGAATCCTGCCTGCGGATGGGCTCTCCTCCCTGAGGCCCCCTCGCAGGCTCCTCACACCAGCCTTCCTTTCAGTCTATCTTACACCTGACACTACCCACCTCCCCCAGGCTCTGCCACATTTGAGATTTGCCCTGGTCACCATGCCCAGCCTCCTGCCAGAGGATTGGCCAGGGTCCCTCAAACATGTAGATCTGGGCCTCCACCCCTCCTCCAGAAAGCTCTCAGGTTTCTGGAGAAGTGGGAGGGCTCCAGAAACCCTGACATGATAGAGCCTCCCAGCCAGTCCTGAGTTAACCTCATTCCCCAGGCTGACTTATCACCAGGCTGCTACTCAGCCTCTGTCTAAAACTATCCAACTAACCTGGAGGACCTTAAACATTGCATCATTGAATTAAAAGCATGCTATCTGTATGGAGCTGTATGTTCTCCCCATGTTTGTTGTTACTTCACAATGGGCCCTAATGTGTTTATAAATGTGGTTGAGAAATTCCTTCAGGAAACATGCACTGTTGTGAATGCGCAGAGTAACTTGTTGGAATTATATTAGTATTTAAAAAAATCAAAATGCTCCTTCAGTGCTGGTCATTGAGTTCTTCTAATGTTTGCCCATCATGCTATAGAACTACAGCTGAATAAGACAGGTCAGTACTATGTCTTTCAGCTAATCTCAGCTTGCCATCAATTAACTGAACTGGATATGAATTAGATGTGCCTGGTAGGCAGCTTTACTTGTGCCACCTATGACCATCAATCTTTGGTGCTATAAAGAGTCATCCTCCTAAAGTAATATGAATATGTGTTGTTTACATAATCCTTCTTGTAGAATTGGATGCAAAAGCAAAAAAGATTAAATAGGGCGCACTTTGTTATCCCAAACGTGCTGTTGCTCTAGGCCTTGCCCTGAATTACATTTCCACAGATACGAGCCTATTAATAAGTTATATGTCTTATTAAATATGTTTATGGACTAATATGTGACATTTTGACGACACCCTGACTTGTCTGATCCAGGTCACTCATCCATATTTAGTCAGCCCTCAATGATCAGTCAATTTTTTTATATTTTAATTTGTGTGTTCAATGTAGTGTTATTCTCCCCATATGATCAATAAATTCAGTGCATTGCAGTTGCCGGAAGCTTGACATCATTTATTGGCCTCCACCAACCACTTTCAGTTAATTTTATTCAATGTGTGAACTGCCCATCTGGGAATAAATGCACCATTTTTCCATAAACAATGAAAACATAGTCATATTTAGTCCCCCAAAAAATCCAGGAGTGCAGGTGTTTTGCTCATGGCATTACAACATGTTTTATATGTTTATGAGAAGCAATGATTTTATCTGCAAAGAGCATGGTTAAAATAATTTTATTGCTGGTTGGTTTCACAGAGGTATTTATTTGTACACTGTGAGTGTAAAAGTATACTTAACGTTAACCTTTTCTAAGAGAAATGCAAAGGCTGTGATTGCTGACCTCCTTCAGAAAATTCTAGTTACATGGCTATTATGCTGACCCTGTAGCTTACATCCTGTCACTGACCTGCAAAGCATGTTTATGGAAGTAATCAAAGTAGGGCTTTTGCGACTTTCACTACAGGAGGTGCCTGATCACACCAAACTAGAATGAAATGTTGAAAATCACTTTCATATCAGTGCTGAAATTTTATGTCAGTAATGATAGAAACATTATGACATCCGATGATAGAGTGACAAAGGTAGAACAAGGAGATATATATAATGAACACCATGGATTCTTTAGTTTCAAACAGGCAGGCAAATTATGCAGTATCTTTTTTATTGATGGGCAAAGTAAACCAGGTTCACTTTAATGATGGTACCTCTCTGTTGTCGTCCCAGGAAAGCAAAGTTTTCTATATATATATATATATATATATATATATATATACAGTTGTGTTCAAAATAATAGCAGTCAGACATCACTAACCTGATCAATCACTGTTTTTGGTAGAAATGATATTTCTACATGGCAAATAATTTACTAGCAGGTGTAGTAGAGTAATAGAAATCCAACAGACCCAACAGTCATGACATGCATGCTGCTGATTCTGTGTAATTGAATCACTAATTGAAAGGGGCATGTTCAAAATAATAGCAGTGTGGAGTTCTATTAGTGAGGTCATTCATTCTTTGAAAAACAGGTGGCAATTATTGCCCTTATTTAAGGAAGGAAGGCAGCAAATGTTGTACATGCTGGTTACAGTGCATTTCTCTCTGAAATTCTGAGGAAAATGGGTCGTTCCAGACATTGTTCAGAAGAACAGCATACCTTGATTAAAAAGTTGATTGGAGAGGGGAAAACATATAAAGAAGTGCAGAAAATGATAGGCTGCTCAGCTAAAATGATCGCAAATGCTTTAAAATGGCAACCAAAACCTAAAAGACGTGGAAGAAAGCAAAAAACTACCATTCGAATGGATAGAAGAATAGCCAAAATGGCAAGGACTCAGCCAACAATCAGCTCCAGGAAGATCAAAGAAGGTCTAAAGTTACCTGTGAGTACTGTTACAATTAGAAGACGCCTATGTGAAGCCAAGCTATCTGCAAGAAGCCCCCGCAAAGTCCCACTGTTGAAAAAAAGACATGTGCTGAAGAGGTTACAATTTGCCAAAGAGCACATTGACTGGCCTAAAGAGAAATGGCGCACATTTTGTGGACTGATGAAAGTAAGATTGTTCTTTTTGGGTCTAATGGCCGGAGACAGTTTGTCAGACGACCCCCAAACACTGAATTCAAGCCACAGTACACTGTGAAGACAGTGAAGCATGGTTGCGCAAGCATCATGATATGGGGATGTTTCTCATACTACGGTGTTGGGCCTATTTATCACATACCAGGGATCATGGATCAGTTTGAATACATCAGAATATTTGAAGAGGTCATGCTGCCTTATGCTGAAGAGGAAATGCCCTTGAAATGGGTGTTCCAACAAGACAACGACCCCAAACACACCAGTAAACGTGCAACATCTTGGTTCCAGACCAACAAGATTGATGTTATGGAGTGGCCAGCCCAATCCCCAGATCTTAATCCAATAGAAAACTTGTGGGGTGACATCAAAAATGCAGTTTCTGAGGCAAAACCAAGAAATAGAGAAGAACTGTGGAATGTAGTCCAATCATCCTGGGCTGGAATACCTGTTCACAGGTGCCAGAAGTTGGTTGACTCCATGCAACACAGATGTACAGCAGTTCTCAGAAACAGTGCTTATAAAACTAAATATTAATTAAGCGATTCAAAGGAAAGCAAAATCTTCAAACATTTTTCAGTTTATATAGTGAATGTTTGAGTTTGTAAAGAAGAATACAAACACTGCTATTTTTTGGAACAGTCTAATATTCACTTTTCTTCAATTTTGTTAGAGGAACAACACATATTTGATTTATTTTTCTTCATGTTTTGATTTGGAATAGAATGTGTAGTGTTCCCAATGCATTTGTGTGTATGGAAATAAAAGCTATTAGAAGGATTTTGAGCTTTATTCACTTTTTTCAACACACTGCTAATATTTTGAACACAACTGTATATATATATATATATATATATATATATATAGTGATGGGAGACGACCATGTGACTCGGTCCTCTTCTTCCAACATGACAGCGTTGATATTTGACAACTGGCTGCCCAGACATCCAGTTTAAGCAAGAATCCCCTGCAGATTTCAGGACAAGTGTAGCATGGATTTTGGGACTATGCTTGCAGCAAGAGGAAAAAACAGCAACACCTAAATAGGATATGTCTCATGTCTGTTTCTAACCAAAAATCATTCTGTCTGTAGTTCAGCTTTATGGCAAAATTAAATACTAAGAAGCATAATAATGCATAGCCTACTTACTGTGTAGTTCACTTTGCTACCCAGATATTGGTGCACTGCATCAATCCACCACATTACCTTTTGTCTTGGTGAACCTGGAACACAGCTTCTGGTGATGCTGGAACAACCTCCTTGCAGCCTTTCTAACACAGAAACACTGATGTAAGAAAAGTCAGTATCAACATGTTTCTCACAGCTACCAATCAAAGTAAATCAACATTAAACATGAAAATGTTAGTTAATATAATTTAAGCTTATAACACTTAAAGTGTTACTAAACCCACAACAGTAAAATCAGTCTCTATATGCAGTGAAGCATGCTTGTTATGCTCACAATGGAACTGAAGGGGTTAATCCTCTGCATTGTGGGAAAAAAGCCCTTTGATCCTGACTTCTCTCCTCCTCCTCTTGTTCAAATGTCCACGTCTTATCTTCTGATAAGACAGACTGAACTGTAGCCATTCTGCACATGCTCAGTTTAATATGTATTCCTATCGAGGTCTTTTTTTTTTCTTGGGAAAGTGCATGTGATCAGCACAGGGCCAATCAGCACTGTCCAGACAGAGGTCAGGGGTTTTGCATCCCCCTAGAGCATAAAGAAAACTCCTCCTACAAGTTTTAACCAGTGCTCTGCTGAACACTGATAGAAGACACAAGACTGCTCCAACTGCTGATTAGAAAAGGTATTTAGCAGTTTATATTTATTAAAATAATTGCATTTTCCTGTTCTGTGTACGGTGGGAGACCAGATATAGTAAATGCAGGGTCCTGGGTTTAGTAACACTTTAATGAAATATGCACTATATTGCCAAAAGTATTTAGGCACCCCTCCAAATCATTGGATTCAGGTGTTCGAATCACCTCCATGGCCACAGGTGTATACAATCAAGCACCTATGCATGCAGACTGCTTCCACAAACATATGTGAAAGAATGGGTCACTCTTGGGAGCTCAGTGAATTCAAACATGGTACCGTGATAGGTTGCCACCTGTGCAGTAAATTTCCTTGCTACTAAATATTCCACAGTCAACTGTTAGTGCTATTATAACAAAGTGGAAGCAATTGGGAACAACAACTCTTCCAAGAAGTGGTAGGCCATGTAAAATGAGAGAGCAGGGACAGTGATTGCTGAAGCGCACAGTGCGCAGAAATGGTCAACTGTCTGCAGAGTCAATAGCTAAAGACCTCCAAAGTTCATGCGGCCTTCAGATTAGCACAACAACAGTGCGTAGAGAGCTTCATGGAATGGTTTTCTATGGCCGAGCAGCTGCATCCAAGCCTTACATCACTAAGTGCAATGCAAAGCGTTGGATACAGTGGTGTAAAGCACGCTGCCACTAGGCTCTACAGCAGTGGAGATGTGTTCTCTGGAGTGATGAATCACGCTTCTCTGTCTGGCAATCCGATGG
Organism: Staurois parvus; assembly: GCF_062004578.1. NCBI lineage: Eukaryota > Metazoa > Chordata > Amphibia > Anura > Ranidae > Staurois > Staurois parvus. The sequence goes on from NW_028318357.1 coordinate 5,010,691, forward strand.
ACATGTCTGGGTTTGGCGATTGCCAGGAGAATGGTACTTGCCTGACTGCATTGTGCCAAGTGTAAAGTTTGGTGGAGGGGGGATTATGGTGTGGGGTTGTTTTTCAGGGGTTGAGCTTGGCCCCTTAGTTCCGGTGAAGGGAACTCTTAAGGCGTCAGCATAACAAGACTTTTGGCAAAATAGCGTGTGTGTATATGTGTGTGTGTATATATATATATATATATATATATATATATATAATTTTGGATAAAGTTCCCTTGGGGAAAGTTTCCTTTAATTCCTGTTCCCTGAGACACAACACAAAGAAAATGATAGGAGATCTCTAAAATTCCCTTCCTAGACAGATGTCACTAGAACAGATCCAGGGAAGATTTTGCATTTTACAATGACAATGAGCTGTAGGGCCCCTTTAGATAGCCAGAGGGAGCTAGTTGCTCATTTCTAGATAGAAAGGCTGAGTAGCAGCCTAGGGAAATAGCAGGATAGAATTTGGGTCAGCGCTGAGAGGCTCTGCTGGTCAGTTCCTTGATACCTCCCCCTGCTCTAGAATCTTGGAGAAGATTCTAGAAGCAGTAGGCAGGGTGAGGAGCAGCTGGCCTGACAATCAAAGGACTTTGGACAATCCCGAAGCAGGAGGCTTGGCATGGGGCCAGGGCAGCCTTTAAGTGTGATTGAGCCTGCTCAGCAGCAGGAGAGTTCAGGTAGAAGATGCAAGGAAGGCTGAGATGCAGGAGCCTGGGAGGGGGCCCAGTAGGAGGAGGCCTACCTTCAGGCTGGGACTGGAAAGGAGGATCACTCAGTCTCATTGGTCCCTGGAGGAAGGACCATCTGTGGAGCCAGAAAAGGAGCCAGCCAAGCAGAAGGCCTGAAGGCAGCAACAAACCCAGACAGCTCACATGCAAGGACTGAGTGAGTAATCCTGCACCCCCTGGGCCAGCTAAGGGGAAAGAGCATTCTGGTGGAAAACATGACTAGATTATTACCCGGGACTGTTTAACTTAAAGTGGCAGCCACTGGATCCCCTAGCCCAGGGATTCCTCCAGACAGTTGAGTAAAGAAGAGGATTTTTCTGGGATCTAGGATGGTACACCTGGAGAGGCTGGAGAGTTCTCCAAGAAGAGACGTTTTATCTTTGGACTTGTATATAGTTGCCAGGAAGTTGTCCTCCGTTTGCAGTTCTCTTGAGCATCCCTTACCCCATCCAAGTTCAATATCCCTAATAAAACTTAAAAACCAAGCTCAAGGACTGTTTACTATGTCTGGAATGCAAGTCTGTGAAAAATGTGTGTTGCCTGGCTGTGCAGGACTATAGGGGGACCCAAATCTTTAGCAACTGCTAAGGGGGTAGTGCTACACGAGGCCAAAAAGAAAGGTTCAATTTATCTAGTGGGAACACAGACAGCATTAAAAACAGACATTCTAATCCTTTTTCACTTTACCCAAAATTTAAAAAAAAGTTTTTTTCTGTACATACATATATATACTGGAATTTTACAATTTCACAATTTACAGTTGCTAAAAAGTATTCTCATTGGCTTGTGATATTTTTTTTAAAGTATTTTATTAGAGAGTGATTTTGAAGCATTTAATTTTATTGGTGATGTTCTATATGTATTCCTTTGCGCCTTTGTATTATCTTCCACTGTATTGCTTCCTCTAATTTGATGGGCTTTTTTTGTTGTTGTGAACAGGTAACGGGAGACTCATGAAGACGGTTCACTTATTTCAATCTCTCTTCACTACTTCATACTAGAACTAATCTGAACATAGAGAGGGCTATTGAATGTCAGGTTACTGGTTAATTGTTAATAAGGATGGATTGATCATTACTGAACAGACTGACTTAGCACTCTGCTACAGCTCATTATCATTTTGTAGATGACAATGTTCAAAAGCACTTCAAGCAATTTAAAATGTGTACGTTTTTACACCTTCTAAAGCTATTACATTGTAGTATAGAAATATGTATTTTTTTAATGGATTAGTTCATTTTGCTAATATAATTTTATATACTGTAGCCATGTAAACCTATTTAAAAGCAAAGTGATATCCCCTGTTTCACTCAGGTCCATGCCAGCAGGCATTATGGGGTTGATTTAGGGTGCTTTCACACAGGTAAGTTTTTGCTGCTTTTTTACCTTGTTAAATAAAAACATGAGAAAAATGCAATAAATGTATTTCCCTTTAAACCCTACAGGACTCTTCACATTACTGCGGTGTGCATTTGAAATGCGCAAAAAAGTGCAGCTCTCTACTGATATGAATGGAAAAAGCAGCAAAAACCTACCACGGTTGCATTTTGGTGCATTTTGTGACTTACATATGTTTACCAGGTGCATGCACATGCATTTTAATGCAGTTTTTCAATGGAGCAGTGTGAGAGCACCCTTACTAAAGGCAAATAGATTGTTCACTTTGCAAGGGAAGTTGAACGCTGCAAGTGAATTTTCCCCAGAGCTTAGTGAATGGGATGAAGATCTGCTGACTTCCAATATACAATCATGTGCAAGCAAAAATGCAGTTTTTGTATTTCTTGCATGTATTTGGGTATTCTTTGCAAAGTGCAACTTCTCATGCAAACTGAACAGCCTGTTTGGCTTTAGCAAACCAACCTCTATGTCTCCCTTTCAAGCCCTATGCTCTTTCTTGCTATTTATACCCACCCTTTTATGGGCTCTTTCTCACAATCAGTATTGTGCTGCATTGCCTAATGTAGTCCCCCCCCCCAAAAAAAAACAAAAAATAGCCTTTTGAAAGGAAAAAATCATATAGCCAAATGAATAGCCTTATTGCGTTCATTGGTGTGCACTGTGCAATGCAGCACATAAATGCATTGCAACACGCTGCAGTACAGAGTAAAAGAAATAAGAAAAAAAAAATGAAAAAAGGTCTTACAATTCATACTGCAATGTGTGTGAAAACTTTATCACAGAGCAGTGCATGTAAAAAAAAATGCATGTTGCCACGGGCTCATTATCCATGTGCTACCTTATGTACTATGGTGCGCACAGACCCTCAAAAGCCCATTCACACCAATGTGGCCCTTCTCACAGGTCTCGCACATGCTTTAACAGCAACCAGACCCAGAGGAGACAACGAAAAATTGTATACTTACCTGATGATAATTTTCCTTTTCTGACACATAAGAATGACAGCATACACGTACAGTATGGATACAGGATCCACCCCCTGTGCAATGACAGGACTGATTATTCTATATAAATGAGTCACCTCCCACAAGGTGGTATTCTCTTAACTATACTCAAAGTCCTGGGAGGGACTTGTATGCTGTCATGCTTATGGGTCAGGAAAGGAAAATTGCTGTCAAGTAAGTATACAATTATCCATTTTCCTGACACAAGCATGACAGCATACATGTATGGGATGTAGCATGCCAAAGGGAGAGTAACTCTGGAGTGTATAATTTAATCATTAGATCTGTCCAACAGTGAATGACCAAATTCTACTGTAGTTAAGGCCACTGGATCCACTTTATAATGAGCCAGAAACATGTTGTATGTGGACCAAGTTGCATCTCTGCAGATTAACTCTGGAGACACTCCTTTATACTCTGCTCAAGAGGCTGCCATAGTCTAGTAAAGTGGGCCCTCAGATCCATAGGTGGTTCCACCTTTTTCACCAGATAAGCCCTCCGAACAACTTTGACAAGCCACAAAGCCAACACCCTGGTATATGCAGTGAACCTAGTCCTAATCCTCTCAGGTATGACAAATAGGTTTTCTGCCATTTTTAAAGAGGCTCACATCTCTAAATATAATTTCAAGATAGAGCCAACATCCAGCTTGTGAGGAAAGGTAGATGGTTCACTTTGCATCTTTTGATTAAGATGAAATGATTTATATTGTTTAGGACGATGATGTGCGAAAGTCCTTAATACTACCCTGTCTGGCAAGTGGCAACAATAAGGAGGCTTGTAGTTTAAGGATTGGATGTCTGACACTCACCTTCTTGATGCTATGGCTGTAAGGAATACTGCCTTGAAAGCCACATTCCATATTGAAGACGATAAAGCCAATAAAAATGGTGACTGGGACAGCATATCTGACACCGCTTGAAGGTCCCATGAGAGGGTGAATGACCTTTCTGGAGGATAAACTCTAGTGCATGCTATCAGGAACTGGCAAACCAGTTGATGTGTAGCCCATCTTAAGCTTGCTCTTTTAGATTTACCTTCAACTGTGCAGTGCAAGGGCCTGTCTGATTGCATAAAAATTGAAAATGTTTAGGTTTGACCTCATATTATATGGTTTTAGGTAGATCTAAAGGAAAATTAAGGAAAATTATTTAGGAAAATTGTATACTGTATACTGTATAGCCAGTCTTACTCCTGTCAGTGAGGACAGGGCTGAAACTTGTACTCTGAGCATGTTTATGCATAAGCCCATTTTTTAGGCCCACTTGCAGAAAATTTCACACATACTTATTTGACAGAGACATGGGATTAAAACCTTGTGATTTGGCAAAGATGACAAATCTTTCCAACACTGGTGATTTGTAGTAGGAGCTCTCGCCTTCAAGGTTTCATTGACCGAAGTTGAGCACCCGGCTACCTCTAGCTCTCGCCTCTCAGCTTCCATGCTGCTATATGGAGCTTGGCTGGGTTCACACACAACACCTGTCCCTGCTGGAGCAGATCTGACACTTCTGGAAGCAGGATTGAAGGTTCCACTGCCAGGGACTATAGCAAAGAAAACCAGGGCCTGCGAGGTCACCGAGGAATAATTGCTAGTACTATTCCTAAATATCTGCACACCCTGTTGATCTGAAGACCAGGGCTACTGGCAGGAATGCAAATGCTAGTTTACAAACCCAAATGGAGCTCACCGCATCTACAGCTTCCACTTCCGGAAACTTCACTTTCGACAAAAAGTGATTGAACTTCATGTTGCCTGGAGTCGCCATCAAATCCAGATTTCCCATTGACTGCATATCCACTGAAAAATTGACTGGTTCAAGGACCATTCATTGTTTTCCAAGGTCTAGTGAATCAATGTGTCTGCCAGTAAATTTTGAGGTGTTGCAATATTGGTGGATGATAGATGAGCCAGATTCTGCTGAGCTGGGGTCATGTTGGCAACACTTCTGGCATGAGCAGCTCCGTGTTCCACTCTGGTGACCCACATATGCAACCACTGACTTATAGTTTAAGTAAAGCACAACACTGGCTCCATGGATCCAGCTCCGAAACACCTTCAAGTCCTGAAAGGCTGCCCTCAACTGAAATACATTAGAAACTTCATTCTGCCTTTTTCCCCACCGACCTTGGAGTAAAAGGTAGCTGAGGTGAGTGCCCCATCTGAGCATGGAACCATCCAATGTGACCCCCAGTGGTAGGTTCAGATAGAGTTGATGGCAGTTGTGCTTCAGCCACCAACCAAGGGATCACCTCATCGCTGGTGTCAGCCTGATCCTTTGGTGTGGAGAATTACTCTTCCACTGCCTCAAGAATTTCACCTGTAAGGTTCTCATCCACCAATGTGCCCATATTACCATTGGTATGGTGGCTGGCAGTGCTTCTAACAGTTTGAGACACTGGGAAGCTGGGAGATAAGTCCTACATATCATTCTCTTCAAATGGGAAATAAGAGCTGTCGCCTTCTCTGGTGGGAACCTCACTGTATTCTTGCAGGTGTCTAGGATTGCCCTCAGTATAGGAACAGGCTGGCTCTTTTCCCAATTGATGATCCATCCATATTTTACCAGAATTTGGACTAAGATCTCTCGATGGTTGGACAATACCTGAGGATTCTGTGCCACTAACAACATATTGTCCAGATAGTGGAATACTTGCAGGCCTTGCATGCACAGGATAACAATGACTGGGAGCAAGACCTTGGATGTGTTCAGGCCAAATGCCAAGCAGAGGAACTAGAAGTGGTACCTCATGACTGCGAAGCAAAGATATTTGTGGTTCTGGGACATGCAGGTAAGTGTCCTTTAAATCCAGGGACAATATCCAGTCTCCTCACCTGACAGCTTGATGATTGACTGTAAAGATTCCATCCAGAAGCTCTGAACTCTAATATTTCCAGATGTTTTAGATCCAAGACTGGTCTCAAGTCTTCTGTTTTTTTCTTCACCACGAAAAGCAGAGAATAGAAACCTTGATACCTTTCTTGAATAGGAACTGGCTGTATGGCTCCTTTGTGTAGAAGTGTCTGGATGTAATTAAAGGCTACTTGGATCTTCCGCTAAGGTTTTGTGAGCATAAAGTGAGGTACAGCAGAGGAAGAGGAAAATTCCCAACGGTTACCCACCTGGACCATAGCCATGACCCATGTGTCTCTGACATTCTCTGCCCAGACTTGAGCAAATCTGTGCAGCCTAGCACCCACTGCACACGTTTGGGTAGAGGAACCCTCAAAAGGGCTTCTACTGCTGAGCAGGGGCCAACTTCAACTTGGCCAACTGTGCGACCAATGTGTGGGGTGACTTCCATCCCCTCCTGTAAGCCTTACCAGGTCTGTAAGATCTGGAATCTCTCAGCCTGCCAGCAGATTGCCAGTTGTTGACAGTGTTGTCTGGGTCTTGGATCCTGCAGGATTAATCCCAACTTGCCTCCTGTGACTTAGATATTGTAAACTCCAACTTATTGCCATATATGGCTGCCCCATCAAAGGGAATACAGCACTAATTTGACTTGGAGGAGGCATCTGCTGTCCATCGCTTAAATCATAAGTCTCTTCTTGCCATCACTGAAAAGGGCATAACCCTAGCAGAGCAATGCAGGGAATCAATGGTGACTTCGCCCACAAAATCGCTGGCTTGTTTGATCTCACCTAGGATTCTCACCACTGAGGGAATTTCAGAACCTGCCAGTAGATTTGTTTCTGCTCTTTTGGCCTATACCCTTAAGGCCTTGGCCTCTGAAGTAAGCCCCAGTCTACAGGCTTTTCTGGAGAACGTGTAGAGCTTTTTCATATGCGCATCCATTCTCTTATTAAGGGGATTCTTAAAGGATATGGCATCGTCCATTGGTAATATGTTGTGTCTGGCCATTCTAATGACCGCTGCATCCACCAAGGGAGCAGCCTCCAGAGGACAGACTTCCTCCTCCTTAAATGGATACATTTTGGTAAATCTGTTGGACAGCGATGGTTTCCTATTGACCTTCTTTCAGTTATCATATATGAGGTCTCTGAGACTTCTTCAATGAGAGGAAAAGAGAGTACCGACTTTTTCAGCTATGGATAATATTTACTGGCTTTAGATGGCTGCATCACTTCATCCTCCCAATTGAGAGCCTCCTTGACTGCTCTCACAAGGAATTGCATCAAAGCAAAGTCAAATCTGACCACAAGGTCCTCCGCTTTGGGAGATTCTTCTCCTGATGCAGATGGTAAAGACTGCTCCCTAAGGGAACTTTTTTGTGCTAACAGCAGACATGACACCGAAGTAACTGCTTCTGCATCTGCCTTGGCCTGGCAGACAGCTCCTGCAATGACTCTTTAACAGTCTGCCTGATTAACGAGGCCACATCAGTTTTTTCCAACTCTTTGTCCACCATTGCCTTTGACAGACATGCACGGTACATCTTTCCAGGAAGTACTGATTGACCACATCCCCAACATTGGTTGCCACCTTGGCATTCTTTGCGTCGTGCGGACTCCATTCTATGCCAGCCTTCCTGGCGGGCTTTTGAATGAGTTGTGACCCATACTGCCGAGAATTGTGTGGTCTGTCTCTGCTTCCAGAGGAGCGGTGCTGAAAATGAGCGCTGAGAAGATTTACAGTCTGTTAGCTGTGCACTCTTTTTTTTAAACAATGCATGCCTACTTACGTAACCCTCACTTTAGAGTATGTTGCTGGTCTCTGGGAGAGCTCATAGCTGTAGGAATGCTGCAGACATAAGAACAAGTTAAGCACATTGAACAAGCACTGCTAATGCAAACAGATAGAGAATAGCCTACCTCCAGCCGGGCTAATCCAAATAGATCACTGACAGGTATCACACTGCTAAATAAAGGAGAATGCCTGTGAGCCATATGGTATCCTATTAACCCCTTATACAGCAGCATCCAACCCCAGATTACCTGACACTGTGTGCCCACAAGTTTCCTGTCTTGTGCACTGGCCTCCATGTACTAACTACATATGTTGGGGGAGGTCATGCTCTTCCCAATTGCAGGTGAATGCCATAATTCATAATATTAAACCCCTGGCCACCTATCCCTCAGCCACCCCAGAAGTCGCCACGGTTCCATCTTATTGCTCCTCCAATGTCTGGAGGTCTTCCAGGCACCATTTTGGAAAAGGACAGCAAACAGCCAGGCCAAATTCGCAGGGCACCATTTTGGGAGAGGGAAGCTGCCCCTACACCGATCAGGTCCTTCCAGAGCTAGGAGTAATTGTCAAAACATGGCACTTTTCATCCTAATAATGCGAGAACACTATGGCCACACCTAAGCCTCAAAATAGGAGGGACCGGCTCAAAATGTAGTGCAGGATTATGACACTGCAATCCAGCAACTTAACAGGATCAAACTGGGCTACCGCAATAACAGACACTATCACCAAGCTTTTCAATCTATTACCTGAAGCTCAAAACAAGGATCCTATGACCTTAGCACCTGTACATAGGGGAGGCTTCCTTCTTATAGGAGAAGTACAACCTGTATGGAAGGAGCTTCGCAACAGAGAGCCTGAATCTGTGCGGATAGGTCAGATGAATCCGGGAAGGTGAGGGTAAAAATTAGTAGTGGAATCAATCGAAAACAGTTACAAAAATCTACAGAGTGTTAACATGTAATTCGGGAAGAACATGCAATGAAAAGAATGATTTTTGTTTTAAATATAGTTGGCAAGTGGGAGGGTTCACAAATGTAAATAAATCTTTACATCATTTCCACCGATCGATGAAAATTGCACCATTTATGTTGTTAATATGTCAACAATTGGGAGAAATATTTTGATATGATGATGACGTTATCGCATGCACATTCGACAGATCTTTATAAATCCGACCATTTTTTTAGAGATTTTCTAAGTGTGTATGGCCAGCATTACAAGTGTATCTTCATCATTAGTGAAGGACTGCTGAAGGTAAGAGCAGGATTTAGGGGCTTTGGCAAAGCAACCACTGCATCAGGCCTGGAAAACACAGCACCTTAGGAGAAAGCACTTTGTATAGATTAAAAATGTATTAATCACTACATAATTCATGAAATTAGAATGTGTATATAAAAATTTGATTTGGTTATTAGAGTTAAACTTCCTGCCAACCCTGTGCATTTTAGATATTTAGAATCAAATGTTTAGGAAAGTTATGTTGTCATTTTTACATCTACAATGTATTTAAATAGCAGAAGAACAGACTTTCTGAAGATTTGACTCTACTGTTAAGTTATTTTGGAAAATGGTTCCGGTCCTTATAATGCCTAGATGATCCCTTTAATTTTTACAAACTTAAAAAAAAAAAAGGATAAATAAGAGAAAAGAGGGGTGCTTAGTTAGCTGCTACTATATACAGTATATCAGAAGTGTATATTGTGTTAGATATACAGTAAATGTACAAATGGAAAGATCTTTCCTAATTTTTTTTACCAGAAACAAAAGATATTTTAACACTAGGGTGCACTGTTGTTGCATCATAAATGCTTCTATTTCTTTACAGACTGCAAAAATGTACATTTCCAATGTTAACAAAATATAGTCTTTGCATCATTGTCCAGTTTTCTGAATTAGTAGACACGCAAACATTTATAAAAACAAGGTGGAATAGAAAACAGCTGAAACAGGAACAAAAGTGGAGCTGCTGTCCATAGAGACCAACAAAGTTTTCTCTTTTATCGTAGTTTCTTTTTTTTTCTTTTTTAAATGTCTATTTTCTTTTTTCTGTTTGTTCTATAAATAGCTCCCAAAATATCTCAGTTTTGTGTTAATGACTAATGCCAATACTTGTTAGAGAATTGTTTTCTTGTATGGCACAGCTTAATCTGGATATTATATCAGCAATAATGTGTTTTATTTAATATAATGCATCTTGGTTCTGTTTGATTTAGTATGGTTAAAAAACACACATCCAGGCTACATCAGAAAAAGGGCTAACCTATGAATGATTTCAGAATTTAATTTGCTGACTACTCGTGTGGGGGTTATCACGTGGCTGTTCACTTTGCAAGGGAGTTTGAGGGAATTTTTACCTTAGCTTAGTGAATGAGGTGACGCTCCACTGACTTTCATCATCCAATCATGCGCAGGCAAAAATACAATTTTTTACAATTGTCCTTGCATGTGATTGGGTATTCTTTGCTAGGGGAATTTTCACCACATTCACTAAGCTAAGAGAAAATTCCCTTGCAAAGCGGGCAGCCTATTTGCCTTTAGTAAATCAACCCTAGGGCATTGGTTAACTGTAGTTAACAGAATGGTAAACCCACTCCATGAGCATTATCACTCATGAGAATGTGTAAAACTAATACTATCATGGTAATTCCCAACATCACAGTGCAACTTTCTGTGGACATAATGTGGATGGGCCCATTGAGTCATCTAAATTGCCCACAGTTGAACATATTCGGGAAATGCAAAGCCATTGTTGTGTGTGCTCACCAAACTCAAAATACTTATATACATTTTCCAAGTTAAACAAGATTTAAGTTTCTCAAGTATCTTTTCAGTTCAATGCAAAATATATAAAAATATTGTATCACTTAAAAAAATGGAAGCCATACCTTATATTATTTCATGTACTGTATAAATACTGAAAATAAAATTATTCTGGATATTCATTTAGTGGATCAAAACATAAAAATATATTTTATAGATTTTACAGTTTCTGTTTCCATAAAAGTATAAACATTGGATATGGATCTCTCTATATGTACAACTGTACATTAAAATGATGGCTCAACAAGCATTATTGGACTTCTGATTTGTTGCAGTGATTGTGTATTATAGCCGTATAGCATTTTCCATTAACACAGTGTTTACAGGAAGCTACTGTCTTCTACTTAAATGTCAATATTCATCATTGTTTGTAAGGTTTTTGAGAATCATTATAAAATTTGGGAAATTACCCAACATGCACCACACACCTGATTGGCCCTGTATGGTCACTTTATTAGCTGACATTTACTCATAAAAATTATGTCAAAACTTATCCTGTATAATTCAGATTTTACTTTATATTATTAAAGCTTATATTATTAAGGAAGAATGCCAATTTGATAACAAGTTATTATTTTAATTGGTGAGCTGTTGGAATTGCTTACCGTTTATCTTTTACCTTACAATGTTAGAGCTACAGAGCCGAGCACTCTTGAAAATTGTGTCTGTGCTCCCCTCTCCACACATTGTGTTGATTAAAAGTATGTTACTGTAATCTTGTATGGTATTATGGAAATTGGTATTTTTTCCAGTCTTAAACCTATTCAACTATAACATTCTGAGATTTGTAAATTACAAAGAGTAATAAGCTATGCCATTTCTAATTTTAAAACATTCTTTTTCCTGTCTGACCTTTTCTGGTAATTGGGTAACAATAATGGGAGGTTTAAATTTGTAGGCTTATGAGCTGGGGTAAGCTGAATCATGTTCCTTTTGACTTTAATATTATCCATAGTCATATGTGGCTTCTCTTTTGAATGTCCCAAGCTTTTTACCATGATAGTTTTTTGCCGGGACATCGGGAAAAGTGGTGGCCTTGTACCATGGATGATAATTGGGGTAGATCCACTTTTTGCATGCTGTGATGATGTCACCCAAGAAATTCTTTTAGTAAAAGTCTCCCTAGGAATGGGTTGTCTAAGTTTTGGTAATGTTGACTGATGTGATGCTTCAAATATTACTAGATGTTGGCTTTCTTCATCTTGATGCTGATAACAGTCATTTGGAATTGTCCCATCTGCCGATATGGGGTCTCTGTAATGTGGGCCTTGTTTTGAGAATGGAAGTAAGTCATCAACTTGTCTATTAAGAGGCATTGTCATTGCCTTTTCAATGTGTGAAACTGATGGGTTGAAAGTTTGTTGGATTTGAAATTTGGCAGATTGATTTGCTTTACTTTGAATTGAAGTTTCTTGTTCTGCAAAGTGTGTGATGTTTTCTGGCAGTTGTTCTTGCCGATTTAAATCTTTATTACTCAAGGGAGTTAATCTTGCACTAGAATCAAACTTCTGTTGCCTTGATGAATCTGGGGGCTCCAGGTAAACCACCTCTCTCCCTGCAAACTTTGAGGCTAAAATAAGAGAAAATAAGGTTTATTACCTAATGGTGTACACGCAATATTTATATAAGTATAAGTGCAAGATGTCTATTCTGTAATTAAAAATAGATGTATTAATTAGATAATGACACTGAACAATAACTATTTATTTTCATAACTGAATGATGTTATAGAACCTCTAATAATACACACTGACATTTTTAGAAGAATAAAGAGATCATCCCAAACACACTGCAGGCTCAGCACCACACCTGGACTGGAAGTGCTGCACTTCCACACTCATTGTTAAAGGACAGCTAGGTGGTGGACACCACTCTCATTTGTGTTCTTTTCCAGGCAGCTACACTTTTCTCTTCTGTGTCCAGGTAAATGTTCTTGGCTCCTTATTTTGACTTTTGTGCCATCTCTTTTATCACTATATGTTACTGAAAATTCTTCTTTTATACATTCATTTACAGTTTTTCCCTTTCAAATGTTGTTGATATTTTAGTTTTTTTTTTAATTCTTACCTCTCTCTATTTGTTCTTCCTCACTTGCACTCCTTACTTTCAACATGAGACATATTTACTGTACATCGGACATACAAAATTGGAGAGGTGGCAGCTTAAAGGAGTTATTTTAGCACTTGTTTTTCTTTTTGAGCATAAGAGAATGTGCTTTAAACATAGCTGTTATATGATAATTTCTCAAGGGGTCCTTATCAAATAAAGGTTGTAGAGATAACTGACAAGTTTGTACATATGCATTTTTTCTTAGAATATACTGTCATCTGATGTGTTTCTTGGGGATTTTTCAGACAACTCTAATTGTACCCCCATAGATCAAGGTATCATCTTGACAGCTATCATAGACATCACAGACCTTCTACCTATCCAGCTTCAGGAATTTATTGAGAATGCACTGCAGCCTCCATTTGAACCAAGGTTCCAGTGCCCTCTGGACATGAAGGATACTCTTCTCAGTTTTGCAACAGTTAACTACTGTACCTTCCAATGAAAGTGATTAGCAAGCAGGAAGAGAAAAATGCTCCTCTGGCTACAGCTAGAAAGTACTACTACATCCTAAAGAAGAGAGGGCTTTATTTTACCCCTAAAACCAAAACAAACTAACCAGAGATGACAGAAAAATTAAGTATACAAATAGGTTCTCCAAGTTTTAGCCTCTAAGTACACCTGATTTCAATGTGTTCTTTACAATAAAGACAGTCTTGTAAATTTATTTTTATTTACCTGATCAGATTGCAGTAGGGACTATTGTGAGATGTGCCTGCTACTGTACAGTGAGCAGACCCCAACCCCAAAAGCTGGTCATGTACATCAGCTTTGTCTTATTTGCCTTCTTTTTCCAAAACTTTGTCTTTGAAATGTATTGCCAAAAGGATCTCTTGGTCCTTTAGGCATTCCTTTCCCTGTATCCTTCCTTCCATTTAAATCTAAAGATGTTTCTGAAGATCTAAAGAAGGAAGGAGCCTTGATCCTCAAAACCCTTTTTGGTAGGTGCTCCCATTGATGAGAAATCTGTCTATGGGGCCACCTTCACCCAGGGTTGAAAAAGTAAACTTTTATGGCTTGGATAATGAAAGAAAAAATGCAAACCTTTAAAATATATCTAGATGTCACTGAAGTACAAATTAAATATAGATGTATATCCACCAATCATCTAAAATCCAAAGGACTCTTTTGTCAGCTCACTCATTGGGCACATTTTTGGCCTAATGGAGAGCAAATATTGGTTTAGGTGAACTAAACCATTCACTATTAGTTGTGTGCTATTGCTATCTCTGTATTATACTGTGATGTATCATACTGGTACAATGAAAATAGTCCTTTACTTAGTCTGTATGATAGAAATGATAAATATAAAGGCTAGAAAAGTTCAATCTGTTAACATTATCCAGAGTTTCTAAAGGCATTCCTGAAGAACAACTAATGGGTCATTTTTTTCCAGGTGCACTGGTATGCTAACAAATAATTAACATTAGTAAAATAAGCACTTATTATTTGAAACACTAGATAACATGTACTGTAAGAAGTACTTGAGGTCAGCAGTTGGGAAATATTGTTATAAAATCTATTTGCCATAATAATCTTTAATATTATCTACAATAAAAATACCTTTCAGAACATTTTCTTGATTATCTAATGTTATAGCAATTTCATCTTCTTGAACAGCTTCATACAAAACAGGACTCTTTATATTTTGAAGTTCTTTGTTTTCATTTTGCACAGTTGCTTCTTCAAACTGAATATCATCATTCTGATTATCTGTGCACCTTGTTGGCTCATTGCCATGGTGTTCATCCATTTCTCCATTCTGTGAATACAGAGTAATAAAATGACATATGCATATAAGGAAGAATTTAAGCTAAAATTTACCTTACACGCTTAAGATTTACATGAAGGAATCACATGTTTGAATAGTGTAATAATTTCCCACAGGGTGACTCCAGTGCTCATCAGCAGATCTATATCATTACTAGACCTAGATCTAGACTAGACTAGATCTGTATCATGCTCTGATGGCCTCCTTGACAAGTGACCATAAACACTGAGACTCATTAGTGTACCTTATGCGATTTCTCACTACAAAAGTAGGTGGTTGGCAGTCAAAAGGTTTGGTTTGGTGCAGGGGTGGACTGACCATTTGGAAACTCGGGCACTGCCCAAGGGCCCGGGGTCAGTAGGGGGCCCCATGAGATGCCCCTGGTACCTTTTTCATAGGCTTTTTTGAGTTTGGGCAAGGACACAGGGGCCCCATGATCCCCTCTTGCCCGGGGGCCATATGAGTTGTCAGTCCGCCCCTGGTTTGGTGCTGTAAGCATTGGATGCAGCTTTCAGGTTGCAAATAGAGTTTCACTTTTTTGTTATCTAACTGATATTGATTCAAACATGTAAAACACAAATGCAGGATGCTCTCCTGCATCTAGTGCCATTCTGAATGCAGCCTTACTGCATGTAAAAAAATGCCTTTAAATTTAGGTAAATGCCAATGTTAAAGCTGTCCGTAAGGTTGATCAGCACAAGGAGTGCAACGGAAACAAAAGATGTTTTAAACACAGTACAGTAGAGGATGAATGGTTATTGCTGGCCACTTTCTGAAAATGCTAGTTTCTTTGGATCTTTTATTGTACATTCCAGACCCAGAACAATCATGCAGGAAATAGTGGATTCCTTAGCACTGAATTTATTGAATCAGTATTAGAGCTACGCAATTTCATTTTTAAGGAGGGGTCAACAATAGTAGCCTCCAGATTTTTTTTGGGCAAGGTTTGTTTAACAGGAGATTTTGCAATCCCAGGACAAAATCCACTAAACCCGAACATAGTGATGAACCTAATTGAAGTCTATGGGAGCCAAATCCTGTTAATTTTTGAGTTTTGAGGGGAAGCCCCATGCCCCCCCAAAGCACCTTGTCCCCATGTTGATGGGGACAAGAGCCTCTTCCCCACAACCCTGATTGGTGGTTGTGGGGGTCTACAGGCAGAAGGCTTATCGAAATCTGGAAGTCCCCTTTAGCAAGGGGGCCCCCAGATCCCACCCCCCATGTGAATGAGTATGGGGTACGTGATACCGCTACCCATTCACAAAAAAATGTGTAGTGTAAAAAAAGGCAGGAGACAGTCTTTGAAAAGTCCTTTATTAAAAGAAGAAAAATAAAAGAATGTCCTCTGAAGTAGATCCAACGTCAATCACAATGCCCGCCGCCGACGCTACCCAAAAAAAGAGAAAAAAGGCTCCGCTCCCGATGCTGGCTCTTGTCCGTCTGACTGCTCCGCTAGCTTGACAGTTCCTAAATATGTAAGGGGCTGGGCCACCCAGTGACATCACATGTGTGGCCTCACGTCCTTGTGACATCATTAACCCAGCATGCCCTGGTTGATGATATCACAAGGGGCCGGATCACACACGTGATGTCCCCAGATGGCCCCGCCCCTTTCCTATTTAGGAACTGTCAAGCCAGCAGAGCAGTCAGATGGCCGGGAGCCAGCATTGTGAGTGGAGCCTTTTTTTTTTTGTTTTTGTTTTTTCGGTATTAGAATCTGTAAGCCCCTTTAGAATAAGAGTATCCCCTCTTCCCCCCATATCTCTTTTAAGGGACATGATATTGAAATGAGACCTGTGTTTCCATCAATATAGGGACAAAGTGCTTTACCCTTAAAGAGAAAAATAAACAGCCTGTTATATCCCTAAAAAAATCTACATTCCCCATGTTAATGGGGAAAAGGGCCCCATCCCCACATCCTAAGTCCCCCCTCCAAAGGATATGGGGGTCTGCAGGACATTTTTTAGAATCTTTAAGTTCCTTTAAGAATTAGATGGCCCCCAGATATTTGGCCCACCTTGTAGGTGAATGATTCTCATTCACCAAAAATGTATATTGTGCATAAAAACACCCACACAATTGCAAAAGTCATTTAAGGAAAACTAAAATACCTCCCTGCTGTAAATCCAATGTTAATCGTGTTGTCCAACAATGTAGAGCCATGGAAAACAATTTTAAAAATGACAAACAGTACCGTACAATGTTCCCACTGATATGATAACCCACCACTACTTCCATCACAAGTGACAGATCCATGGCTGACTGCTGTATGTTAGCAAACTGGCCCAGATTCCTGGGTGATGTCATTGACCAGATATGATCATTTGATGTCACCCAAGATCCCTGTTTACAAACCAAAACAAACCAGCCGGTGATCCGTCATTTACATACTGTAGCACTTCTGCTAACTAGTACTAGTGTTAGCATGGCAATTGTGCTACCACTGCTAAATGAAAGATCCATGGCCTTTTTCTTTTTATCTCCCAGGATTCCAGACCAGTTGGTTGGCATACAGAAGTCAGGCAGATAACTGTCATTTGAGATGGAAGTAGTGGTGGGTGAAGATTGTAGCGAGTTATGTTGGCTGGTCAGCATTGTTGGTTGTTGTTTGTTGTGACATGGATCTATGATGTGATTGACATCAGATTTACATGGGGGGGTCACTTGTTAATTCGGTTTGTAATATAGGAAATATTTTTCACAATGTAGGTGTTTTTATTGGTTATTTACATTTTTTTTCTTGGGCCTACTTTTTCTAAAAGGGGACCTCCATGTTTTAATAAGTCCCCCTGCAGACTCCCACTTCTTTTTTGGGAGACAGGGCTCCATGCAGTTTTTTGGAGAGAGTTTTTACAGGGACAGTACACCTTAAAGAAAACAATAACAATGAAAAAAAGATATGGGGCCCCTTTAAAAATTAATAAAAGACCCTTATTTAGATAGCCAGCCTAACTGGCCAGAAAAGAAAGAGCAGCAAGCTTGAGTCCCCTCTCCCTGAACCATACCAGACTGCATGTCCTCAACATTGGAAGGGTACCTTGCAAAGGGGAGCAGAAAAGCTCCCACCAAGCAAAGGACCTTTTCCACATGTTGATGGGAACATGGGCCTCATCTCTACATTCTGTCCCCTTTTAGCAGATGGGAGACTCACCTTCCTCTCAGGTATGGCTGGTTTGCTTGTCAAACTGCGAACAGGCTGGGTTCAAATCAAATTTATATTCAAACTGAACATGAAGCTAATCCTTACCAGCCATTTATAACTCTTGCCTTGTTCAGTTATGGGTCATTCTGTATTACTATAGATTGTATAGCATATACTTGTATGCTATATGTTATTTAATAAATCAAGTTTGACTTCAGGCTTATATAACGTTTACAGAAAGCAAAACATTTGCTGCTTTAGAATCTTACTGTCTTTCATGAATACAAATAAAATATATTTAAGTTTAAATCTGCCTGTAGTTTGATCTGGCCCAAGACTAATAGTGGACATTTCAGGCCCAGCTCTTCCACCATGCCAATAATGATCAGATTCAATATGATCTATACCGTATATGGTCTGCATTTGTTTAAGAGTACATTACTGTATTGCAACATTAGCCAAATTAACTATTTTTGTATAGTGCCACTGGGCCTTGCTATTCAGTTTGAAATTAAGCAAAGCAGCACTGCCCTAAAGCAAATGTATTATTGTTGTCAAAGTCTCATCATTTGAACTGTACAGTAATAGCCTGGCCTCCTTGACAACTCTGTTCACATGGATGGTCCAGACATTATGTTAATTACTTTAAATTAATTATTATGGAAATTAACTAATCACTTGATGCTGTGATATGGAAAGATTTTAAAAATAGTTAGCCTTAATAACTCAAGTATCTGAAGGAAAAATATCCAAAACCCATCTGTAATGTGTAAAGATTTGTATTATGATTACACTGTATTATTGAAAATGCAATTTACCTTAAATAACCAGTATTTACTTGGCTTCTTTAGAAACTTTTTAAGAAGCAGATAATATGAAGCCACGACTGGAGAGGGTTTGTTGTTTACTACCAGATGTGTGATTTTTGAGATGTCAATATCCATGGTGGAGACCATGTGGCTCAGCACAGCAGAATGTAGTTCATCTGGACGAAGCCTGCAAGAGAGATGAACTCACTGAAACAGATGCAGCTTCTTCATATACACTTTGAAAGTATGTGAGTATTTATACAGCTTGTCCAGTTCAATTGTATTTATGCTTGGAAAACACTTGTTTGTGAGTTGTTAGAAGGTTCTGCTGCTCAATGTTTTATGGTATTCACATACAGTCAGGTCCATAAATATTGGGACATCGACACAATTCTAACATTTTTGGCTCTATACACCACCACAATGGATTTGAAATGAAACAAACAAGATGTGCTTTAACTGCAGACTGTCAGCTTTAATTTGAGGGTATTTACATCCAAATCAGGTGAACGGTGTAGGAATTACAACAGTTTACATATGTGCCTCCCACTTGTTAAGGGACCAAAAGTAATGGGACAATTGGCTTCTCAGCTGTTCCATGGCCAGGTGTGTGTTATTCCCTCATTATCCCAATTACAATGAGCAGATAAAAGGTCCAGAGTTCATTTCAAGTGTGCTATTTGCATTTGGAATCTGTTGCGGTCAACTCTCAAGATGAGATCCAAAGAGCTGTCACTATCAGTGAAGCAAGCCATCATGAGGCTGAAAAAACAAAACAAACCCATCAGAGAGATAGCAAAAAACATTAGGCGTGGCCAAAACAACTGTTTGGAACATTCTTAAAAAGAAGGAATGCACCGTTGAGCTCAGCAACACCAAAAGACCCGGAAGACCACGGAAAACAACTGTGGTGGATGACCGAAGAATTCTTTCCCTGGTGAAGAAAACACCCTTCACAACAGTTGGCCAGATCAAGAACACTCTTCAGGAGGTAGGTGTATGTGTGTCAAAGTCAACAATCAAGAGAAGACTTCACCAGAGTGAATACAGAGGGTTCACCACAAGATGGAAACCATTGGTGAGCCTCAAAAACAGGAAGGCCAGATTAGAGTTTGCCAAACGACATCTAAAAAAGCCTTCACAGTTCTGGAACAACATCCTATGGACAGATGAGACCGAGATCAACTTGTACCAGAGTGATGGGAAGAGAAGAGTATGGAGAAGGAAAGGAACTGCTCATGATCCTAAGCATACCACCTCATCAGTGAAGCATGGTGGTGGTAGTGTCATGGCGTGGGCATGTATGGCTGCCAATGGAACTGGTTCTCTTGTATTTATTGATGATGTGACTGCTGACAAAAGCAGCAGGATAAATTCTGAAGTGTTTCGGGAATATTATCTGCTCATATTCAGCCAAATGCTTCAGAACTCATTGGACGCCGCTTCACAGTGCAGATGGACAATGACCCAAAGCATACTGCAAAAGCAACCAAAGAGTTTTTTAAGGGAAAGAAGTGGAATGTTATGCAATGGCCAAGTCAATCACCTGACCTGAATCCGATTGAGCATGCATTTCACTTGCTGAAGACAAAACTGAAGGGAAAATGCCCCAAGAACAAGCAGGAACTGAAGACAGTTGCAGTAGAGGCCTGGCAGAGCATCACCAGGGATGAAACCCAGCGTCTGGTGATGTCTATGCGTTCCAGACTTCAGGCTGTAATTGACTGCAAAGGATTTGCAACCAAGTATTAAAAAGTGAAAGTTTGATTTATGATTATTATTCTGTCCCATTACTTTTTGTCCCTTAACAAGTGGGAGGCACATATGCAAACTGTTGTAATTCCTACACCGTTCACCTGATTTGGATGTAAATACCCTCAAATTAAAGCTGACAGTCTGCAGTTAAAGCACATCTTGTTTGTTTCATTTCAAATCCATTGTGGTGGTGTATAGAGCCAAACATTTTAGAATTGTGTCGATGTCCCAATATTTATGGACCTGACTGTATATTCACATACTCTGCAGACTTCTGTCCCTTCAACTAGTAATATTCATATTACATTAGATTCAGCTTTCAGCGCTGTCACAATTTGAATGACAATTGCGCGGTCATACAAAACTGCACCCATATGAAATTTTTATAATTTTTTTCACACAAATAGAGCTTTCTATTTGTGGTATTTACTTGCCGCTGGGTGTTTTATTTTTTGCGCTATAAACAAAAAAAGAGCAAAAAAAAGTTTTTCTTTGTATCTATTATAAAATTTTGCAAACGGGTAATTTTTCTCTTTCACTGATGTGCGTTGATGAGGCAGCACTGATGGGCACTGATAGGCAGCACTAATGGGCACTGATGAGGTGGCACGGATAGGCAGCATTGATGGGCACTGATAGGAGGAACTGATAAGAGGCACTGATGAGCTGACACTGATGATGCTGCACTGATTGGCGGCACTGCTGGGCAGCACTGATGGGCGGCACTGCTGGGCAGCACTGATGGGTGGCACTACTGGGCACAGGTGGGTGGCACTGCTGAGTGGAACAGGTGGGTGGCACTGCGTGGCACAGGTGGGTGGCACTGCTGAGTGGCACAGGTGGTTGGCACTGCTGAGTGGCACAGGTGGGTGGCACTGATGGGCACAGGTGGGTGGCACTAATGGGCACAGGTGGGTGGCACTGATGGGCACAGGTGGGTGGCACTGATGGGTACAGGAGGGCAGCACTGCTGGGCACAGGTGGGTGGCACTGCTGGGCACTGATCATCAGTGCCCTGATGAGCAGTGCCGATCCCTTTGCTGACAATAGCCGGTTCTTGGCAGTACTTTCCTCATGCTGTGACAGTGTGAGGAAAGTGCAGCCAATAACTGGCAACTGTATTTACCCGGTAATCGCTGTGTCATTGGACACAGCTGATCACATGGTAAAAAGCCGCTGTGATTGGCCATTTACCATACCACGTGATCAGCTGTGTCCTTAAGATACAGCGATCACCGGCGGGGCCGGGTGCATGCCTCTGGGGGCGCGCAGGGAGGCGTGTCCTGGAATGACGTCCATGGAAGTTGTCCCAGGAATAAACAACCACGCTGTAGCCGTCCTTCGGCTATAGCGCGGTTGGGAACCAGTTAAAGGATAAGTTCACTTCAAAAAAAAGGGCATTTACTTTTTTTTTTTAAAGCCTGGAAAGCATTGCGCCTGCAAGTGCCGTGCAGGACCCCTGCAAACTTGTCCATGTATCTGTGTACTTGTACTTTGTACGGGCAAGTAGATACACGGTTACAGGAAGAATCAATGAACTACCACAGCGCTCAACAGCCATGTTGTAGTTCATGGAGAACTACAAGCTGACAGCCACAAAGGCTCTTGGTAGTTGTATACTATCCCAAATACATAAATAATCAGTGCTCTAATCAATCAAAAACCACAAGTCCCAAAAACTAAATAAAATAAAAATAGACCTTCAAAAATATAAAGTCATTCAAAAGTTTCAAACGGAAAAGCAGCCAAGTAGAAAGCAGCTTACAGAGTGACTTCTGAAACCAAAAACCTCAAAAAGAAAGAAAACTCACATAGTGTATTACCTTTATCAACTTGAATATATTCACTCCATAACGCATGTGATACACACAAAAAAACACTTGTGATAACTATTATATTAAGTGAACAACTGTGTAAAATGTGCCCATGAAACAATCTCGTGACAAATAAAAACTGTGAAAAACTGTGTCCACTTCTAGAATGTGAAGATTAAATACCCTTACCAAAAGAATATAAACACAAGCTTGTAATCCTCCAGGCAAGGTACTGACATATAATAAGCTCCACCAGAGGGATCTTAACAGCCACAGTGATATACTCCTCTTTCCACACCAGTCTCCAAACGATGCCCACCATATATAAAAATCAACAATAGCGTAATTCTGTATAACATTGACAGATAATACTTTATTCATGTGCTTACATGTATCTCCATCTTTAAAATTGCCACCAAACAAGGGATAAACGCAGCCAGACCTCTGGAAATCCTCAGCAGATCCTCTCCTGAGTCTTAGATAGAGAATTCCAGGATCCAAAATGGCCACTCGATCACTTCTGGTTCCGCTGTGTGTCTGCCCTAGAGCCTTAACGGTCTAACAGGTCATGTGTGACTGCTTGACTGAGTTATTATTATTTTACGATAGGGCAGAGGAAAGTGTTTTTCATGGTTCCTGAAAACAGACATCCTGCCAAGACTAATTAGCTGTTTACATGGGTCTGGCGTCTATTGTGTTTTAATTAAGATAAGAGGCTCTTTTGAAGTTCTTTAAAACTTACAGCTACAAATTCCAGTTTTTAGGAGGAGGGAGGAGGGAAGAAAGATTATTGTTGAACATTAATGGCTGAGACCTTAGCAAGATGACTGTAGCATACAGCTTCTGTATCTCTATTGCGCATAATCGTTACAGCTGTAAACTCTTACCTAGTGAAGTGATTGGCCTCAGGTGATACACACAGATGAAACAAATCCTCCTACATAAGTTGTATCTGTTTATCTGCAGTATTCTCTTCTCTACATCTGTTCAAAGACCAGATTTTATACAGATTGCCTGAGAGTTCAGAAAAAAAGGGAGCAGAGAGTTGAAGTTACACTCTGCAGAGTTTCGTGAGAAGAGCTCTCAGAGCTGATTGGAGGGAAGGGACACACACCCTTCCATACAGCTCACAGGAACAGAGCTGAGGCTGTCAGTCTGCAGGAGGTCCCTCCCCTGTCACCATTTTTCGCTTGGTGTCAGGAAAACTTCAGAAGTGATTCATGCTGATAGCAGAGGAATGAAGCAGCAGAGAGGAATGGCACTTAGTGTTCTTAATTGAGACACATACACACTAGAGAGGGATAAGCTTTGCTCATATTTCATGTCTGAGGTTTATATTTCAATGTTTTTATTAAAGGATGTTAAAATGACAAGTATAACAGTCAAACAGAGGTCATTCCACAATATATTATTAGGACAAAAGAAGTCAAGTGACCACATCTAAATAGCTATCTGAATTTGACCCAACATCCAAAAAGCACATGGTCAAAGGGTATGATCTTGGATATTAATCAAATGCAAAAGTGAGATAAGGAAAACATTAACAATCAAAATACCACAAACCCAGCCCACAGGGGACCAGAAGTAAAAGAGTATCTGACAACATAAAACATTTTTGTTTTATAACAATATATAAAGTTGAATGAACAATTTTACAGTGGAGAGGAGGGGGAAGGGAGCAGGGAAAAGGGTAGGGGGTAAGGAGAGAAGGTGGGGAAAACTACTGTTTACTCATTCCGAGGATATTAACAGGCCTTGAGCCACAAAAGGCCCCAGAGACCTCTGTAATCGAGTTTATACAATATAAGAAAAAAGAAAGATAAGGAATGGAAATCCAAAGTCAAAACAAAAAGAGAAACAAAAGGAGGCTCAACCCGGGATTCCTTAAGGAACCGTTTTATGACGGATCCACGGATCCCATGTTCTGTCAAATTTCCCAGCATCATTATTAAGGTTACAGGTGAGTCTATCATCAACCATAATCCAGTTTAAATTCACTTTAACATAATAAAATGGAACCACTGACTGTTTCCAATATTTGGCAATAGTGATTCTTGCCACCAAAAACTTGTCTGAAATTAGTTTCGCTGATGTTTTAGGGACCACATTAGGGAATATCTGAAAGAGCGCCGGTTCTGGGGATCTACAAATGTTCACACTCGTCACTGAATAGATAAAATTAAACATTTGAACATGTCTGAGGTTTAAAAGTACAGCTATTTTTTTCTGGTTACTTTTGAAGTTTCTTCTCTAGGAAGGTCTATAGCTATTTTTCTAGAACACATTTTGATTGCACCACAACCAGGTTATTGTATTGCTTCACATTAGACAAGAAGGCTGGTGCCTATAGACAACAGAAATAAGGCAGCAACTTTTTTTTTTATACTTATTGGCCACATGTGTTTTCCCATTAGCAGAAGAAAGACAATCATCTTACATACGCTTATGTATACCTTCTCAGAATAATCCTAGCCAAGTTAGAACCAAAAGCTAAAATCATTTCTGAGGATATTGCCTTGAGCGCCAAAGGTTGTGCACCTACAGGTTCCAGTGAGAAAAATCTGGCATTGATCAGGCTTGTAGCCTTTCTTATACACTGGTATGTTTTAGAGGGAGAAAAAAAAGTGTATGATTGCCTAAAAGCAGAAATAGACCCATCGATTTAACTGTTTCCCAAAAGTTATAAAACAGTTGTATTTAGGACATGCTGTGAATTATAACTGTCACAGTTGATTTTGCTTTCAATTGACTTATAAAGCTGCCAAATGGCTGCTGTCATAAGTGATTATATGGGCGTCCCTAGGGTTGGTGTCACCCAACCCAGTGCGGTAACACTTGGTGTCACCCCTCCGACGATCCCCGCAGGATGGATTGGATCTGCGGATTGAGCATAATGGATCGGAGTCCAACCCATTATGCTCCCCAATCTGCAGATCTGATCCATCTTCTGGGGATCATCGGCTTGCAGCCTATACGGGGTTAACTGATCTTTCAACACTGGTCTGGTCTGCACATGCTTGAGAAGTGATGTCAGATGGAGGAGGTTCCTGCTATTGTGGCTGCATTTCCTATTTCCTGGTTACAGATAAGTCCCAGATCTTGCACAGACTTTCCTAGATCAGTTAACCCCGTATAGGTTGCAAGCCGACAATTCAGATCTGTGGATTGGGGAGCATAATGGATCGGACGCCGATTCATTATGCTCAATCCGCAGATCCGATCCATCTTGCAGGGATCATCGGCTTGCTTTAAAACTTTCCTTTTCGTGGAGCTCGTGGAGAGGGTCTGGTGTCACCCCGTGTGATAGGTGTCACCCGGTGCAGCGTGCACCTTCCTAGGGACGCCACTGGGCAGCACCATAGCAACTGCAGATCAAACAGAGGCTAAGATGGGAGCTTCCTTATTTGATGGGGATATGGGTTAGGTCCAACCCCTCCGGGGGGCCAGTTCTATTTTACAGCCAAACTAAAGTTCTGCTGTCACAAACAGCAAGCAGGCAGGCTTTCTATTGCAGAAGAGACATGCAAAGTCTCTTCTGTAATAAAATATACCTCCCTGCCTTCTTTGGCGATGTAAATTGTGCTGTACATCTGCAACTTACATCTCCAGCAATAGTGACGTCACCCCACACTGACCAGTAAAGATGGTCAAAGATTGGCACTCAGGATAAGATGCCCGTTCTGGCAAGGGATGGGGACCATTAAAGGAAAGGTACGTTTAGCTCCCTTTAGTTCAATTTTAAAGTGGTATAACACCCAAATCCAAAATGTAATATATTGCAGCTTACAATCATTAGATGTGGTGGCCACATTAGTTTTATTTTTTAAGCTGTTTTTACCTGGTGATCTGAACAGTAACACACCTTCTGTATTAGTTCCCCCACTCTGCATGAAGGAGCAGAGGGGGCACAGCAGACGGCAGCATTGTCAGTTTGGGGGGGAGGGGAGTGTTAGATGTACTCGCAGATTTAGGTACACTATGAAGCCAGACCCCAGTTACACCGCAGTTACACAAGAAGTTACAGCAACAGTTTTTTTTTCTTTTGGGATAAAAGTTTTACATGAATAAATATAAAGCTGATTATTTTAAGAACCCCAGTAAATGGTAAATAGTTTGTCTCAACACTCTTAACTGATACGATTGCAGGAGAGCTTGTTCTGTTGAAAAACAACAGACTTACTGGCCAGATCACCAGATGAGTATAAAAGGAAGAAAACCTAAAAATGAAAATGAATGTAGCTATCACATTTAACCATTGGTAAGCTGCAACATAATACATGCTTGCTTTTGGGTTTAACACCATTTTAAAGTGAAAAGCTGTCAAGCGGATCCCCCACACGCCACGCCCACAGCGACTAGCTAACCGAGGTGCGCACGTGCGGCCGTGACTTGGGGTAAGAGGGAATAAAGGGGACTTAACTTTGAATATATAAAACCGTATATAAGATCAGCCGTGATATCCTTCCACAGCCCGCACTATCTTTGGCCACCACCAGATGGAGACTCCACTCCAATCCAGCTGGTCGACCACACACTGGCAGATACAAATCTTACATACAATCTGGTGCACTGATTAGAGTTGAGGACCAGCTTAGTAATTACCCACCCTTCTAGAGTCCCTCCAGCTACCCTACAGCTTGAACCCCGGAGTTAATCACCCTTCCACTGTCCACACACCTCCCCGCACCAGACACACCACAAAAGTTAGCCTGCCACCACCCAACAGTTTATCCGCAGAACAGTCTGCTGGGACACCCCACACACACAGATCTCCGTCTGGCCAATCTGTTACCTTTTACAATCTGCACGCAATCTGCCCACACACAGTGCAATTGCATATAGATTGGCAATGAGCTTGACCGAGCGTTTAAAGGCACTAAAATACGATACAATCTAATCCAATCTAATCTCTCCAGTCTAATCTCTCCGAAGATATGAGCATGTGCTTAAATACACAGAAGTCACTAATTAATTTTAAGATTTAATTTCCCGAAAGTGGGCAGTGCATAAAATATGTACAAACTATAAAAAAGTTACAGAAATACAAAAAATACAAGACACACAAATTACTATTCACTATAAAATAATCTTTACCAAGATCTATCCTGCGACTGGAGCAAGCCAGAGTGTCAGCAATCCGTCAGTCAAATTGAACTGACTCCATACAAATCACCAATATCCCAATGCCCGGGTACTCCATTTATGGGGATATGGACATAGGCGGGACATTAGTCCTCGGTCAATTGACCATGGGGGCTGCCCCTGTACCTGCCCACAGGATGTTCTGGGTGCTGACCTGCCCAAGTTCAATCGGACTAAGACCGAATTGAAACACCAAGTCGAGGATTGGATTTCCGATACCAGCGCATCGGCCCGATCGCGACAGTACCAAACACCATTCGATTGTCGCGATCCAGCGCCACCTAACCATTTCCTGCATTTTTCTGGCCTTCTACCTAAGCCACAAATATGATTTTTAGGTGGCGATGTGGCGCACAGAATGCCCTACAAGAAGTAAGCATTTCCATCTCTGCAACTAATATTCTAGCTTTTATGAGAGATTAAACATACTCCTTTGATGTATGTATACACTTTTAGCTCCCCAGACAGATCAGAGACCCCCTGCTGTCATGAAGCCTAAATGTCTCCAGCCACTTCCTTTAAACCGGTTTCACCATAAGGTGACAAAACCTTATTTAGCACTGTAGGCGTCACATCCAGGAAGCCGGACTTTTCGGGTGCTAATTGATGAGCCTCTGTGTCTAAGTACCTCATTTCCCCCAATGACAAGGACTGAATATTTATTTAATCTACTCAAATCTGTACATTTATGTCACATGTACGTTACATCATGTCACCTGTACGTTACACACACCTAAACTGAATCAGCACTGAATCACGCTTCAGCAGAGACACAGAGATAAAATACTTTCTGTGTTCTAAAGTTCGCTGCAGTGCAAATTGTGCTGCACATGTCTGGACAGCGATTTAACTCCTTCCTGCCCACAATCTGTATACAAATGCTTTCTAGCACAATGTCCTATGCTGGGTGTATGTTTATATGTGTCTCCCGTCTTAGAACCAGCAGCTGGAACTCTGCACAGCTGGATGTCTTCTCAGGTCTACACTGTCAATAGCCAATCAGAGTGGTTCCTGATCATGTGATCACTGTGTCAGTTATGACAGAGTGATCACATGCAGACTAGAGGTTTCAAATTAAAAGTAAGAGCCTTCAACCTACAGATGGACCTTCAGGCTGCAATGTCATCTGTTTAATGCTGGAATTGTCAGATTTAAAGTGGTTGTGAAGGCTCCAAACCTTCTGTGTGTAGCAGTGCCTCCAGCCCCCTCAATACTTACCTGAGCCTCATTGCAATCCACTGTGTCCCAGGTCTCTGCCTCCTCATTGGCTCAGACAGCAAGCTGGAGCCATTGGCCCCCGCTGCTGTCATTCACAACCAGTCAGCCAATTAGGAGAGAGAGGGAGATGGGCCAAGCAGCTGCTCTGTGTGTGAATGGACACACGGAGCAGCGGGTGACCCCATAGCAAGCTGCTTGCTGTAGGGGCACCCGACAGGAGGGAGGGGCCAGGAGAGCCTCCGAGGACCCGAGAAGAGGAGGATCCAAGCTGCTCTGTGCAAAACCACTGCACACAATAGGTAAGTATTACATGTTTATTATTTTCCACAAAAAAAATGAACCTTTAGAATCGCTTTAATCACAGTATGAGAAAAATAATAAATTAATAAAAAAATAGAAAAGTTTTTTTTCACATTTGTGTGCACTTGTTTGTTTAAAGAATTATCAGGGATTTTATTAAAACAAAACCTTGCATGTCCTAAAAAAATATAAAAATTTGTTTAGGTATGAAAATTAGTTAGAGTTTCAATCTTATTGACTCATGCTGACATTGCTAAGTTTGGTCTGAACATTTAGGCATCAGTGAGCTCTGAATATAAAAGGGCAAATCTGAAATGTATGTACCATTCAGTGTAATATTACTGCACCTACCTTTAACACACTACACAAAGAATAAAACTAAACTTCATTGGGGTTGATTTATGTTGAATAGACTCTGCACTTTCCAATTGCAGTTGTTTCAGAACTTAGTAAATGTGGTAAAGCTTCACTTTGCACAGAATACCCAATCACATGCAAGGAAAATAAAAAAAACAAAAAGAAAATGCATTTTTGCTTGCAAATGAATAGATGAAGGAAATCAGTAGAGTGTCCCTTGATTTACTAAGCTCTAGAGCAACTGCAGTTGCAAAGTGCATAGTCTGCATTTAGTAGGTCAACTCCTTTGTGTTTTATCCCCTGTAATGTTAATGCAGGTCATCTGCTGCGACCATTTGCTCATCATACATCGGAAGATTGCCACACACATATATGAAAATGATTCAAATTATATGAAAATATCACCACATGTATGACCAGTTTCTGCCTTACCAATGAAAAAATAATGGCAGTACCCTGACTTGAGTTGCTTGTAAATGGCGTATCATAATCCTGCTGAGTCGCATACATTGCTGAAACAAGCAGTGTAAGGTTTAGCTAGGGGTAATTAAATTATATATATTTTTCTGGTAAAAAATAATCCCCCATTTTATTATGTCTTCTGCAGAGGTTACAAAATAATTGGAATAGCTAGGTGGTAATGATAACAATCAATGTATTATGGCTCCCAGCGCTGTCTCATTATCCCCAAAGTTGTTTTTCAGCTAATGTTGCCCTTGCCACCTCAAGCAATCCTCTAAAGCCCAGCCATTCAGTTTTACTTTGTGTCTTTTATGATATCACGCTTTGCAAGTAACAAGGTGTTATGAAAACAACATGCTTTTTACGATTTCCTGCATTTAAATCCAAACATTTAAGCAACATGACTCTTTTTCTATGGTTATTATCATCTCATAACACCTGCTGTTGAACTCATGACTTCCAAAGTGTAAATGTGCAAATACAAGAAATAGTGCGGCACTCACAAAATAATGCTGGTAGGAATCTGTTCTCCATCATTTGGCACTGTACATGATGATAAACAGCAGCAGGCCACAATCAGGTTGCTAACATTTCCTGTGCCCACATTTACAACTCTCCAACACAGGATAAAAACACTCACCTGGCCAGGTTTTATTATTCTATATAAATTATGGCCAGTAACATGTCACATTAGGAATGCAGTGGAGATGTGTTTTTTTTTATCTTTCTTCTTAAGTTTCCAGATAATGAGTTATTCAATGAATGGACGCAACCATTCAACTGACTCTCTAACAACCTGTAAATATTTTGATGGCTCAAGGGTAATCTGTGGCGGTTCTGCAAAGCTGCTAAAAGGGGAAATTTATTGGTAACCCGTGTAGAGCTGTGGTAAATAAATAAAAGTGACTGAGCTGATAATTTACTGCTTAACCATTTTTGTTGCATATAGCATGTGGGCATGACCCATGTCATTAAGGGAACGTTTGTCTAGTCTACTGCTCCACAGAAACAACCTAAACTCAGTAAAAGCAAATTCAATTAGTCCTGTTTAGACTTGAAATATACTGATGAATTTGGCAGATATGTTTTTAGCTTTTCTGACTATACCAGGGAAATATTTAATAATGTTTTCACCCAACATTCACACACCTTTCACCCCTCAGATTCACCTTTTTTTTGTTTACAAACTTTTTTTTTTTTTAAATTAAGGAACAGACTGCAAAAGCAGCATAACAGCATAAAGTATAGTATACAACATAAAAAAGGCACGTATGTAATAATCATTCCAATAAAGTACAATCATGTAAGACATAAAAATTAAGTACATGAACAAGGTAGGCAGGAAGGCTACCAACAGAGGAACACTATCAATTAAATCATGAATATCCATCACTCAGACAATAAATGTTGATGAACTTTCCAAACATCCCATTTTCTGTCGAAAAAGTGCATCCTATCCAGTAACATATAATGAATACGTTCCATGAGCATCACCACATCAACTCTTCGTAGAACTGAGGCCAATGGCACTGTAGGCAACTTCCAATGAAGGGCAATGGCCCATAGGGTTGAGACACAGATGGTGTGAATTAACCTCATAGCCTCGGTCTGTATTCCCGAGATAGGGGCTCAGATTCACCTTTTTAACATAAGATTCAATTAGAAAAAATGGATGAATCCTGAAAACATTGATAAAAAGAACCCACTGTGTGAATGTATGATTAAAAAGTTTGTTACCCCATACCCCGAGCTGGCTAAGCTCCAATATGTATCCAAGTGGCAGGCGTATGGCATCACCCATGTGAAGCAGGTTTTTGAAAATGGCAATTTGTTACCCTTTGCAGACTTACAATCTAAATTTAATCTCCCTGTGCAGATGCATTTCTATTATCTGCAGTTAAGACATGCGGTAATGGCTCAGCACTTTTCTCCTGACTTCTGCCTCTCCCCTACCCCCATTTTTCGATTGATGCAACAGGTTCCCTTCACTAAGGGCTTTATCTCGAAATTGCTACCAACAGCTCCTGGGACCCTATTTTGATAATTACCTTGTAGGGCTTGAGAGCAATGGGTGCCAAATGTGGGGGAACTGACTGGAGAACAATGGGAGGAGGCTGTGGAGGTGGTTTGCTGCAGTTCTTTGAATGTGTCGCAGTGCCTCTCACAGTTGTACATACTGCTTAGAGTACATTACACCAACTTTAAACTGCATACGATGGGTCTACTGACTGATCCCCTTTGTCCTAGGTGTCGGAGGGATCACGGGGACTTGATTCATATGCTTTGGTGCTGCCCCAAGCTTCAAAGATACTGGCTAGGAGTGCCGAGTATTATTAACCAGGCCTATCAACTCCAGTTATCATTGGACCCTTTGTCTTGTATTTTGGGTATTTTGGATCCATTGATCCCTGATGTGTTTGTTAAGGAATCAATATTGGGAGCCCTGTTCCAGGCCCGAAAGGTGATTTTGTTGCACTGGAAGAGCCCTTTGCCTCCATCTATGCAGGACTGGCTTAACAGCATTCATACCACCCTGCATTATTATATACGAACATAGAGGATGCCCGGCTACATTTGACAAAATATGGGATAGTTGGCTTTCAATTCCTGGTCTGGCTCCAGTACAGTTGGTGCTGCCTCATTTGTTTGGTTATGGTTAGGCTTTTTAGTGGAGGGGTTGTCTCTTTAGTACAGTTCCAACTTCATATGAAATATGAATGATCATAATGCTGCTCTAGTCATGATGTTTTTATTGCTTTTTGCCTTGTTTACTTACTAAAGAAGGGTGGGGGTGCTGTTGTACAGTATACCTCTTACTACTTTATTGTACCCTAATTCTGATTACCATCTTTATTGTATGCAGTTTCGTGACACAGACATTTTGGAAATTGTACCTAAGATTTGTCTGATAAACTCTTTTCTGATTTAAAAAAAAGAGTTTGTTACCCCAACATTTCATATTCTTGACATGTACCTGTTGTATCATGTACATGTATGAAAACTTAGCCTGTTCTTTTTGTGTTTCTTCCTTTGTGTGAAATCCCTGGTGTTCCTGCCAGTCCCCTGCTTTCCCATTAAAAATTGACCATGCTAAGGCACTTCCATCCCAGCGTGGTCAGTTTTTTGGCTGTACTAGGAGAACAGCCTGCCTGTCTTCCAATGATCAGACTTGTGCTGACACGCCTCCCCCTGCACAGCCATTCACTGGGAAGATCAGTGACTGCTGTTTCTCCACCTCTCTAAGCCTCTTATGCAGCTGGGAACAGAGAATATGTGTACACTTATAAAAAAAAAAAGAAAAAAGGTATTTTCTGTTTCTATTTTTCATTTCTATTTTAAACTGAATGGGCTGTTTTACAAGATTAAGGTTCACATACACTTAAATAGAGATGAGCGAATTATTCAAAAATTCGATTCGGCTGATTCGCCGAATTTGAGGAAGAAATTCGATTCGATGCGAATTTATTCGCTGCGAATTTAACTTATAAAAAGGGTTTCTAGGCTTCAGAGAGCCTTTATATTAGTGCAGAACACTGTACCTTTAATTTAAATGCCCTTGGAGATGAGGAAGGAGAAGGAGAAGGATGAGAAGAAGGAGAAGGAGAAGGAGGAGAAGGATGAGAAGAAGGAGAAGGATGAGAAGAAGGAGAAGGATGAGAAGAAGGAGAAGGATGAGAAGAAGGAGAAGGAGAAGGAGAAGGAGAAGGAGAAGGAGAAGGATGAGAAGAAGGAGAAGGAGAAGGATGAGAAGAAGGAGAAGGATGAGAAGAAGGAGAAGGATGAGAAGAAGGAGAAGGATGAGAAGAAGGATGAGAAGAAGGAGAAGGATGAGAAGAAGGATGAGAAGAAGGAGAAGGATGAGAAGAAGAAGGATGAGAAGAAGAAGAAGGATGAGAAGAAGGAGAAGGATGAGAAGAAGAAGAAGGATGAGAAGAAGGATGAGAAGAAGAAGAAGGATGAGAAGAAGGAGAAGGATGAGAAGAAGAAGAAGGATGAGAAGAAGAAGAAGGATGAGAAGAAGGAGAATTCCAAGCCGGCAAAAAGTGTATCTGCAGAGCTCCGCTATTTCTTACGGAGCTCTGCAGATACACTTAGCGGAGCTCTGCAGATACACTTTTTGCCGGCTTGGAATTCTTCTTATTTTCATCCTACTTCTTCTTCATCCTCATCCTCAGAAGAAGAAGAAGAGGATGAGGATGAGGATGAAGAAGAAGAAGTAGGATGAAAATAAGAAGAATTCCAAGCCGGCAAAAAGTGTATCTGCAGAGCTCCTCTATTTCTGACAGTTCTCTGACATTCACATTTACAGCGGTTGAAACATTGTATCTATTTGTTTCCATAAATGGAAACAAATAGATACAATGTTTCAACCGCTGTAAATGTGAATGTCAGAGAACTGTCAGAAATAGCGGAGCTCTGCAGATACACTTAGCGGAGCTCTGCAGATACACTTTTTGCAGGCTTGGAATTCTTCTTATTTTCATCCTACTTCTTCTTCTTCTTCTTCATCCTCATCCTCATCCTCAGAAGAAGAGGATGAGGATGAGGATGAGGATGAAGAAGAAGAAGAAGAAGAAGAAGAAGTAGGATGAAAATAAGAAGAATTCCAAGCCGGCAAAAAGTGTATCTGCAGAGCTCCTCTATTTCTGACAGATACACTTTTTCCCGGCTTGGAATTCTTCTTATTTTCATCCTACTTCTTCTTCTTCTTCATCCTCATCCTCATCCTCTTCTTCTTCTTCTGAGGATGAGGATGAGGATGAAGAAGAAGAAGAAGAAGTAGGATGAAAATAAGAAGAATTCCAAGCCGGCAAAAAGTGTATCTGCAGAGCTCCGCTAAGTGTATCTGCAGAGCTCCGCTATTACTGACAGTTCTCTGACATTCACATTTACAGCGGTTGAAACATTGTATCTATTTGTTTCCATTTATGGAAACAAATAGATACAATGTTTCAACCGCTGTAAATGTGAATGTCAGAGAACTGTCAGAAATAGAGGAGCTCTGCAGATACACTTTTTGCCGGCTTGGAATTCTTCTTATTTTCATCCTACTTCTTCTTCTTCATCCTCATCCTCATCCTCAGAAGAAGAATGAAAAGAAGAAGAAGAAGAATGAAAAGAAGAATGAAAAGAAGAAGAATGAAAAGAAGAAGAAGAAGAAGAAGAATGAAAAGAAGAATGAGAAGAATGAAAAGATTCTTCTTCTTCTTCTTCTTTTCATTCTTCTTTTCATTCTTCTTCTTCTTTTCATTCTTCTTCTTTTCATTCTTCTTTTCATTCTTCTTTTCATTCTTCTCATTCTTCTTCTCATTCTTCTTTTCATTCTTCTTCTCATTCTTCTTTTCATTCTTCTTCTTCTTTTCATTCTTCTTCTTTTCATTCCTCTTCTTTTCATTCTTCTTTTCATTCTTCTTCTCATTCTTCTTTTCATTCTTCTTCTCATTCTTCTTTTCATTCTTCTTCTTCTTTTCATTCTTCTTTTCATTCTTCTCATTCTTCTTTTCATTCTTCTTCTCATTCTTCTTCTCATTCTTCTTTTCATGAAGAAGAAAAGAAGAATGAGAAGAATGAAAAGAAGAAGAAGAAGAATGAAAAGAAGAATGAGAAGAAGAATGAAAAGAAGAATGAGAAGAATGAAAAGAAGAATGAAAAGAAGAAGATGAAGAATGAAAAGAAGAAGAAGAATGAAAAGAAGAATGAAAAGAAGAAGAAGAATGAAAAGAAGAAGAATGAAAAGAAGAATGAAAAGAAGAAGAAGAATGAAAAGAAGCAGAAGAAGAATGAAAAGAAGAAGAAGAAGAATGAAAAGAAGAATGAGAAGAATGAAAAGAAGAATGAAAAGAAGAATGAAAAGAAGAAAAAGAAGAAGAAGAAGAATGAAAAGAAGAATGAAAAGAATAAGAAGAATGAAAAGAAGAAGAATGAAAAGAAGAATGAGAAGAATGAAAAGATTCTTCTTCTTTTCATTCTTCTTCTTCTTTTCATTCTTCTTCTTCTTCTTCTCATTTTTCTTTTCATTCTTCTTATTCTTCTTTTCATTCTTCTTTTCATTCTTCTTTTCATTCTTCTTTTCATTCTTCTTCTTCTTTTCATTCTTCTTTTCATTCTTCTTTTAATGAAGAAGAAAAGAAGAATGAGAAGAATGAAAAGAAGAATGAAAAGAAGAAGAATGAAAAGAAGAATGAGAAGAAGAATGAAAAGAAGAAGAATGAAAAGAAGAATGAGAAGAAGAATGAAAAGAAGAATGAAAAGAAGAATGAGAAGAATGAAAAGAAGAAGAAGAAGAATGAAAAGAAGAAGAAGAATGAAAAGAAGAATGAAAAGAAGAAGAAGAAGAAGAATGAAAAGAAGAATGAAAAGAAGAAGAAGAAGAATGAAAAGAAGAAGAATGAAAAGAAGAAGAAGAATGAAAAGAAGAATGAAAAGAAGAAGAAGAAGAATGAAAAGAAGAATGAAAAGAAGAAGAAGAATGAAAAGAAGAAGAAGAAGAATGAAAAGAAGAATGAAAAGAAGAATGAGAAGAATGAAAAGATTCTTCTTCTTCTTCTTTTCATTCTTCTTTTCATTCTTCTTCTTCTTTTCATTCTTCTTCTTCTTCTTTTCATTCTTCTCATTCTTCTTTTCATTCTTCTCATTCTTCTTCTCATTCTTCTTTTCATTCTTCTTCTTCTTTTCATTCTTCTTTTCATTCTTCTCATTCTTCTTCTCATTCTTCTTTTCATTCTTCTTCTTCTTTTCATTCTTCTTTTCATTCTTCTTCTTCTTCTTTACATTCTTCTTCTTCTTCTTTTCATTCTTCTTTTCATTCTTCTAATTCTTCTTTTCATTCTTCTCATTCTTCTTCTCATTCTTCTTCTCATTCTTCTTTTCATTCTTCTTCTCATTCTTCTTTTCATTCTTCTTCTTCTTTTCATTCTTCTTTTCATTCTTCTCATTCTTCTTTTCATTCTTCTTTTCATTCTTCTTCTCATTCTTCTTTTCATTCTTCTTCTTCTTTTCATTCTTCTTTTCATTCTTCTCATTCTTCTTTTCATTCTTCTTTTCATTCTTCTTCTCATTCTTCTTTTCATGTCAGTGGGGAATTCATATGAAAGAGCTGTCATGTCTTTGGGGTTCAGCCGGCGTCAGGTTCAGAGGGTGTTAGGTTTTTTTTTTTTGTGTGGGTCAGCAGCCGTTATTTATAATGTTTGAATTAGACCTACATCGCTGAAGGACGTGATTGACGATGGATCTACACCGAGACATTAACATTTTTTTTAGAACTGTGTTCTGTGTGTTATTTATACTGGTTATTTTTTAATGTCAATGAGTATGGCAGGGGCTGACTGGCAACTTTTGGCCCAAGGGGGCAAATACAACCTAGAGGCCCAATGGTGCAGTGACTCTGCACCCCTTTCACTCTCCCTCCTCCCAGCCTCCTCACAACTCCCATCCCAGGCTGAGGCTCCACTCCTGGCACTCTCTGTTCACCAGGCAGGTCGGGCTGGACAGCGCCTGCTGCACCAACTCTGGGTTCCCTTCCGGTGGGCAGGGGGTGGCTAGGGGCTTCAGGGGAGAACCGGGCAGCTTGGTCGAGGCTGGCTGGGTAAAGAGAGCATCTGGAGGGGCATGGAGCTGGCTTCTGCTCGGACACAGCGTACACCATCCATGCAGGGGGGATGGCCTGAGCTCTGTATTTGTCCTCATACTGCACTTGGTAGGACACCAGAGGGGACCTAACTTTCCCTTGTCAGCAAATATCTCTATCACTCCTGCACTGCAGGGTGCCCAAAATTACAAAACAGGAGCTATATATAGACTCTCTGGGTCCAAAATGCTCAAATTAGTCCTCTGCAAGGCTTCCCTAGTGCCAGAGCTAATCAGCGATCATGGGCCCCTAATGCAAAAGTGAGGGAGCGATCTGTTGATAGCTGCCTCACTTCCTGCTTTACCACCTGCTATCTCCGCTCACTGAGTGAAGCAGTGGCAGCCAATGTGCCAATCCCCCCTTACATTCTATTGACAGTATTTTTAAAGGAATATTAAAATGTATCTAAACCCCACAAAATGGTAGAATATTGCAGTTTACCATTCTTCATGTAGCAGCTGCATTCATTTTTTTTTTTTTACTTTCTTTCTTTATTTTCATCTGGTAATCCTACAAATGACACATATTCTGTCCCATGAGTGTCTACTTTTTTCTCCACTGTATCTTTGGCGAGAACCATAGTTGTCATACAGTCTGGACTTAAAATACGTCTGCCTTCATTACCTACATAATGTGATGGTTTGATGGAAATAGTAGTTTACACAAGCAAGATAAGGTTCTTTGTGCTTCACTTAATTTTTAGCAAAATCAAAGGGAATTTTCTGTGCTTGCTGAAAATGTTTACCTGAAAAAGGAAAACTAATGCAGCCACAACTAAGGACTGGTAAGCTACAATATAATATATTTTTCTTCTTGAGTTTAAATGCACTTTAATAATCTTAAAGGATTTGGTAAAAAAAAAGAGAGCCAAATACATAAATACACCAAATGTAAACTTGAACTTGTATCTACTTTAAAAGTCTTGTTGATATGGATAATAAATAGTAACCAATGTGCTTAAATACCTACCATGTTCTTTTTTAACAGTTGCGTTTATTGAAATTGTACATAAGTAAAACAAAACAAGGTATATAAGAACAACCTACCATGTTTACAGTTTGGCCTAGTTTGGTGATTTGTGATCTTTGCTGAAAAGACAGATCAGCTGATCTAAACTCTGATTTCAACTTCAGCAGAGAAAGCATGGACCATCCCAACAAATCTGTTAAAGCTTTTCATTAACATGTATGTTGTTCTGTATTCTCATAACTGTGTTGAGTAGGGAGCAATCTATTGAGCATTCACTGCAATTACAGTCTACTGAAATCCTGAAACAGGAAGTTTCACTTACAAATCAGTCCATTCCCAATTTAGCTTCCAGAAGAACACCACTGAAGGTTTCCCTCCTCCCTCGATACACATATACCTGTAAGTTCATCCATTGTGTTTTTTAAAGTCACGTACATAACTAGATCACATTTCAATATACATTATAATGCCAAAAATATTGGGACGCCTGCCTTTAAATGCACATGAACTTTAATGGCATCCCAGTCTAAGTCTGTAGAGTTCAATATTAAGTTGGCCCACTCTTTGCAGCTATAACAGCTTCAACTCTTCTGGGAAGGCTGCCCGCAAGGTTTAGGAGTGTGTCTATGGGAATGTTTGATCACTCTTCCAGAAGTGTATTTTTGAGGTCAGGCACTGATGTCGGATGAGAAGGACTGGCTCACAGTCTTTGCTCTAGTTCATCCCAAAGGTGTTCTATCGGGTTGAGGTCAGGACTCTGTGAGGCCAGTCAAGTTCCTCTATCCCAAACTCGCTCATCCATGTCTTTATGGACCTTGCTTTGTGCACTGGTGCGCAATCATTTAGACCAGGAAGGGGCCATTCCCAAACTGTTCCCACAAGGTTGGGAGCATGAAATTGTCCAAAATGTCTTGGTATGCTGACGCCTTAAGATTTCCCTTCACTGGAACTAAGGGACCAAGCCCAACCCCTGAAAAACAACCCCACATCATAATCCCCCCTTCACCAAACTTTGACACAATGCAGTCAGGCAAGTACCGTTCTCCTGGCAACCGCCAAACCCAGACAAGTCCATTGGACTGCCACATCTCCACTGTTCTAGAGGCCAGTGGCAGCGTGTTTTACACCACTGCATTCGACGCTTTGCATTGCACTTGGTGATGTAAGGCTTGGATTCAGCTGCTCGGCCATGGAAACTCATTCCATTAAGCTCTCTATGCACTGTTGTTGTGCTAATCTGAAGGTCACATGAAGTTTGGAGATCTTTAACTATTGACTCTGCAGACAGTTGGCGACTTCTGCGCACTGTGTGCTTCAGTATGCGCTGACCCCACTCTGTCATTTTACATGGCCTACCACTTCACAGCTGAGTTGCTCTTGTTTCCATTTGCTTCCACTTTGTTATAATACCACTAACAGTTGACTGTGGAATATTTAGTAGCAAGGATGGTCTTATTGCACAGGTGGCAACCTATCACAGTACCAAGCTCAAATTCACTGAGCTCCTGAGAGCGACCCATTCTTTCACAAATGTTTGTAGAAGCAGTCTGCATGCCTAGGTGCTTGATTTCATACACCTGTGGCTATGGAGGTGATTGGAACACCTGAATCCAATGGTTTGGAGGGGTGTCCCAATACGTTTGGCAATATAGTGTATTTAATGTGATTTGTAGGTAGCTGTTTGTAAGAAATGCATTCATCAAAAGCATTTGTGAGAGACATGTTTACAAGCATATTGTAACTTCCGTTTATGTGATTGTATTGTAGTTTTACAGAACTATTCACAGAAGGAAATTCAGTTTTGGAATGAAACACAATGCTGCTTCTGTCAGTTTTGTTAGCTTGCTGTCGGCTAGCTAACAAATAGCGGCCCTGATTTGGATAATATGCTGCTAGGTGTTCTTATATTTTTCTGCAATGAGCAAGTTGCAGTTACTACTGATGTGCAGCAAATGTTCTATTGTTTTGTCGTTAGAGAAGATCATCACAACTATTTATGGTTACTTTGGTTTCAAGATAATGACCTCAACAAAGAAATTACAGAGTTCAGGTGGCATCCAATAGAAGCTCAGTAATGGAAGCATTTCCTGCAAATGACAGAGCTAAAGAGTTAAAAAAAACCTTGCTCTACATGCCAATCCTCTGCCCCTTCAATAGAGTTTAGGAGCAAGTTGGAATCTCCAGTCAGACAGTTTTACCTTTCAAGTGTCAAGAGAGGTGCAGCCATACACACGGAGAGGTATTCTAGCCACAGTAAACAGTCTTTACAACCCACTCAGATTTGCAGCCCCAATCACTATGCAAGACAAAGTTTTAGTTAGAGAACTTGCAATAGCTTAATGTGACTGGGACTCCAGACTCTCGACAGAGGAAATCAGTGGAAAAAATGGGCAGAAGACTTGATCCATCTTGAAGAGCTCACTATTCCTGGACCCAATGTGCCAGTGTCATTAACATGTACAGTACAAAGAGAAGTATCTGTCTTTTGATGCTTCTACTGTGGCGATAGCAGCTGTAACATATTTCAAGGTCATAGACAGTAATGGTCAATGTCATGTAGGCCTTATTATTGGCAAATTTAAACTAGCTCTAAGATCAGCCCACACAGTACCACATTTACAGTTATGTGCAGCTATTTTGTCAGTTGAGCTAGCAGAAGTGATTCTTGCAGAAACTGACTTTGAGCCCAAAGCAGCTAAATACTACTCTGACAGAAAAATTGTGTTATGCTATATTCACAATACCTCCAGAGGTTTTTATGTGAATGTCTCAAACAGGATAATCCACATTAGAAAATCCACTGAGCCAGATCAGTGGCATTATGTTACCACTAGTCAGAACCCAGCAGATCACAGTGTCAGACTAATTCAAGCAGCTCATCTGAGGCATACCAACTGGTTCTCTGACCCAGATTTTTTTTACGTCATGCAGATATGAGCAAGCCACTGAAAGCAGAGGTATTTGACCTTGTTGATCCAAATTCTGACAGTAAGATCAGACCTGAAATTCTTACATCAGCAATGCTCTTGAGAAGGCTTGTGCAGTATTAGCACCATCTGGTGAGTTCATTTTAAAATATACTTACAAGTGCCAGTGGAAGCAGGTTCAGAATCTTGCTGATACCTTTTGGAAATGCTGGAAATAAGAATATTTGTCACCCCTCCAAGCAAGAAGAAGGAGGAAAGAGGAGACCTTGTTTTGTTGAAAAACCCTAAAGCAAAGCACAATGTATGGCCAATAGGTCTCATTATAAAAAACATTCCCAGTGGTGATAGTAAAGTTCACAAAGTAGAGGTCAAAATCATTAGTCAGGGAACAGCTAAAGTATACTTCGGATCGGTCTTAGATTTAGTAGCCTTTCTCAAAAATAAAGAGCCATCTAGTTAAATGTTACAGTAATGCAAGGATATATATCCTAGTGATATATATTTATACCCGGCAGGGAGTGTTCGGTATTCTCATCATTGTGTTGAGTAGGGAGCCATCTATTGGGCATTTACTGCAATTGCAGTCTATTGAAATCCGGAAACAGGAAGTTTCACTCACACATCCAGTTCCAATTTAGCTTCCAGAACACCAGTGAAGGTTTCTCTCCTCCCTTTGATACAAATACGTCTGTAAGTTCATCCATTGTGTTTTTTAAAGTCATATACACAGGTAAATCACATTTCAATATATTTATTGTGATTTGTAGGTAGCTGTTTGTGTTCATTATAAGCATTTTTTAAGTTCAGTTTATGTGATTGTATTGCAGTTTTA
The DNA here is from genome assembly GCF_062004578.1 of Staurois parvus. Classification (NCBI taxonomy): domain Eukaryota; kingdom Metazoa; phylum Chordata; class Amphibia; order Anura; family Ranidae; genus Staurois; species Staurois parvus. Next base: position 5,052,554 of record NW_028318357.1, read on the forward strand.
CAGAACTATTCACAGAAGTAAATTCAGTTTTGGAATGAAACGCTATGGTGCTTCTGTCAGCTTTTTTAGCTAGCTGTCGGCTAACCGTTAGTAGGACAGCATATACATTCAGCAGCCACTTTATTAGGTACATCTTGCTAGTGCCAAGAAAATATCCCCCACACCACCACCAGCCTGAACCATTGGATACAAGGCAGGATGGATCCATCCTTTCATGTTGTTTGCACCAAATTCTGAACCTACCATCTGAATGTTGCAGCAGCCAGTCTGCCCATTCTCCTCTGACCTCTAACATCAAGAAGACATTTTTATTCACACAATTGCCGCTCACTGGATATTTTCTCTTTTTCGAACCGTTCTCTGTAAACCGTAGAGATGGTTGTGTGTGAAAATCCCAGTAGATCAGCAGTTTTTGAAATACTCAGACCAGCTGGTCTGGCACCAACAACCATGCCATGCTCAAAGTTGCTTAAATCTCCTTTCCTTCTGAGGGGAGGGGTCAGAAAATGGCGCCGACAGGGTGCATGGGATAGGAGCTCCTGATGCCTGCCGAAAATAATGTGCAAGCTGAACTTAAAGTTGGAACTTTACCCTACCGTGCCCTGATGTGTGCCCCTTGCCTGGTGCAGTGCTGTTGGTGTGGTCCAAGAGGATGAGGAGAGTCCATTTTTCCAGCTGGACAAGAGGTGGATGTTGGCAAGAGTAGAGTGGTGAGCGCTGAGAGTGATCATGTGGCAGTGGCAGAGAACTCTGGGAGACGCTGCCTGTAGTGAGGAGGAAAGGAGCTGACACGGAATACCGAAGCTGCTGTATCAACGGAGGGTGACCCCCCCTAGACCACCCATGACCACCCTAGTAATAAGATCCCTAGTTGGAGATTAGGACTGATAGGAGAGCATGGTGCCCCACTTACTGGATGCAGGCGGCGAAGGTGAAGCCAGGAAATGAAACAGAGGTGGTGGTAAGTTACCGTGGGAAGCAGTGAGTCTCAATGGCTTGAACAAATATATATTTAAGGGGAGCTGAGGAGGAATAGACAGCTGAGTGGTCAGTGGGAAAAACTGTAAAAAATAAGGAAAGAATGGGAGCGGTCACTCAGTGGGTCCAGAAGAAAAGGAGAGAGAGAAAGTTTTGGTCCGAGGATAAACAAATATATATTGAAGGAGGAGAGGAGGGAAGAAAAAAGGAAAAAAAAGTCTGATAAGCCGACTAAGGAGCCCCAAGGGTGAAAACTGGAGAGGGTACATAATGGAGAGATTAAAAAAACGTTTTAATAAACCCCAGATAAGAAAAGAAGAATACCTGTAGCAAAATATAAACATAACTATTGTAACTCTGAAAACAATATTATGTTTTGAATTATAAAATTAGAAGTAGATTAGATTAAACATCAACAATATGAAGAGCAGATCTGTAAAAGGGGGAGGAATGAAAACAACTCAAACAAGTACAAGAACAATTAGAAAATACATGCCTCTACAGGAGAGAGGGAGGAGGATATGTGGGGGGAAGGGAATAGGTAAAATTTGTTTTGAAAATTTGTGTTGGATTTTGTAATATGAAATTAATAAAAATATAGTTAAAAAAATCCCCTTTCCTCCCCATTCTGATGCTCGGTGTCAACTTTAGCAAGTCATCTTCACCACGTCTACATGCCTAAATGCAATGAGTTGCTGCTATGTGATTGGCTGATAAGTAATTTGTGTTACCAAGCAATTGAACAGGTGTACTTAATAAAGTGGCCAGTGAATGTATGTATTGTGTAACCGCAATGTTTCTCCTGCCAGCTATCCTGTAAAGCAAGCCTATAGTGATTACATACATCCATATTTCACTCAACAAGAATTACACACAAAAAATATGCACTGAATTTAACCAGTTTCAGGCTGGCAACTATACATACACAGCCGGTATGCTGGTATGTCCTTCAAAAACTCACTCCTGTGATTGGATACAGCGGATCATACGCAAAGCATACAGAGCCAATGAGAGTGTCAACGTACACGTGGTTGATGTGATCAATCGCAGATTCACAGAAAATGTCTGGATGGTAATTGGAAAGCACTCTCTCCATTCACACACCAATCATTGGTGAGAGTAAACAATGATACTGTGGTGGCTAAGAAATGCAACACAAGCACACTAAAATGTAATATGTAAAGCTTCACAGAGAATAATGTAAGTTAGTTTTTACAGCACCTTATTAAACCCCAAGGAGCCTATTTATAAATGTTTCTAAACAATATTCATGCAGCTTTTTACCCAAGAGTTACACATTTTTCTAATTTAATTTAACTGGAAAAATGGGTAAATCCTGGGTGTAAGTTATACAAATCTTGTGTAAAAAAGTATATAATTGGACCCGTAAGTGTGTTCATAAAACATAGACAATACATCAAGCTATAGTGAAGGCTTACCGATTTTTGTATGATATGCAACTAAGACGTTTTCGCATAAACCCATCATTTAGCCATTTGTTGTCCATGGCTTCCTTTACATTTGGACGTTTGGCAGGGTCTGGCTCCAGAAGAGTGTGGATGAACCGAATTGCACCTGATTAGTACAAAAAGGAAAACTATTTCTGTGTATTGCAATGAAATATTAGGGTACTGTATGGTAGCCATGTTCAATCAACTTTAACTAGAAAAATAAATCATGCTATTTCAGCAAGCAAAATTACATAGGTGGTGTTTTCTATAAGGAAAACTCAGCTCATTATTTCGTACATGCGATGTACTTTGCAAGCTCATATTTGTGCTTTGTTGCTTATTTATGTTGGTATATTATGGTCAGGGTTTGGATGTATTCTTCTGCTTAATGCAGCATAAGAAGCATGAGGTCCCTGTCCATTGTACAACTTGGTAAACAGGAATTAGATAGTATGGGAAAGAAGTAGACATACTTGAATGAAACGTTATTAATTAATTAAGGACAAAAAAAATGGACTATAGAAGAGAATCCCTATTTAACAAGTTAAAACAAGGGCGTCAAACTGGCGGCCCTCCAGCTGTTGCGAAGCTACAAGTCCCATCGTGCCTTTGCCTTTGTGAGTCATGCTTGTAACTGTCAATCTTGAAATGCCTCATGGGACTTGTAGTTTGGCAACAGTTGGAGGGCCGCCAGTTTGACACCCGTGAGTTAAAATAATAAGTTAATCAAGAATTCTATCCAGGAAACATTAATTGGAGCAAGTTATTGATACACTGGCTTTTATAAATCTGCCTACCGCAATCTTTTAGAGTCAGTTCACATCCGATGTGGTGGGTCTATGCTGGCAGCTATTTCTAAAGCTCTGGAAATAGCTGTCAACGTTGACCCACCACATCACCCTTATGCATAGATAAAGAAAAATGCCTTGTTTTCAATCGTGTCAGTTCCCACCACAAACACTGTGGTGTGTGCTCAACTGCATTGCAATGCCACCATGGTGAATAGACCTGTATTGCTATGTAATTTCTAAAATATTCAGTGAAGGACTGTTCTGTGCACTGTGTCACACAACGCACACTAGCAGCCAAGTATTCAGCGCGGCTCGCTGACATGAACGGGCCCTTACAGTTTTGTTTTCTGCATTCCACTGTGCTCATTAAAAATTAAGGAAGGCAAATAAGAGCATATTTTCTTAGTGCAGTATCTTGCTCTCTTGCAATATACAAAAAACTTGGGGTACAATTAGAAAGTATTCCAGAAGAAGGATAGTATCCTTACACAGCTTAGAACTGACCTGACGAGTATATCTCACCACCAGGCTACCCTTGGCCAGCTGTGATTCTGTAAGTAGAATCCTTATAATTACCCAGAGAAGGGTGTTGGTTCAAATGGTAAAGCAATTTTTCTTTATCTTCAGATCTGCACTAAAATTGATTCAGTTGTAGATAAAGATGATTTACACTAAATTTACTAGATGAGGGGAGTCCTCAGTGTGGCTGAAACTATAACTATTTGTATATCTTGTGTTAGAAATTAGACATCTACGTTTACTTCTATTTTTATCATCAGATTCCTTTGGCAATGTGCAAAAATATAGGGATTTGACTGAGGACCTAAGGTTTATTTCAGAATTTTTGATGGCGTATCAACAGGGAAGGGGAATCTAGCAGAATTGTTGGTACTATCTTTCTTCATGTAGTGGACCTTTCCCTGTCTTTCAACACTGCTGTAGTCTATATTTGGAGATGCCACATGTGAAAAATAGCAGACATCTGGGGACTAGTTTTCACATTTGAGCAGTTTTATGCAGGTATGTACTCAGAGGAAAGCAGCAAAGTTCATCCGTTTAATGCCATAGGTGATTTGGCCATAATCAGAGTGGCAAAGGGGTTGATTTACTAAAGGCTAAGACTGTTCACTTTGTGAGGGAAGTTGCATTTTGCATTGGAATTTTCTTCAGAACTTGGTGGATAATCTGATGCTTTGCTGACCTCCATCATCAAATCATGTACAATCATGGGATTTGGGTATTCTTTGCAAAGTGAAATTTCACCACATTCACTAAGTTCTGGGATAAACCCCCTTGTAAACTAAAACTTCCCTTGCAAAGTGAACAACCTTTTTGATTTTAGTAACTTAACCCCACTTCTAATAATGTGTCAATTGTTTGTTGCAGAACATGTTGAAGAATAACCTATCTTATAAGCAAGTGCAATATAATAACAAAATGCTAAAAAAAAAAGTACCATTAGCATTATCATAAATTATATACAATTAACTACAGTAATCAGATTTCACTGGGCAGAAGCAAATCTTGCATTACATTCGCAAAATGCAGGACAATGAAAATAGCTAATGTTTTCTATTGTACAAGTGATTCCACTAAAACTTGAGTTTGGAGGATGACACCAAAGCACTGTAATAGCTACTTAAACATAAATAAATGTAGAGGACCTTGTCTTGGGGGGAAATACATGGGGTAAATAAAATACATTGCTGATCTTCTGAAATGCTAGTTCTCCAGTTGCCATGCTGAACCTCAGGATTCAAGGCTTTCTCAGTTAGTGATTAAAGTATGCAGATCAGAAGTCGTGATTTCACGCTGACAATTCTTGCTGCATACTTGACCCAGAAGGTATTAACACCAGAGGTAATTAGGCAACCAGGTTTTTGAGGCGGTCACCCAATGGCAGAGCTAGTGTTTCTCTCATGACAGGTTTCCTTAAAGCAGCATGTATGAATCTACTGTATATTGTAAGAGAAATCAATCAGTACCTGTTGAAACGCTACGTGGGATTGGGTTGATTTCCAGATTCACCATTTTCTGATGTAGCTGCTTAATGTTAAATGGCTCCACAGTAAAGGGAAGTGTTCCTGTCAGCATTGCATAAATGCTCACTCCTCTGAAACAGATTGTGTAAACATATAGTATAACATCATTTTTTTACTTTCTGATAATAAATTGCATTAAAATATATTTTAATTATGACAATGTTTTAAGCATGCCATCTGTGGCCCGAGTGTCAGATGTTCTATGAACTCTTCTTTCTTAACCTTGGTGCTGATCACTCCCACTTCCACATTCCGCTTCCACATTCATTCTGCTTACCTCCTCCTCTTGTATTCATGACACAGCATAGTGATAAAGAAAAAAGGGTAGGTTGGTGGCAGGGGCAGACTGACCATTCGAGCACGAGGGCCCGGGGTCAGTAGGGGGCCCCATGAAATGCCCCTGGTACCTTTTATAGGCTTTTTTTGAGTGTGGGCAAGGAAACAGGGGCTCCATGATCCCCTATTGCCTGGGACCCCATGAGTTGTCAGTCCACCCCTGGCTGGTGGTATCAAGTGTTTATGTATTTTATATATCTTAAAGGCTCACCTTAAAAAAAACAAAACAAATGCACATGATTTTGCAGGTGAAAAAATTGTGCATTGATATATATGTATTTTTTACAGGAGCCTGAAAAGCATTGCACCTGCGATCAGTAGGCTGCAAATGTATTGTTAGGCTCCTGTACAGTCTTCCTCTAGCTTTGTGTCTGCATCTCCATATGGGCTTTCTGTTACAAAGGTAGAGGAAGAATGAATGAACTATGAGAGTTCTCATCAGTGCATTCTCACCCAAAGTTTTTAGTTGTTTTTATTAAGGAGTTAACAACTTGGATGGGATCTGGGGGTATATGGGATTCCCATGGAACTGTGGAACCGAAGAACAAACTTCTTAGCAACTATGTAGGGGGTGGACTGGCAAGTTAAAGCACTGTTCCTTTTTTTTGGTGTACCTGCTCAGACCCTGGATGAATCTTTCTCTTCACCCAGCTGAGCTGTGCTAAGGGTGTCCATGAGCAAGGAGTTCCCAAGAGCTTGCAGTTAAGCAGGTAAGGACTAGTTGGTTATTGCACCTGGCCACCCTCTCCCCTTATCCGGCCCAGGGGGTGTAGGAGTACTCACACTGTCCTGTCAGCATGGTGGGTTGGTAGCTGCTTTCCGGCCATTTGCTAATCTGTCTTCTTCCCTGCTGCTCAGGATGACCTCCCTTAGAAGACTTTAGGCAGTGAAGATCCTCCCGTGCAGCAACCCTCCCTGGGCCCCCCTCCCAGGCTCCACACTCCAACCTTCCTCTCAGTCCATCTTCCACCTGACTCCACTCTCTCCCCAGGCTCTGTCATATTTGAGGGTTGCCCTGCTCACCATGCCCAGCCTCTTGCTAGGGGAATGGCCAAGGTCCCTAAAGCATGAAGATCTTGGCCTCCTCCTCTACCCCACCCCTCTTCCAGAAAGTTCTCAAGCCCTGACCCTGTAGAACCACCTAGCCTGCCTGAGGTGAACTCGTGCCTCACTTCCCAGGCTGCTACTCAGCCTCTATCTAAAAAAAGAAAACAAAAAAACATATCTAGCTAAACTAGAGAGTGTTACATAAGTATAATACTTTGTATTTAGGTTATAAAGATGGAACAATAAAGACATAAACTTTTTTATGTATATGGTTGTGCATTGTTTCTATTGCCTTTAAAGTCTCACACCCATGATATTTCTTTCTATGTACAATTCTGTGATGTTGGTAAGAAGGGTAGCCCTAAACAAGCAGAAAATGAAATTTCTGGGTGTGCCCTGTACACTATTTATGTACAGAATGCCTCCAGGTTGCATATTGTATTGCATTTTACAGAAAATTACAACCACAGATTGAAAAGGAAAGGTTTATTTTAAAAACATTATATTACAACATTGCTTGTGTAGCAATTGTATAATCTATGCTATAATTTTTTAATTTGCTATATGTTTTTTCCATGAAAGTGAAGGTACCCTTTAAGTATGTGTTTTATCATTAAAAGGTACATTTCAGGGTCACCAGATTACAAAAATTAACAGACTGGGCTGGACTGCTGATGTACAGAAATGCCTAGATAAAAAATAATCAAAATAAACAGGGGTGTGCCTTTAATATCCTAAGAACCTATAACTACATATTGTAAATTCGAGAGTTCCAGTATAACTGCATTTGCACAGAGAAATGCGGACTGAAGAAATAACAGCTCTATAATGTTCTTTAAATGTGGCCGCCTACATATAATATTTCTATAACAAACATTTCTTTCAAACAACAGTATATAATCAAGTATGTATACTTACATGGACCAGACATCCACTTTGGGCCCATATTTTTTATTGGATAATAGTTCAGGGGCTGCATATGCTGGACTTCCACATTGAGTGTTAAGTAGATCTTGTGAAAGGCCTTCACACTTTATGGTGTTACTTAAACCCAAATCTGAAATAAGGAATGAGTAAGTAGTAATGAGTAAAATATTTATCAGTAACTAATCATACACACATGACAAAAAAAGATATTACTAATTACAACTAGCTCAAACTGTCCATTGCAGTTACGTTTATTCTAATTGTATCAAAGTGCATTTTATTTGGATTTTTGTTATAGATTTAGCTTCTTTGTCATTAACATTGCAAAACGTATACCAAAACTATATTTTTTCTAAAATGATTTGAGTTAAGTTCCTAAAATTTGTTACATCTGTTTATCTTATTTGGGGTGCACACACCACATTCAGAGATCGATCAAATAGAATAGGAATTTCTATGCTTTGGTGCATCTGTTTATGGATATGACATAGATCTAAATAAACACTCCAGCCAGATTATTGAAATGCCCCTGATCCTCCAATGTGACAGCAGTCCAGGGACCTCACCTGCTGTCAAAATGTAAAAAAAGTGGTTGAGCGGGGCTCCGCCCTCCTGTCCAAGTCATTCATTCAGAGTTCTGTGAATGGAAAACTACAATTACCATCAGCCATTTCTGCTGATGGATTGTAGCTCTTAATTAACTACTGGGGCTCTCATGAGCTCTCAAGTAGTTAATTGATTCTTCCTCTCATTCAGTAACTGCCTGCTCGTGTGAGGTATGGGCAGACAGCTACACTGACAGTCTGCAAGAGCCTGAGATTGCACCTGTGTTCTGCTGATCTCTGGCGCATTGCTTTACAGGCTCCTAATAAAAGAAATAATACATGCACACTGTTTTACCTGCAAAAATATGTGCATTTATAATTTTTTTTAAAAGGCTTATCCTTTAAAGTGGTTTTAAACTCTCACATATACCCAGTGAAGTGACTGGTCTCAGGTGATACACAGAGATGAAAAATATCCTCCTACATAAGTCGTACCTGTTCTACAGCCATCTTTCCCCTACATCTATTCAAAGTGCAGAATTTACATAGGACCTCTCCGCTCTGAAAAGCAGGGGGCGGGGAGCTGAAGTTACATTAGTAAAGAGAGCTATGAGAGCTGCATGGATGGAAGGCACACACCCCCTTCACACAGCTTACAGGAACAGACCTGAGACTGTCAAGCATAGGCTGTGCCCTCCCCTGTCACCATTTTTCTCTTGGGGTCAGGAAAACTCATCAAAAGTGACTCATAATTATAGCAGAAGAATGAGGCAGTGGACAGAAATGACAGTGCTCTGAATTAAGTACACACTGTAGAGAGATATGCTTCGTTCATATTTCATGTCTGAGGTTTACAACCACTTTAAGCTGATCCCAGCTGTTTTAAAGGGGAACACATGCATTAAGACCTTTATTATTTAAAGGTCAATAATTTAAGTGAAGGGAAGAGGACATCTCTTTGCAGGATTGTTATTGAGAGCTGATTGCTAAGAGCACTGAGTCTAATTCTGGTGCATAGTGGACTGCACAGTCATATTTATGCACCCTTCACAACTGCTGTAACAGAAAATTCTAGTGTGCCTAGAGATGGAGCAAATGCAGAGGAGACACTCCAAAGGACTATACTGGGAGGAGGGAGTGTTCATCTTGAGTGCTTCTGACCTGCTTATGTGCCATAAGGGGTCACTGAAATCTGGTGAGTTACACTCACTGGGGCAGTGGTGTGGAATGGAAAGACTTTATGGTTGAAGTTCACCACTGATGTCAAGGCATTAACCACTTGTCCTCCAGAGGATTTACCCCCCTTCCTGACCAGGCCATTTTTTGCTATACAGTGCTGCATAACTTTTAACTGACAATTGCACGGTCATGCAACGCTGTACATAAATAAAATGTATGTAATTTTTTAATAAGAGAAGGTACATGGAAATGTATAAATTAAGTCAGCTTAGGACACCCTTCAGATGAGTGGATAGAGAAACATCAGAAAGCTCAGAGCACAATCTCTCTTAGCATAAAAGGTGATTAAATCATACATATATGTAAGTGTGAAACTGCTAAAGAAATGTGGAAGGATTATAAAAGGTGCATGAAAAAGGTAATCTCAGCAATAAACTATATTTGATTAGAAAGCTATACTAAACCAAAAACCAAGCTGATGAAAGGCCAGGTTATGCAGCATTACACAAGGCACACATTGGAAATGGTTGAACACCTGAGAGGCATACAAGAAGAAATAAAAGATTTTCATGTTGCAGCACTATAACTTAGTGATAAACTGACATTGGAATATGTTAATGAAAAGCGTATGGTTTAATATGAGTGTAAAACAGAAAGCATTAACAGTGACAATGACAAAATGACAGTGACAGTGACAAAATAGGAATAAAAACAGTAACATGCAATAAGAAACACGTGAATGCTTTGTGTGCAAGAAACAAGGCCATGTAGGATCTAAAAAGCTAGAAGGCAAAAGCAAAACTAAATTACAAAAGGCCAAAAGTGTGAAGGAAGAAATTGATTTTTATTCAGACAATGAATGTTTGTCAATCCAAAAGTTGCACCTCATCTTTGTAGGCATGGTGTGTTGATTCAGGAGCTATGAGTCACATGACTAATGACAGTAATTTCTTTATTCACCTTTGCCAGAGTAAAGAAAAAGTCACCTCAGCTAATGGGCAATTAATGGAATCAGAAGCAATAGGAGAGTTTTCTTCACTGTCCTATTTCCCAGAGTGTCACCAGAACGATACCTGTGAAATATATCCTGTATGTCCCTGCTCTTGAAACTAATCTTTTGTCAGTGAAGAAGCTCACAAAACCAGGCAATGTAGTGACCTTCCAAGGTGACAGTTGTGCCATTACAAAAGGGGATATCTTACTCACAAAGGCTAAAATGACAGATGAACTGTATCAGCTGAATTGCAATGAGATGGTTAATACTGCCAAGGAGGAAAAACATTCAAACTGCATGGCACAGATGGCTTGGAAACAGAAGTCCTGATATAATAAAGAAACTAACTGAAAATGACTATGCATGTGGAATAAAAATGAGTACATGTGATCAAACTATGAAATGCACTAGTTGTATAAAAGGAAACATTTATATTTGCAGAGTAACAGCAGAGCTATGTAACCTCTGGACTTAATTCATTCATATCTTTGAGGTCCAATTAAAAAATTGACTCCAGGAAAGAAGAGGTATTTTCTCACTTTTATAGATGATTACTCCATGTATACTACACTATATCTGTTACACAATAAAAGCGAAGTACCAGAGAAATTTGAACAGTATTTGGCTCAAGTAAGCAACAAGTTTGGTAAAAAGTCTGAGTGTATTGCTCACAGACAATGGAATTGAATATACAGGTGATTCTCAGAAAGCATGGCATAATATTTCAAACTTTTGTACCATACATCCCAGAACAAAACATGGTTGCAGAAAGAATGAACCGTACCCTATGTGAGAGTGGAAAAACCATGCTGTTTGATGCAGCTATGCCAACATACTGGGGGGAGGAAATTATGACCGCATGCTATCTCCAAAATCAACTAACACAAACGCTTCAACTTGAGGGAAATTCCACATTAGTGTCACATGAGGATAAGCAACAAAGTGATATAGAAATAGAAATTAACAAAGACAATCCAAATACTATAAAAGAAAAAACCAGGCCGCAAGAGGCTTCAGTCAGGAAATCCACCAGAAGTAATAAAGGCATCTCAGCCAAACATTTGTCCTATGTTGCCCGCATAGTATTGAAACCAGAGCCAGATTCATGGGATGAGATGCAAGGACTTAGAACCCAAGAGATTTTTAGAACTGAGATCTGAAACAGGACTAATTTAAGTAGTTGTTGAGTGGGGGTGTTGGAATACAGTGTTCGTGTCAACTACATCAATATTCAGTAGAGATACTGTATATTAGAGATGTGCAAAAGAAATTCAGATTAATTTTTCATTATTCAGAGATTCAGATGTGTTCAAATTCTGAATTACAATAGTAACAAATTTAAATTAATCTGAAATAATAAAACAAAATTCAGATGAAATTCGAATCGATTCAAATTTGAAAAACACATTTAAAAACAAAATCAAATTGGAAAACAAATTTCAAAACCAATTTAAGTTTGAAAACAAGAATAGAATAAAATAGAACAGAAAATAAAGACATAGAAAAGAATACAGTAGAGTTGAAAATAAAAGAATATAATAGAACAGAATACAGTAAAAAATAAGAGTAAAACAGAACAAAATAGAATAGAACAGAATAGAAAAGAATAGAATCCATTAGAATAGAATAAAAAGATTAGAATAGAAAATCAAAGAATTGAATAGAAAAGAATATAAAAAAACAGAATAGAAAATCAAAGAATAGAATAGAAAATAATAGAATCAGAATAGAATAGAAAATCAAAGAATAGAATAGAGAATAATAGAGTAACAGAGAGCAAAATAGGACAGAAAATAAAGGAATAGTATATAATCAATTAGAATAGAATAGAATAGAAAAGCTTAGACTAGAAAATAAAATAAAAGAAGAGAAAATATTAGAATAGAGAATCAAAGAAAAGAATACAATAGTATAGAAAAACAATAGAATAGAATAAAATAGAAAGAATATAACTGCTTTCCGAAATTCAAATTTTGAATAGAATGAAATTGAATTTGAACAGAATACATTAGAATAGAATATAAAATAGAAAAGAATAGAATAGAAAAGACTAAAATACTTTACAAAAAATTGTGAGCTTCGCTCTGGTGACGTGAGTAGTGATCAACAAAGGCACTGTGAAAATTTTGCTGAAATAGAAATTCCCAATATGGTCATGCAACCCTTCATATAGCCTATATACCATCAAAAAACCATATGGATTGTGGATTATGGATTGTAACGACAGAATTAATTTCAAATCAGTTAGAATTGTTTTTGAATCCATTAGAATTATTTTCGAATCCGTTAAATTATTTTCAAATCCGTTCAAAATGTCAAATTCGGTCGAATTCGAATAAACAAATTTAACTAATCGAACAAAACAAAATTCAAATCAAATAACGAATCGAAAGGAAACACATTTTTTCATTTTGTACATTTCTACTGCAAATTCTTCAACTAGTAGATGGCAGTGTTTATAAGCTTGTAGCTGCATCTATGATAAACTCTCTTTTCTCTGAAATACAGTTCCTGTTTCCTGTTTTCAGTGAAACAGAAAAGCATCTGTGGACTGTGCACTTTCTGTTCTGTAGGGCCATATACAGAATTCAATATCAAATCAATCAATATCTGCTGTGACATCATTAGGCATGCTGTTGGAACAATCAGAGGAATCTTGAGTCATGTCTGTTCGTCCAGCTATTTTGCAGCAGCTACAGCAACTATTACAGTGTTGTTTAAAAAAAGAGAAGAGGTGAAGATCCTGAATCCATCCAACTGCTAACAGACAAGAGAGAGGCCAGTTTTGGTCATGTACAGTGGTGTAAAAATTAGGGTAAATTCTTCAGTTACACCTAGTTGTCAGTGAAAAGGTGAGTTTATCTGCTCAACCTCATCATATCTCTTAAATTATGTAGATAAATAAACAGTGGGGTTGATTTACTAAAACTGGAGAATGCAAAATCTGTTGCAGCTCTGCATAGAAATCTGTTTTAGAAACCAGTTTTTGGAGGTTTTTTTTGTCAAAACTTAAGATGAAGTTAGAAGCTAATTGGCTCCCATGCACAACTGTACCAGATTTTGCACTCTCGGATTTTATTAAATCAGCCCCACTGTCACCTTGCACATGCAGGTAAAAGTGACACTATCTCTTCTAATGGTACATATGATATTGTCCATGTTCAATGACCATTATGCCCACTTTTACCTTTTCACAGTTGTGACAAGTTGCTGAATTTACTCTCTAGCCAATTAGAGTGGCAGAACATGTTCTTCAGAAATAATATTCCTCTTCTTGAAAGGCTGACACTGGAGTAAGTTTATTTTTCTATTATTTTCTGAAAGTGAGGTTTGAATTTAGCACTTGGCACCCAAAACTTTTCTTATTCAAGAAATACACACACACGTAAACAGTGCATATTGTGCCTTTAATTTTTTAATTTTTCCACTTTTGTTGTTCATAGTTTTTTTTCAAGGAATATTAGTTAAATTCCAACAAAGCCTCAAAACTGATATATTGTACATGTTGTACCTAACCTTTTTTATTTATAACTTTTATTTTATACATATATATTTTTCCATATATTTTGTTTAATTCCAACAAATGCCCAAACTATGGGCAATACAACAATATTAAAAAATAACATCAGCAACCAAAAGTGGTGGTAAGTGGAGTACAACTTTATGGGGCTGTAATGTTCTTGAGAGGAAGAAGAAATGGTGCAGATACAGGGAAGAGGGGAATGTTTTTGGTAGTGGTACAAAGACTGTGGGTGAGTTAGGGAAATGGTAGTTGGAAAGGCATATTGGTGCTGGCTCGCATGGGTCTTAATGTGGAGGGTAGAGGAGCAAGGATTAGATAGGGATCAGATGGTTGAGCAGGAGGGTGGTTTGGGTATTGGGTAGAGGGATATAGGCAGCTGGATGAAAATGATGGAGGGTAAATAATGAGGTTGGTGGTTCTAAAAATGTTTGCATGGTTGGGGTTGGTTGTGGCGGGTAGAAACCTAGAGAACAGGTATAATGGGCAAAGTATTGCTGGCGGATGGAGGAAGATGGTGAACAAGGGGGCAAAGGAAGTAATAAAGCACATCATACCAGACCTCATCTCCACTATATACTCCTTTGAAACGTTGCTAACAAGGCCCATCAAACTCATCTGATGTATTTGCCTCTATCTTTTAAGAAAAGTTGCACATTATGTCCAGCAGCCAGTCAATATTTTCAGATCCTGATCTCCCGCACACTGCCCATCTTGGTCCCTTGGCAACTGCAGCCTCCTCCTTTGGCTCCGGAGCATTTGCAGGGGTGTCAGGTTTGTGTCCTTCATCAGGATCATTTTCTCCTTGTTGGGATGGTTCCCAGCTGCTTTCAGTGTTGAAAATACAAAATATGCCTTTTCATACAGCCACATTTTGTTATCCTATGCTAAATGGCATAGACAATGACAGATGCTTGCTTACTTCCATATTTTCAGTACTGGTATCAGGAACTCTAGCTCACTGACATGGAGATACTCATTGTATGTTGATACTCGTTTTAATGCTTCACATAATTGTTTTGCTGATGTCAGCTGAAAAATATGGCAAAAAATTATTATACTTTTTCATGTATTATTAGGTACATAACTGGTCATTCCTTCTCTAGTCTGCACTTCAACTTTCTGGTGGAAAAATTGGTGGCGAGCTATATTGTACGTGACACCTGCACAGGCATATGGGAGGTGCTAAAAGATGTAGTCATGAGGAAACCAGCAAGGAAAGAGTGGTCAAAGATTGCCCATCTTTTCTAGGGCCGCTACAATTTCCCCAATTATGTGGGAGCAATTGATAGGAAACACATATGGATTATCAAGCCAGTAGCTAATGGCAGCAAGCACTTTCATTTAAAATAAAAATGTTTTACTAGCAGTGTCTGATGCTAATTACTGCTTTAGTTATAGTATATCTACATTGGGTCCTAATAGAATATTTCATACTCCAGTTTTTTGTGTATACTTTTCATTTGACAGGCATTTGACAGGCATTTGATTAGGCAGCATGATCGTTTTCTATCTGGATACTCACTAAGCTCTAATTCACACTTGTACAGGCCATGCAGTCTGCTTTGCGTGGGTAAGCAGCCCATTCATTTGAATGGGCTGCCGTGCCTGTGTTTTCCACAAAAAAAGTGCATGCAGATTTTTAAAAAGGAGGCCACAAGGAAATTGCATGGTCTTTTTGACCATGCAATTTCCCTGCTGATCCCGCACCCAAGCTGCTGGCTGAGACGCATTGGGGTGCCCCGCATGTTTTGTGAGAGCAGGGTGATTTGGCTGCAGGTGGATGCTTGTGTGGGAACCTCTGGGGATAGCTCCCCAAACCCTGGTCCTCCACTATCTCACCCCCACACCATGCACCCTCTTTCCTCTGGGAATAGCCACAATCTGTTTAATCTAATCTCAATCCCCGTGCTCCTAAAAACCACCCTCCCTTTTTCATGTGCACTCTAGAATGCCTGCTCTGTCTGTAATAAGCTCACCTCTGTCTATGACCTGTTTGTCTCCCGCTCCTTAACCTACTAGCAATTACAGAAACCTGGCTTCAAGCAGCATATTCTGCTTCTTCTGCAGCACTCTCCTATGGAGGCCTTCTTTGGACTCACTCACCCAGACCCAGTGGTCAAAAAGGTGGTGGAGTTGGCTTGCTTCTATCGCCACTGAGCACCTTTCAAGTCCAACATAACCCTCCCTCTCTATCCTTCTCTTCTTTCGAGACTCACTGCATTTGGCTGTTTTCTCCCATTTCTCTGAGGATTGCAGTGATCTACTGACCTCCTGGACCAGTGTCCCGCTTTCTTGATGACTTCTCTGCCTGGCTACCCTACTTTCTCTCCTCTGAAATACCCACTATCATTCTTGAAGATTTTAACATCCCTATTAATGTCAACAACCCAGCTACATACCAACTCTTCAACCTAACCTCATCTTTTGCCTTAACGCAATGGACACAGTCCTCCACTCACTCTGATGGGAATACATTAGACCTTGTCTTCTCCTGTCTTTGCACTCTCTAAAACCTCACAAACACCTCCTTTCCTCTCTCTGATCACAATCTCATCACCTTCACAGTTTCCTTGTCTTCAAACACCTATTCCTCCAAGCAGCAAACAATTACCTGCAGAAACCTTCACAAGTTTAACCCTTCTCTTTTCTACTCTGCAACTAACCACCTCTGAGACAGAATATTTCCCTTGTACTGCCCTGACCTGGCCACTGCTTTCCACAACAGTTCACTTTCATCCACATTAGACTCACTTGCTCCTCTAACCGCATGAAGCATCAGGCTCCGACCGTTACAACCTTGGCAGACAGACGACACCAGAAATCTTAAGAGACATAGTCGTGCGCTGGAGCGAATGTGGAGTAAAACCAAATCACACCAAGCTTTCACCCTATATAAATCTGCTTCATTAACATACAATTCCTCCCTCCATACTGCCAAACAAGCCTACTTTGTCACTCTCATCAATAGCTTGCCATCCAGTCCTCATCGTCTCTTCTCTACTTTTAACTCTACTTTCTCCACCTTCACCTCCACCCAGCACCTCACTCACTCATTACGAGATTGCAAATCATTTCAAAAACAAGATTAATGCAATTCATAGGGGCATCGCCACTGCACAGACATCCATCCCACTTAGCATACCTTATACTAAACCTCCCTCAACACTTTCCTCTTTTGACCTTGCTACTATTGAAGAGATCACTAAGGTTTTCTCAGAAGCCCATCTCACTACCTGCCCCCTGGATTCTGTCCTCTCACAACTACTACGGTCACCCTCTTCTTCCATCCTATGCTCCCTCACTCACATTTTCAATCTTTCCCTCTCTAATGGTACCTTCCCCACCCTCTAAAGCATGCACACATCACTCCCATACTTAAAAAGCCTCCCTGGACCCCACCAACATAAACAACTTAAGACCTATCTCCCTGCTCCCATTCACCTCTAAACTCTTAGTCTACAATCATCTGAGCTCCTACCTTACTGACAACAGCTTTCTTGACCCTTCACAGTATGGCTTTCGCTCACTACACTCCACTGAAACTGCCCTACTAAAACTCACTAATGATCTACTAACTGCTAAAACCAATGGCCACTACTCTGTACTCTTACTACTTGACCTCTCTGCGGCCTTTGATACTGTTGACCATCCCCTCCTCCTCAAAAAACTCCACTCTCTTGGCCTGCTCTCTCCTGGTTCTCCTCCTATCTATCGCAGTGCTCCTTCAGCGTTACCTATAACTCTGTCTCCTCCTCTCCACTCCCTCTTTCTGTAGGGGTTCCTCAAGGTTCTGTCCTTGGACCCCTTCTCTTCTCCATCTACATCTCCTCCCTTGGTCACTTGATAAACTCCCATGGCTTTAAGTACCATCTCTATGCTGATGACACACAAATCTATCTTTCTACTCCTCACCTCACCCCTTCAGTCTCCTCTCGCATTACTAACCTACTAAGTGACATATCGGAATGGATGTCACTCCACTTCCTCAAATTCAGTCTTTCCAAAACTGAGCTCTTAGTATTCCCTCCAGCCCGTGCCCCCTCCCCTGACTTCTCCATCAAGACCAATAATACAATCATCAGTCCCTACCCTCATGCCAGGGTACTAGGTGTAATCCTAGACCCCCATCTGTCCTTTCAGTCCCAAATCCAAATGCTGTTCAAATCATGTAGACTTCACCTCCGCAACATCTCCAAGATACTGCTGTTTTTAACCTCTGAAACTACTAAGCAACTTATTCACTCCCTGGTTATCTCTCGCTTTGACTATTGTTACTCCCTCCTCATTGTCCAACCTCATCGCAGGCTATCCCCTCTTCAGTCTATCATGAATGCTGCTGCCAGACTTATCTGCCTTACTAACTGTTCCATATCTGCCACCCCTCTCTGCCAATCCCTCCACTGGCTTCCCATTGCCCAGCGGATAAAATTCAAAACATTAACAATAACATATAAAGACATTTATAACTCTGCCCCAAATTACATCTTAAATCTTGTCTCCAAATATCACCCACACCGTACTCTCAGCTCCTCGCACAATCTCCTGCTCTCTAGTTCCCTTGTCTCCTCCTTCCATGCTTGTCTCCAGGACTTCTCCAGAGTTTCCCCCATCCTCTGGAACTCTCTACCCCAATTTATCAGACTATCGCCTACTCTGCTCACTTTTAGGCGATCTCTGAAAACTTAACTCTTCAGGGAAGCCTATCCTGCCCTCAGCTAATAATGGAATCTTCTACTCCTCCTACCAGTCCATCCCCTACAGTTACTACCTTTTGTACCACTAGCCCCTCCCTCTTAGATTGTAAGCTCCAAGGAGCAGGGCCCTCCTAACCCTCTTGTATTGAACTGTATTGTTGCTGTATTGTCTCTTGTTATATTGTAAAGTGCTGAGAAAACTGTTGGCGCTATATAAATCCTGTATAATAATAATGTGATATCCACACCCACAACCAGCCCGCACAGTGTGAACCAGGGCTATACCACTGCATGGTAAGGATTCAAATTTAGAAATGCCAACATCTGTGCAGTGCAAGGACCTGCCTTATAAAATACAATTTGAATGGATAGTTTAAGAAGGTCCTCATATTACATTGTTTGTTAAATCTAACGTTAAATGAATAATTGCTATCAGATTGTGATGTGTATGGTAATCTTAACATGTACTAAAAATGTTTTATACAAACATGTCAACCCAACAGAACAAAAGCATGGCCTTAGGTAACAGGTTAACATTAAAAAATGTGATTTGCTTCTGGTTATTCCTGTCCGTGTTTTATTCAAATGACCTTAATCCTTTAAACGTACAGATTTATTGGTGCAGCAACACTGCTGTATCACCAAAACCTCTCCCATGGTTGACATTTCAGAGTCTGTATGCTATTTAAATATTGAACAACAGCTATATGGATGCCTTAAAAGTTAACATACACCATAACAATTTTAGGAGGCAGAAATGTCATTTATGAGTGTACATTTTACTGCAATAATTACCATATAAGTAAGCAGCATGTCATAAAGAAATAAATAAGATTACCTTTTCTTTTTTCATGGAGGCTTGGTAACTGTCCCAATCGGTGAAAGCTCACTGCAAACTTCCTCCCAAGTCCTCTTGCACTGATCAAGGTCCTGATTGTGGGAGTTACTGCGGTTATACATCACAACGCCCCCTGAGCTTCCTTATTTGCTGCTCCACATCTGGCATGCTATGGCCTGCTTCTTCCATAGTTTTGAAGCCTGGATTAAAGTAGAGGTTGCTAGATGGAGGGGGCTAGATGCAGGTGCTAAAAATGAACCTGCAGGGCTTTTTTTCTTAGAGAATAGGTGTAGGAATTCCCCCCTTCTGAGTCATCCCTGTCTCTGCCCCCTTCCTACCTCCGAGCATCATCCCTTGGTTCCGCCCCCTACCCACCTCCCAGTACTGCCCCTTTTAGACAATACAGAACCAAGCATCATATTGTTGTACTACGTAATTTGGAGTTTGTTAGTGATAACAAGAAAATAATAAATAATAGACCCCCCTCCCTCAACAGTAGTTATTTCCCAGTAACAAAAGACCCCCCAGAAACACACACCCCCCTAGCAACAACAGATCCCCCCACCAGCAACAATAGACCCCTCACTCAAAAATAGATCCCCTCCAACAACAATAGATCCCCTAGCAGTAAGCATCAATAGTCCCTTCAGCACACCCCAGCACCCGTTGCCATTACATGCATCGAGTGCTGAAGGTGGCGGCACTGTGTACCCCCTTTTATTCCACAAGGTATGGGTAATGTTTCAGTACTGAGTTAAAAATGTTCCTTGGACCTAGCAGAGCACAATCATATCATCAGTACTCAGTAGGACAAATATTACATGAAAATAAGTTGCTGGTCATTCTGTCAGCTCTTCTTCAGCTTCTTCTTCTTATTATTGTAATAGAATATAAACTGTTAAATACCTTTTCTCATCAGCAGTATATATCACTCTTGTGACTTCTATCAGTGTCCAGCTGAGCACTGGTTAAAGCTTATAGGAGGAGTTTTAATTCTGCTGTAGGAGGATGCAGAACCCCTGACCTCTGTCTGGACAGTGCTGACTGACCCTGTGCTGATCACATGCACTCTTCCAAGGGAAAGAAAAAAAAACTCTCTAGCAATACACACCAAGCTGAGCATAAGCAGAGTGTCTCCACATGATATGTCTTATCAGGAGATAGGAGGGGGACACTGGAAGAAGGGGAGGATCAGAGAAGGCAGGATCAAGCAGTGTTTTTACACAATGCAGATGATTGACCCCTCAGGTTCCACAGTGAGTATAATAAGCATGCTTTATTGCATACACAAACTGATTTTACTGTTGTGAGTTTAGTAACAGCTTAAACTTTCTTTTGGGAAGCAATTAAATAGGTGGCTTTACTTCTACTTTCAAATGTTCTTTTTTTTTAACAATAGAAGTTTTATTTGTTTTTGTTTTTTTGAACAAAGAATATCAGAAATAATTGTTTCCATACATATTATATTTATGCGGATTTAACAGTGTATAGAGTTCAGAACTATACAAAACTGATTAGAATTGTGATGAAACAATTCAAATAGCTCTAATTCTAAAAAACATAAGATTTTAACTCAAATATAATACACGAGACAGTCAAATATCAAGATAAAGAAAGGGAATAAAAGGGTCATATGATGCAGTGAATTTTTATAAAATTGGCATCATTTCTTGAAAATCAGTGCGTTTAAGTAATAGTCAGAGAGAGAGAAAGAAACAAAGCATCAGTATATTGATCTCTTATGAACCTGAGATAGTTTTATATAAATCGGAGTAAGTGAATGCAAACCAGGCACACCAGGTTTTATGATAGTTAGACAGACGTTCATGTGTCATCGCCAAGGTTTCCTCCAAATGATGAATATTATCCACTTCTCACAGCCAATCCCGAGGCGTGGGAATTTAAGCTGATTTCCAGAATTTGGGAATTAAAGATTTTGCTGCGTTAAGTAGGTGTCTCGTTAGGGAATTCTTGTATTTATTGAGTGAAAAGGGGGAGATGTGCAATAAGCAGCATGCGTCATCTAATGTTATTTTGATATCTGTAATCTTAATAATTAGCTCACAAACTTGTTTCCAGTATGCCGAAAGGTTTGGACATTGCCACCAAATATGTAGGAGAGTGCCTTTGCCGATTTGGTATCTCCAACAAATATCAGATGTGTTGGGATACCATTTACGTAATTTGGTGGGAGTGGCATACCAGTGAGTAAGAACCTTATAGGAGGTTTCCTGTAATCTTGTGCTAAGAGAACACTTATGTGCAAGTATACATGCATTTTTCTGTTGCTGATCAAAGAAGTTAGTTTCAAGGGAATTCTCCCAAAGATACATAAAATTGTCTTTTTGTTCATTTACTTTGTTTCGCAGCCATGAGTAAGCAAGAGAGGTGTTTTTTTAAATATTAACACCCTTGAGACAAATGGATTTCAGCTGTGTAAGGGGTTTTAGAAATTAGAGTTTCTGTTTATTATTAGAGATTTTCCCTGTGACAGTGCCAATCTATTATTCTGGTCAAATGGGTGGCAAAATAATATAATTTAAAGTCTGGCCTCCTGCCATTTTGGACCTGGCCATCAAAAAAATTGGTTGTGGGTGTCACGATCGCACGGTCGCCGCCACCAACATGCGACAATCGCACGACCGTGACTAACAGTAATATGTCACGCCTGCGGCGTCAGACCCCAGACCTTCTCACCAACTCGTGACCGAAGGACCGGCCGATCTAAAACCACGGTGTGACGCGCGTAACAAGGCCCCACCCAGCTACACCCTGCACAGCGATTGTCCAGCTAATGGGCTACAATCGGTGCCTGCAGCCTGAATGCGCTTGTTACTGGGTCGGGTTAATTACGCAACTAACCCTCTACTGCCACCACCACTTTTGTCGGAGACTGGGAAACTCCCGTTATCAAATATACACTATAATGATTGAAAAGTCACCTGTCCAATACGGTCACCGCAGGCCGATTGGGTAGAAGATTAAATAAACACAGTAGCGTCTCTTCAAAGGCAGGAATTCGTGAATTGCAAGTAAGCGCTTAGAAACAGTTTAACACTTTCAGAAAGAAGGATTTATTACTAAAAGAGTCAAACAGGTGCAATAAAATATTTACAAAGAAAATGTAACTATATATATATATATATATGCATATAAAGGTACAGCAAAGAGATAATAGGAAGGAAGTTAAAGGGTTAAGTTACTTGCCAATATGCCTTGGTTTGTAAGCAGATCCAAGTGCAGAGCAGGAAGGGTCTTTGATCTCCTCTGTTACGATGTTAAGCTCAGGAGATGTGTGTAGCCTAGGCTTGCCAGCCTGTCTCTTTTTAAAAATCCCTCTGCAAGGGGGGTGGCTCTGAATACTGGCCATTACGCTGTTTTGGGAGGGGTCAGGAGAACTCTGAATTAGAACCAACATCTGTCATAATCCATGACATGAAACATAGGGGAAAAAAAACCTGACTTGAGGAATGTTCATTTCATTCTGACATCTTTACTGTTAGGTTCTGTGAGGTTTCAACTTCTTTCAAGTCCGGGGAGAAGCTGCCTTATCTATTTTATGATGGGTGAGCCTACACAAGGTCTGGGATCAGTGCTTCCCAATGCTCTGATGAGCTGGCCTTATCATGATTTTAGGTGAGAAAGGTTACACTCGCAGACTGCCTGGCACCGGACTGAGGATGCCTTAACTTGGGTTGACCCCCTCATCTGTCAGGATATAATGTTTGCCTCTCAGGAAGGGAGGGGGTAGGGACTGTAGGACTGAGGAATGCTTCCAATAAAAAGAAAAGGAAAAGGGGAACTCCGCATCCAACTCTGATGGGCTAGTTTGCTACAGTGGGGTTTCTTCTTAGCCCAAACAAATTTCCTTTGTGCCTGTTGCAGCCGATTGAAAAAAATCCCTGGTATTTTGATTGGTAGAGCATGCATACAATAGAGCAGTCTTGGGAGACTAGTCATTTTAACAATAGCTGCTCTACCGAACCAAGAGAAATTTTTTGAGTCCCATTTCTCAAGATCATTTTCTATGTTTCTGAGAAGTGGTATAAAATTCTCAGTGTATAGATTGTCTAATGTGGGGTGATCCAGACTCCTAAATATTTTAATGCAGTTTTTTCCCATTTAAAGGAATAGTCTTTTTGAGCATTGTCCAGGGATTCTTTAGGCAATGTGAGGTTGAGTGCCTCCGATTTGTGATAATTTATTTTAAAATTGGATATGTTTCCATATATCTGAAAGGTGTGCAAAAGGTTCAGTATGGATGTATGTGGGTATGAGATGAAAAAAAGTAGATCGTCCGCATAGAATGCAGTTTTGTATTCTTTCCCATTTAATTTGAATCCCTGTATAGATTTGTTTTCATTGATTAAACGAATAAGAGGTTCTAATGTCAGGATAAATAACAAGGGGGATAATGGAAATCCTTGTCTCGTGCCATTTTTAATGTGGAACTTATCAGATAGGGTCCCATTAATCTGAATTTGTGCAGAAGGGGCTTGATATAATGAGAGAATCCAAGACATCATCTTTTGATTGAGGCCTATATGAGTGCAAGTAGCCATCATATAGTCCCATGCCACACTGTCAAAGGCCTTTTCAGCATCTGTTGAAAGGAGGAGGCCTTTTATATCTCCTAACTTGGCCCTATGTATGAGATTTAATGCTTTTATAATATTGTCCCTTGCTTACCTGCCAGGCATGAAGCCAACCTGCTCTGGTCCAATAAGTTTTTTTAAGTAGGGGCCATAGCCGTTTGGCAATAAGTTTGGCTAATAGTTATAGAGAAGGGATTTAGAGAATAGCTATTGAGAAGGGAAATTGGCCTTTATTTTCTTTTGGGATGATTGTGATATGGGCCGACAGGAAAGAGTCGGAAACCTTTTGATGACTGCTTAGTGAATGTAGGGCCTGTAAAAGTAGTGATTTAGGTGGGTCTATAAATGCTTTATAGTATTGGGAAGTAAAGCCATTTGGCTCTGGGCTTTTCCCTGATTTAGGTCTTTGATCGCCGAGGTTAGTTCTTCTTCTCTTTCAAGAGTTCCGATATCGTATTGTGTTAATTTTGGCATGTTACTCTGAGAAAGTCTAGAATAATTTGTTTTCTGTTGCTTTGTAGGGAGCTGGGTTTGTGTTGCCATGGTAAATTATACAAGTTAGAATAAAATTTGTGAAATCTTTTTGCAATTTTATCAGTGGCATGTTCCATACTACCATCCAAGGCTTTATTACAGAGAATGTTTTCAAGTGACTTGGCATCTTTCAGAACTCTAGCAAGAAACCTTCCACTTTTATCACCATGTTTGTAAAAAATGCTTTTTTTTTTAAAGTAGAGTACACGTTTAGATTGTCTGTCTAAGAGGTTTCGTAGTTCTACTCTGGCCTTTAGTAGATTCGTTGCTGTTTGGGTAGATAGAGTGCTTATGTAGTGACTCTAGTCTAGAGATCTCAACAGAAAGATCGTTTATTACCTTTTCTTTAGCTTTTTGCTTCTTGAGCCCTACTTGAATTATCAACAGGTTAGTTAATCCCTTTGTGAAGCACATATCGCGCTCTCCCTCAACCGCACTCCAGCGAACAAGCTGAACTGGCACTCTGCTAAATGAGCCTTTGATTAATGGGATGAGCATCAGGAGGCAGCCAAATCGGCCTACTCCACCCTAAAATTTTATAGATATGGCAATAAGGCTGGTAACTTGTTGGCGTGGCTTTGTTTGGGCTCCCGTACTCCTACCTATATCTCCGCACTCCAGACTTCCACGGGAAATTTTCTTACATCACCCTCTGATAGTATTGAACTCCTCACATCTTACTACACCTCTCTGTATTCAGAGGATCCGATTAATTCTAGAGCCGCAGAAGACTTTTTAGCCTCTGTAAATCTGCCTAAACTTACCAGATCCCAGCTACATGCTTTAAATGCTCCCATCACATCAGACGACATTCGTGTCACTATGAAACATCTACCATCAGCTAAGGCTCCCAGACCTGATGGCCTTAGTGCCGAGTTCTAACTTCAGACTTCATCCCAGGCACGCTGTAACATGTCTACAAGGCAATGTGGGAGGTTGGCCCTTATCTCCCAACTAGCTCCCAGGCACATATCAAACTCATAGCTAAGAAGGGAAAAGACCCACTGCTACCAGGATCTTACCGACCTATCTCTCTAATTAATGTTGACACCAAAATACTTTCAAAAATTGTGGTGACTAGGCTGGCCCTGCTGCTCCCTACCATACTACATCACGCCCAATCTGGGTTCGTACCGGGTCGATCAGCGACACTTAATATCCACAAAGTATTGTTAGTCCTTGGATATGCTAAAACCCACCCAATGCATGATCTGGCACTTACTGTATATCCTTAGATGCTGAAAAAGCCTTTGACAACATTAGCTTTGCCTGGCTCTTCATGGTCATGCAGAAGTTTGGTATTGCAGGCCCCATTTTGGACTTTTTATGACAAATGTACTCTTTGCCCAGAGGTAGACTGGTCACACCTGACTTTATGTTCACTGACATTCCCTTAACTAAGGGCACCAGGCAGGGCTTCCCTCTTTCCCCCCTTTGCTTTACCATTGCCCTAGAATCTTTGTCCAGACTATTTAATTCTACATCAGAGGTCAGTGGTGTCACAGTTCGTGAACACACTTTTCCTTCAGCTCTTTCTGTGGACGATATATTATTGTTTTCCTCAGATCCACCCACAGATTTTACTGTTTGTGACTTTCCGTAAATGTTCTGGCTTACGAATCAATTTTGATAAAAGTACTCCCTCTAAACCCTACTACCTCCACTCGCTGGCTCACGTCTTCCCCTTTCAGTATAGCTAAGCACTCAATTACCTATTTAGGCACACATATAGGCAGAGAACCATCGTCTCTTAATTTCCTTAATTACCCTCCTCTAATTGATAAGATTGTACAGTAACTGGAAGCTTGGACGACCCTTCACCTTTCACTCTTTGGGAGATGCCATCTCTAAAAAATGGTCTCATTTGCGAGATTTCTCTATCCTCTACAAACGTTCCCTATTCTGCTAAAGCATTCTGATGTTCAGAAGATTTATACGGCCCTACAAGCGTTCCTATGGCAATGCAAAAAAACACACATTGCATTACGGAAGCTAAGTCTCCCCAAGAGTGAGGGGGGTGCAGGCCTGCCGTATATTAGATTTTACAATCTGCCCTGCTTCCTTCGTCAGAGTCTTGATTGGATTACTATGGAATCACGTTACTCTAATTACTCCTTGGAGGAAGCCCTGGTGTCTCTGCTACATCTCTCTGCCATTGTGCACTCCAATCTTAAAGCCTTACCTGGGTCTCTCCAATCGAAACTTCTGATCAGAGACACCGTATTGACCTGGAGGTAAATGCGAAAGCTTCTTGGTTTATGACTAAGGGTATCCTCCTATTTGCCTATTCTTGGAAACCTTATGTTCCCTCCTGGTAGGGAACACGCAGCATTTACCCATTGGTCTCATAAAGGACTTATTAATGTTATATCCCTTCTCAGTCTTTGCTGCTCAATACTCTCTACCAGGATCACATATCTTCTATCATCATCAGCTGGTCACATTTCTCCGGTCATGGTATTCCTCTACATAGGATCCCTTTCAACACTCCTTCATAGAGATTCTACTGCGACAATACCTCTACTCCATTTCAGACATCTACTCTCATCTAATCTCTCATCAATCTGCAAAATACCACCTTACTCCATTTAAACTCCATACTTTCTACGGATGAAACTCCGGACAAAATACTATCGGGATAGAAAAAATTAGCTTTGCTTGTTCTCTGTGAAATATGGCGTGAAACTCAATTCAAAATCATCCACTGGGCCTATTATCCTTTCTCAGCAAATATGGCTGTCACCGCCCGCCCAACATGCCTCTGGTGTGATCACACTCGACCAACCTTGTTTCGTTACTTGGGGGAATGTGCTCGAGTCTCATCTTTCTGGGATCAAGTTCTTCATTACATCAATCATTATACAACATCTCTGTTTCCAAGTATCCCATGATCTGTCTTTTTAGCTATGAAGATCCTATGAATTCGGCACATTCTAACGTTCTTCCCCAGTGGATACACATTTGTCTATTAGTAGCTCGCAGAGCCCTCATGCAAGTCTAGATTCATCCAAAACCCCCCTCCTCTCAATATGGTGACACAGGCACTAACTAATCTATTCAACTTGGAGAAGCTTGACACCATTACTCAAAACGTCAAGTCTGCTCTTCGTTTTATCTGCAGATGGAAACACTACATGGAGCATTCCTTTACACCTGCTGAATTAGCCATTCATATGGAACCCTTCTGTTATACAGATTGGTATCTCAAAGCTCAATTAAACAACACATTGGGTAAACTCCAAGTGACCAACCCACCTTCTAGCCCCACCCCTCATTTATCCTCCTCCCTGTCTACCTGTGGAGTACACACTCCACACTGAGTTTTATCTAGCCCACGTGGTAATCCTTCTAAAATATCTTCTCAGATAGAGATGTACTTTTGTTCAGGCTACTACAGCCAAGCTTCTGTTCCTCGGCATTTGCTTAATTTTGAGGTTTGGCTCTTTTTACTGCCATGTTGTATCGTACATGTCTGTCTATTTCTGCAATGTTCCTTTCCCATTATAGTTGTTGTACTGGCTTTTGTACTCATAGTCTATACATATTTTTGGCTGATAGATTTGTATATCAAGCTTGTATTCTTGTACTTACTATGCAAAAATCATATGGAAAACATATCAACCGTCTGGGTCTATTAATTGATCTGCCACTTGAAAATCAGAATCTTTGCTCAACAGCATAGTGGCTCCCTTCATTTTTGCCAGAGGGTTTGTTGCATGAAAAGCTTTAGTAAAGTAGTTGTCTGCCAGTTTAAGTATTTTGTTTTAAAATGCGTCTCTTGAAGAAAGACTATTTTGGGTTTAGTTTTTCTAAGCTGTCTTAGTAGGGATGACCTTTTTTCAGGGATATTGAGTCCTTTAACGTTGTTCCAGATAATAATAAGTTTTTTCCTCAACAAGGAGTATGCCATTTTATCAGCAAGTGTAGAGTCTGAGTTATGTTAACAGCAGAGTGTACCAAGTAAAACTATAAAGGTCAGTGGGTTCACTTTTTAACCAAAATCCGATAGAAAAAGGACAGGAAAAGAGAAGAAAAGAAGAAAAAAAAGGAAAAAAATGTTCTTTGATAATAGTTACTTACCAACAATTTTTATGTTGCCATTTTCATCTAACAGGAAATTTTCAATTTTCAGGTCCCTAAATGATAAAAAAAATAATCAGGATTAGTATTTGAAATGTATTTGAACATGGAATACAGTAAAAACATGTTTTTTTTTACCTTGCCATCTATACATTATACCATGGGGTTGATTTACTAAAACTGGAGAGAGAGTGCAAAATCTGGTGATGGTCAGCAAAGAAACCAATCAGCTTCCAGGTTTTATTGTCAAATCTTAACTGAACAAGCTGAAGTTAGAAGCTGATTGGCTACCATGGCTACCATGCACAACTGCATCAGATTTTGCACTCTCCAGTTTTAGTAAATCAACTCCAAAGTTTTAATAATTTTAGCAAACCAGATTTGGATCTTGGATGTGCCAAAATTAGCATTCGGTATAGACCTAATCCCAATTGAGAACAGTGATAAACATAAACAGGTCTATTAACTAAATTCTTATAGATAGATTATTTCTTAGAACCACATATGCAATGCTTTTGCATAACACAGTCATCACATTGTAAAGCATTAATAAACCCAAAAGCAAACATTTATTATAGTGCAGCTTACCAATCCTAATTGGTAATTAGTTTCTTTTTAGGCTTTCTTTTTTTAATTTTCACCTGGTGATCTGTCTGGTAAGTCTGCTATTTTTCAACAAAATAAGCTGTCCTGCAGATGTATCAGTTAGAATGCTAAGACAAATCATTTACCACTGACAGGGGTGCTTACAATGTTTAGCATTTATTTATGTAAAAACTTCCCAAAAGAAAATAAATCTCTTTCTGTAACTGCCTAAAACGTGTTGTGTGGAGTTCAGCTTCAATATATTAGTGTTTTAAATCTGCTAGTCCATCTAATACTCCCCACCCCCCAGACTGACAATGCTGCTGTGCTCTTGTGCCCCTTCTTCCAGAGTGGGGGCACTCTGATACAGGAGGTGTGTTACTGGCTGGATCACCAGAGGAAAACAGAAGAGAAAATGCTTAAAAAAGAAAACTAATGCAGCCACCACATTTGAGGATTAGTAAACTGTAATATATTAACTATTTGGTTTTGGATTCAATACTTCTTTAAGAGATGCAGTGTCACTTTGCTCTGAGATGTCACTTTGCTCTGGGATGCCACTTTGCTCTGGGAATCCCAATGAATCTGTTATAAATCAAGCTGTGGGTGACCCTGTTGACACCAACTCTACAAAAGGTGATCTTCCGATCGGCTTTTGTCAAAGGAGATGGTGGAAAATTGTTTGGATGAACAGTGAGGGAGAGGTTCTTTCATGCAGTGTGACAATGAGGAATATACCGTGTGTGAGCTGGTATTTAAATGATTTATCAGAATCAACTTAATTATATGTTATGACAGGGCATCACGTTGTGTGACATGCTACAACTGGATAATGTCAAAACATTAAAAAGCATCTTTATTCTCATATATCTATTGATTGGTGCATTTTTAGCAAAACAGTGTGAAGAAATGACAAAAAAAAAAGGGTGAGGGTATATAGATGAAAAAATTAGTCATCATGTTACTCTTTGGAATTGTTTTTAATTATAAATGCGGTAGCCTTGTTTCTATGCTATTCAATATGATTATGATTCAATCAAAGTACAAAGAACCAAAGCAACTAGCTCAACATGTCTTTTTACCTATGAACGATTCCATGGCGATGTAAGTGCTCCACTGCTGACATGATCTGCCTTGCATATTTTCTTACTTCTTTTTCCTCTAGCTTTTTTTTATCACATATTCTATCCATCAGGTCTCCTCCTTCACACAGTTCCATAACCATATAATAGGAGTTTTCAGTCTCTAGGGTTTCATAAAGCTGCACAATGTTTGGGTGTTTAACCATCTGGTGTATCCGTGGCTCCCTCTTCATGTTCTTTAAAACATATGAGTCTTGTTTGGCCTTCTTTTTGTCAATCACTTTTATAGCCACCTTAAAATAAAACCGACTGTTAAAAATTATGTACAGACAATGGATAAGGATATAGAAACATATTATCTCATAGTTTCTTTATTTGGTCTTTTATTTGTTTATAAGAGGCTAATATAGAATGAATGCCTACAGCCATTTGGGTTGATGAGCTATGGCTATTACGGTCCCGATATAACCATTTCCAGTTCAGGTACATTCTGACATTCCTCTCCTACATGTACAAAACATCATTTTTTTGTTAGAAAACCACTTAGAACCCCCGAACATTATATATATAATATATTATATATATAATATATATATAGTTGAAAGAAAAAGTATGTGAACCCCTTGGGATTACGTGGAGTTTTACATGAATTGGGCATAAAATGTGCTCTGAACGTCATCTAAGTCACAACAATAGAAGAACACAGTCTGCTGAACATAATACTACACAAACATTAGATGTTGCCATGGTTTAATTGCAAATAACATGTAAACATTCACAGTGCAGGAAGGAAAAAGTATGTGAGGCCCTAGCTTAATGACTTCTCCCAGAGCTAATTGGAGCCAGGAGTGAGCTAACCTTGACTCCAATCAGTGTGATGATATTGGATGTGTTGCTGACAGCTGTCCTGCCCCTAAAAAACACACACCTGTTTTGGGTTTACTGATTTAAAGAAGCACTGTCTGATGTGAACCATGCCTCGCAGAAAAGAGCTCTCAGAAGACCTACGATCAAGAATTGTTGACTTGCATGAAGCTGGAAAGGGTTACAGAAGTATCTCCAAAAGCCTTGATGTTCATGTATCCACGGTAAGACAGACTGTCTACAAATGGAGAAAGCTTAGCACTGTTGCTACTCTCCCTAGGCGTGGTCGTCCTGTAAAAATGACTGCAAGAGCACAGCGCAGAATGCTGCATGAGGTAAAGAAGAATCCCAGAGTGTCAGCTAAAGACCTACAGAAATCTCTGGCACATGCTAACATTTTTGTTGACACATCTACAATAAGGAAAACATTAAACAAGAATGGAGTACATGGGAGGACATCACAGAGGAAGCCATTGCTGTCCAAAAAGAATATTGCAGCACGTTTGAAGTTTGCAAAAGAGCACCTGGATGTTCCACAGCACTACTGGCAAAATATACTGTGGACAGATGAAACCAAGATTGAGTTGTTTGGGAAGAACACACAACACTATGTGTGGAGAAAAAAAGGCACAGCACACCAACAAAAAACATGGCGGAGGGAGCATCATGGTTTGGGGCTGCTTTGCTGCCTCAGGGCCTGGACAGATTGTTGTCATTGATGGGAAAATGAATTCCAGAGTTTATCAAGACATTTTGCAGGAAAACGTACAACCATCTGTCCGCCAACTGAAGCTCTGCAGAGGATGGGTGATGCAACAGGACAATGACCCAAAGCATACAAGTAATTCAACAAAACAATGGCTGCAACAGCACAGAATACGCCTTCTGGAGTGGCCCAGTCAGAGTCCTGACCTCAACCCGATTGAAATCCTGTGGCATGACCTTAAGAGAGCGATTCACACCAGACATCCCAAGAATATTGCTACACTGAAACAGTTTTGTTAAGAGGAGTGGTCCAAAATGACTCCAGATCGTTGTGCAGGTCTGATCTGCAACTACAGGAAACGTTTGGTTGAGGTTATTGCTGCCAAAGGAGGGTCAACCAGTTATTAAGTCCAAAGGTTCACATACTTTTTCCTCCCTGCACTGTGAATGTTTACATGTTATGTGCAATTAAACCATGGCAACATCTAATGTTTGTGTAGTATTATGTTCAGCAGACTGTGTTCTTCTATTGTTGTGACTTAGATGATGTTCAGAGCACATTTTATGCCCAATTCATGCAAAACTCCATGTAATCCCAAGGGGTTCACATACTTTTTCTTGCAACTGTATGGGTAGAGGCCCTAGAGAATAACATGGTGGGTTTTGCATAATTTTATGTCACACTGTGTTTTCGCAACGGGTTTTCACACGCAAATTTTTAAAAATACTTTTTGATTCATTTCAATCTACAAAAACATACTATAATACCCAGCTATTTTGTATGTGAAAACCTTGTAATCTGCTATACAATTTTTTTTTTCTATTTTGAAGGCTGCTAAAACCAAACACAATCCCATATATTAATGTGCATACAATTAATACCATTAATGTGCTGTGCTCCTACTATTCTACAATGTGTTTGTAGTAGTAAAAATAAATAAATAAAATAAAATAAAGATCTAGAGATCAATCAAAGTACGACACTCCAGATATATGCATGCACATATACCAAATTTTCTCAAAAAAAGTCTGTGTAATTAAGTTCCAAATGAATTTCCAGTGTTTCAAATCATAAGGTTTCTTCTTAATCATATAAGTGAATATCATTGTAGAATAGTAGGAGCGCAGTACATTATTGGTATTAATTCCCAACTGTTTGATACGATATGAAAGATTATGTCACTGAGTAAATAGATACAAACATGTCATGCTTTAAAATTGCGTACGCCCGTAAACGGTGCCAAGCTTTGGTACCTAAAAATCTCCACAGGCAAAGTTTTAAAAGCTTTACAGGTTACCGGTTTAGAGTTATATAGGAGGTCTGGTGCTAGTATTATTGCTCTCGCTCTGAGAATTGCGGCGATACCTTATATGTGTTATGCAATCGCCATTTACATATGCATATGGGACCGACATGTGCATTCTCATTTTAAAATTTAAAATTTTATTATTTATTTTATTCAATTTTTTTTTTTTTTACACTGTAACTTAAAATGTTTTCCTTGATCACTTTTATTGCTATCACAAGGCATGAACAACATCCCTTGTGATAGCATGAGCTGTGACAGGTCCTTTTTTTGGAGAGATTCCAGATGTCTCCTCTGGCCTGCAAAGCATCAGATCAAACAGAGACCAATGCTTTTACAATCTGGTAATGACTTGTTTACATGGGACCGAAACCAGACCTGACAAAATCTTCATCACTTCTGGTTTCTGACATCACACAGTGGAAGGAATGACATCCATTCCTCTCACTGTGCCTCAGGAACCGGATGCCACTGGTCACATTATTTGGAGAGGCTCTACGATCACTCAGGAGAGCCTGGTAAAGGTGGCGATGGGAGGGGGATGGATCCCCTTCTGCCTCCTGTAAAAGTAATCCAGCAGCTCTTTAGCTGCATGGATTACTTTTACCTTGTTCAGCATCGCCAGCTCTAAAAAATTATATCTCGATCATCACTGCAGCTGCAGCAATGACTGAGATATCACACTTCCCATCTAAGGAGAAACGGGTACGTCCTATGGATGGGAAGTGGCTAAATCAGTGATATTCCTATCTTCATATGCACAATGAGGCCAAAGTCTTCCATAATTGTGTTCCATAATTATGCACTATTGATGCAATAGAGTTAAAAGAAACAGTTGCTATGCCTGTGTTGGTGTGTTAACCATATCTTAGAGTTAGACTCTATCTATAAATGCAATATTTTAACTTTTATTTTAATTGCTAACTCAGATAGCTCTTGACCAGGGGCGGACTGACAACTTATGGGGCCCCCGGGCAATAGGGGATCATGGGGCCCCTGTGTCCTTGCCCAAACTCAAAAAAGCCTATGAAAAAGGTACCACGGGCATCTCATGGGGCCCCCTACTGACCCCAGGCCCTCGGGCAGTGCCCGAGTTTCCAAATGGTCAGTCCGCCCCTGCTCTTGACATAAACATTTACTGTATATCATGAATCCTACCCTGCTTATTTATCCTCCTCCTAAATTATGACTCATGTTTGGTGCTTTAAAATTCTTCACTGACAAACAATGAGATTGCCATCACCAGTTTTCAAATTTGCTTAGTTTCAGACAAAGAAAACTAAATGTGACCCTTTACATGTTGGCCAAGGTAAATTGACCTCAAACGTAGCACATCTTTGATTACAGAGGCAGAACTTTTCCACACTATGCCAATTACAATTGTATGCAAACTGTCACTGACCAGTTCAGCATAACGGAACCCTTACATACATGTTTGTTAACCCTGTATTGTAGTGTAAAGTTATCTAATCCCCAGTCCTAAAATTTAGTTCTGAGAACAGGTTCTGAACTTTAATTTTACCATGTACTGGTGATATTTTTTATTTGCTTCATTGTTACTGTGCAGCAATATACAAATATAGTCTTTTTAAGTCATTACGGTCTAGCTTATGTGATAGAAATTTGTAACCTGATGTTCATATCTGAACTATCCAAACCTAAAAACATTGCAAATCTTCATTACTAGCACCAAAATACTGAGTTAGATGAAGTGACTAATGGTACTTGACCTTATATATAAAGTATGTGTTGTACTAAACTTGCTTTTTAAAATACATAATCCAAGTAAGTGTTACAAAGAATTTTGTGCTAAAATAATTTGAGACTGAAAATAGTGGATTAGTTTGTGCTACTACCATCATTTGTTTTGGCTCATAGTTGCCAATAAAGTTCTTACATCTCATAAACACCTGAACACCAGCTAAAATTCTTTGGCACTAAATTAAATGTATATATATATCAAGATGAAATGTGTAGTTTTTAAAAAAATATAATTTTAGAATGTGGGACTTTATTTTTTAATGCAGAAACAAAGATGAGAATAAAGAGTTGCAAACCTATAAAACCAGACAAACAATCCAACTGTGACATTTGCTTGGTGTTAGCAGTTCATGGTTACGTCATATGCCCAAGCAAACCTGAGATTGTACAAACAATATACCTTCCCTCAGCCTCTATCAAAATGTATAAATTCAAAGGTGTTCTAATTCTTGTGAGTTGATCATTGTCCTTTCTGTGTGGTTAATGTGTCAATACTAGCACTTATAGGCCTATAAGCCGCTAATATTAATCGGAGGAGGTATGTTCTGAGTCCAGCCAGCTCACCCAGACTCCATTGAATTTAAATGGCTTAACCATGCTCATATAATAACTTTATATAAATATAGAGACATGTTGATTAGGGCCTTTCAAGCCTTCAATGTTGTGGATTAAGTTTCTTCCAGTTGGAAAAGATTGTTTTCCTAGCATAAAAAATAACAGGTTCAAGAAAGTTCCCTCAGCCACTGTAGTAGCCAGGTTTTCTACCAGACCAAGCAGATAGATGTTTAGCTCCCTGGACACTAAAATTGTAGGGAGCCTTGAGGCAGGGTCCAAGATCTTCTGCCAAGAAGGCAGTCCCAGAACATATACTTGAAATCTGCCTAGCCTTGGAAGCATTTCCAACACATCAATTGATGGAAGTATAGACTCTAGCAGGTTTGGCTGGTATTAGGTAGATTCAGAGTAAGAATTTGAATTTGAAGAATATTGACTCAATTGATCTATTGCAGAGACCAGAGTTGTAAAGATCTATCTCTACACCACCACTGCCTGGGCCTGGAGAGGTCTTGACCCATGCAGTACCTTATCTACATATCAGAACAATAGTTTATATACAGTAGATAATGGTTTGCTAAAGGCAATGTTTCTTTGAAGCATTTTGCTTTGGTTGGATGAAGGATTAACCAGCAAGTCCCAAAATTGGGAGTGCTAGAGCTTCAAATATGCGAAAAAAATAATGTCGAGCTCTTAAGGTTGTCAAATGGCATCAATGTTTCATTGCTGGTGATACCCTGCCGAGTTTTGACACCCTGAGTAGTCCACATCACTGGATCAGGTTTGGCTAGGAAGTGAGTTTAATTTTTCAATGTAATATCACAATCAGAGAAGTCAAAGTAATTTCGCAGGTATTCAATGTAAAAAGAATTTACACTGATTACATCATTTTAAGTTAATACAGTCAATTTAGTTGGTCTGTTTGTATGAACTTAGTCAGCACAACTGCATGTTTGACCCATTGTTAAATATTTAAACTGCTTTGCTACATGAGAACATTGGCCTTTTAGTGTAATAGTGCATCTTTACACCTTCCTGAACTTGCCTTCCTTCATCAATGAGCATGACCTCCTCTTAAGATTGCCCCAGTGCTCTTTCAAAGCTGTTTGATCACCTAATTGCTCTGCACTTCTTTCTTGTATTCTCTATTTAAGAATATGTATGGAATAAAATAAAATTTGATATAGCTTTACTTATTTTCTGTAATGACTATGCTTGTTGTTGTGCCTTCTTCCTTTACTTCTTTTGTATTATTGTTGCTTTTTTTGTTGAGTCAAATACTTTGTTACTAGGGAGAGTTTAACATTTAAAAATGAATTCCAAGTTTGAACAACCAGATTCAAATCCCACCCTTCCACCCTTGGATTGGGTAAGCATGATGCATTTCCCAGTGCTGGTCCTGGATACTTGTTATTAAGTTGAAATTCAATGTTGTACCCTACTATATTGACTTTAGCCTTGCTGTTGAGCTTCAGACTAGTGTTTTATATGTAAGGTCATACAACAACATTGTATATGCATTTTCTTTCTCATAAAACAAAACACATAGCATGTTTTTCTATTCCTTCATCAGTCCTGTTGCACACTAGCATCTTTGTCAAAATGTTACAATACCAATGTGCTAGATTTTGATACAGATTGATTCCAAATATATCAGACAGAAAACAGAACAAAAAGTAAAGGTTGAAGTAAGATAATATAACATTTTCAACAGCCAGGTTTTATATGTTCCTCTAAAGTCCCCCCCCCCCCCACACACACACATACACCAAAACTGTTGAAAATGTTTCTGCCATGTTTCCATACAAACAAGCAGATATCCAATATATGATGCACAGATAAAACACACAGAGAGATAATAATAATTTTATATAGAGTATATTGCATATAAATGGAATAGCGCTTCCGAATTGATTCTAAACTGTGTACCAACATACAATGTCCCACCATTATATTATTATAGTACTGCACTTTGCTGGCCACCACAATTTTTTGTGTCTCCAAAACATTAACAAAAAATTTATTGTAGTTCTGGAAAAATTGAACGCTTGGAACAAATTATTCAGTACAAGTATATCCAATACACACCAGTCTAATAGCAAATTATCATATGTAATGTAAAAAGTGCATTACCTTTTGTCCTGTGGGTATGTGCATTCCTTCCATTACTTTTGCAAAGGATCCTTTGTTGATCATTTTCCCAACCAGATAATTTCCCACACGTTTGGTGTGAGGAAAGTTCTTTGCACTGTCTTCAGACATCCTGGAGAAACAGGTAAGTATCTTCATTTCTCTGTTTTGTTTCCCACATTCTGTCAATATCTTATCTAAGTTGTCTCCATCCAAAATAGTGTTGATGGCAGCAGGCATCCTTGAACTCAGGCTGACTAGACAATTAGGTCAGTAGGCAGCGTATGCGTAAAAGAAGAATACGACTCTGAGAGTAGTAATTCCTCGTAGTCTATCAGACCTTTATCTAGAAACAGAAACATCTCCTCAGTGATCCCTGCTTTCAGTCATGTAGATTTGCTCAAGCACATCCAAGCTGTAGATTATTAGACAAACCTGATACATGCAGTCAGACATTGCCATGAAGCTGCCTGTAACAGTGACATCTAACACCAGCATTAACATAGAATGAACTTTGCATTTTCACTTGGTACAAGTGGGAGACCAAATGTTAAGTGACACCTACTAACCAGTCAGCTGCTTACAGATATACCCAATAGTTTACAGACATTCAAATGCCACAGCAAAATTCAGCAACTATTGGTGGAAGGAAGTAATTTTTGTACCACATACAAAGAATATGACTAGAGGAAGCATAGTGTTAAATAAAAGGGTAGAACGTCAAACATGTAGTTGAAATACATATATGCCAAAATCCTTCCCTTCCAACAAATTGGCCACATAACTTAGCCATACAGCCAATACTG
Source organism: Staurois parvus (assembly GCF_062004578.1). Taxonomy (NCBI): domain Eukaryota; kingdom Metazoa; phylum Chordata; class Amphibia; order Anura; family Ranidae; genus Staurois; species Staurois parvus. The sequence continues at coordinate 5,090,903 of NW_028318357.1, forward strand.
CTTTTTCCGGTTTTAGCTTGGCTCCTTCCCGTTCAACCTACCTGCTCCCTGGACAATGAAACAGCAGAGTGATTGTGCCAGTTCACTGACTAATGAGCAGGCAGGTGACACAAAAAAACCTGCAAAATGGAAGCAAGAAATGGTAGTGTTGTCTGCCTGGCAATGCAGTATAGTAGGGTTGTATGAATCACAACACTGGGTAAACAAACTTTGTCTTTTCACAAGTAAATACTTTATGTTTATATGTATTTATGTGATTAGTGTTCAGTTTTGACATTATCCCTCCCTTTCGAAATACAAACAATAAATGCATGGCCATTACTGGCATCTTGATCTGAAGATGCTAGTTGCTTGACTTTCTTTCTGACCCTCTTTCTTCAACACTTTAAGACCCCATTCACATGAGCGCTCCCACTACACAACTTTGACATTGCAGTTGTCACATGGATTCTGTGTGTTGCATAGGGCAATTCACTCACATAAATGGGCTGCCCTATGCATGTTTGCCACCCACAACTTATTGGGCGACAAGTTTAAAGCGATTTATGAAGGCACAGTTTGCTGCGATTGCTGCGTGGTCATGCCGTGTGACAATTGTGGTAGAATGGCATTGCATTTGGAGTGTCATTGAAGGATAATAGCACCCAAATGCATGCGGTGCATTGTGCTGCAATTTCCTCATGTTTTGGGGTCATGGGCAGAATTGCAGAGATTCTACCCATGACCCAAATCATGAGATGTGAACAGAGCCTAAATTCTCAATTCAATACTTAAAAACACCAGAAAATGAAACAAAAGTGTAAATATTGCAATCACAGTACATAAATGTGTAAGTACTAAAACAAACAGAGAAATATATTTATGAACTCCATGAATCAAAAGATGAAATATACAGTGCACTATAATATCTAAATGGAGCAAAATCATATGTACAGTATGCGAAAAGTCCAAAATATCCAAAATAAGTCCAAAATATTAAAAACTCGTTGTAATGGTGCACTCACCATCATCCCCTTGAGGATAAACGCTAATCTTAAGATTTGGCCCTCATTGTAAAGGTCAAAACCCAAATTTTTATTATACCCGGATCCAACAAGGTGGTTAGTAATGGACACAGAAATGGTAACCCTCCAGCTTGCCTTAGCCAACATGTATTACCAGCATGATTCCCATAGGCTCACAAGGAACAGCTGCAGTAATTATTCAGCAGGATAAACCATCCAGAGAGAGACTCCCAGTGATAATGCTCAAAGAAGCAGAAAAAGGACCATAGCGTTCACTTCTTAAAACAATTTTATTACCCCTTCCTGCTGGATGTACACATATACTGTATTCTGCTGCTTGGGAGGTGGGCTTTCACACAGAGTGGCCGTACATATGCATCCCTATGGAAACACATTACTGTGCTACTCCCTGCACTCTCCCAGCACAGTAAACTGACAGGTATGGGAAAGCTCTCGATGCATACTTGCGATTAGGAGCTTTCCAATTATGTGACCACTGTGACTGCCAATCACAGCGGTCACATGATCGGAATGCCCACCTCTGCCTCCCAGCATTTAGAACTTCTTACTGGGAGGTAATGCCAGGAAGAGGTTAAAAATTAACAAAAATACACTTACATTTAAAACAAGAAGAAACCAAATTCATTAGTTACTAAGTGTTTTGAGTGCAGCACTTATTCATATACATACTTAGATGATTTTGGTCACATTGTGCATGCAGCTTGGTAATTTTGGACTATTGCTCCAAATTATTTATTCACAATACTTTAACCGCTTCTTGACAGCCCTATAGCAGAACTACTGCTACAGGGTGGCAGGGCTGCACAAAATAACGTACATATACATGATTTTGTATTTCCAGGTAGGGGGCACGCACGTGCCACCCTGCCCACCCTGCCATTGGTGGCTACAGATGTTAATCACTGGGTCCCGGCCGGAGATTCCATGAGGGCACCCAGCAGTTGCCGAGTATCACTGGCAGGAGAGAGACCTGTGTGTAAACAGCACACGTCTCTTACCTGCCAGCAGTAACATGCTGCTGTGTATTTCTCTGCTGTGCAGAGAAATACACAGCAGTATGTTTTCTAGTAAAACACACATGGCACACATAGTAAAACAGCACACAGCACACAGTTAACCCTTTGATCGTCCCAGATGTTAACCCCTTCCTGCCCAGTGTCATTAGCATTTTATTAGCACTGATCACTATATTAGCGTCATTGGGATGTCAGTGGCAGTTAGTCAGTCCCCCGCCCAGTGTCAGAATGCCCGCCGCAGTCCCGCTATAAGTCACTAATCGTCGCCGTTACTAGTATAAAAAGAAAAACAAATTCCAGTACATCACCATTTGTAGATGCTATAACTTTTACGTAAACCAATTAATTTACATGTTTTGGGATTTTTTTTCAGTAAAGACATGTAGCAGAATACATTTTGGCCTAAATTTATGAAGAAATTAGATTTTGTTACTGGATATGTTTTATAGCAAAAAGTCAAAAATATTGGGTTTTTGTTTCAAAATTATTGGAATTTATTTATTTATAGAGCAAAAAATAAAAAATGCACAGGTGATCAAAAAGCACCAAAAGAAAGCTCTATTTGTGGGAAAAAGAACATAAATTTCATTTATGTACAGTGTTGCATGACTATGCAATTGTCAGTTAAAGCAATTGCAAAAGATGGCCTGGTCGGGAAGGGGGTAGGGTAAATCCTCTGGAGGGCAAGAGTATAAGGGGCGGGGTCTGTTTGATCAACAGGGGATCTGTCCTCTGATCCCCTGCTAATCATGACCGGTGAATGACAGGTCTGTGTCTGCTCAGTTTATGCAGAAAGGACACAAACAGAGCCTGCTTCTCGGTACGGGCGGTGGGGTGCAAAAGGACTCCGCAAATGCATAAGACTGCCCTCCGATCTGATCCATTTAGACAGAGGAGAACAGATCCCCTTTCATTTCTTTTTAGCAGATTGGATCAGATTAGAGATAGGAGGGTGTAAAGGGACACAAGTCCATTTATACCCACATGTCCTTAGGGGTGAATGGAATGTCCAGTCGGGTCCACCAGAAAACCTAACAGGCGCACCTGATCGGATCCTGATTTTGAAAGGGGCCTAAATTGCTGACTAAATAATAATGCAGATAAGAACTACTGCCTTTTTTTTCTTATTTTTTGATTTACATACTTTTTCTGTGTTAGTAACTCAAACAATATTAAAGCCAGTGGGTCAGCAAAATAGTCAGACAACTAGCATTTTCAGAAGGTTAGCAATAGAAGCCTCAATATTTGCCAAATTTAACTTTAAAGTATGTATGTGGCCAGGTTATGGAGAGAGAGAGAAAGAGAGAGAGAGAGAGAGAGAGAGAGAGAGAGAGAGAGAGAACAGAAAATGTTAGGAACAGGTATATATGAAAAATGTACTCACAAATTTATATATGAAAACATTGTCTACGACCATTTCAAAGCAAAAGTTAAAGTTAATACACAATCTTAGTATTTGGGCTTGTGTACACTTTACTATATATATATATATATATATATATATATATATATATATATAAAATAAAGCTGTGTGCACTGAAGACTTACAATCATGCAAAATGTTAAATTGACTGGGCATTCACAATGAATACAGCTTTGCTTTTTTGCCAAGTTACCTTAGCTAAGTGAACATTCTGTACTGCTTTAAAAAGTCAACCCCGTATACTCTAAATAAAACCAAAGTTTCTCATCTTATAAAAAGGACCAACACTGGCAGGCTGTGTAATTTTATTAACTGTTGAACTGAGGCACATTACAATATTATTAAATACAAATTTTCTTCTTCTGAGCGAGTGCCCCTGTTATATATATTAACTAACCTTGTTAATATTAAATATTGTCCATTGCAGCTTTGGAACCAATCTAGTCAGTTTTCCCTCATGTGACCTCCTCCATCCCACAGCATAACATGATCTATAGCAAAAAACACTTCCAACCTGGATTTTGGTTTATTCATCATGAATTCACCAGATTTGCAATAAAAGTGAGTCAGTGCATGTCTATGTTAGCTAGCAGCTGAAGCTCATTAGGAAGCAGGTCTCTAAGCCACTACAATTAGGGGCATAGAGTCTGGGGATGCAGGTTCTTGACACCCACACATCCTAGTTTTTCTCAGATTGTTTCCTATTAATGTGTATTGTCTTTTTGAAAAAAAAAGCAGTAGCCTGGGATTCATCGTAGGTGCCACCAGTGTGGGACACACTTTAAGAGACTCATAGCCACCTGAATCACTTTTATCTGAAAACCCTCTGCCAGATGTTAAAGCAGCTGTGAGCTTGATATAACCACTTATCTACCATGCTGTTTATAAGTGTACCTTGGTAGACCAGTGATTAAAGGAACACTACCCATACAAAATGGGAAAAAAACGGTGTGGAGTTCCCCTTAGAATTCATGCCAGGCCCTTATTCAAACATGCAGCCTGGATGACCAAGAAAGGGAGGGCATGAAATTGTCCAAAATGTCTTGGTATGCTGACGCCTTAAGAGTTGCCTTCACTGGAACTAAGGGGCCAAGCCCAACCCCTGAAAAACAACCCCACACCATAATAATCCCCTCTCCACCAAACACTTGGCACAATGCAGTTAGGCAAATACTGTTCTGGCAATCACCAAACCTTGACACATCCATCGGATTACCAGACAGAGAAGTGTGATTGGTCAAAACACATCTCCACTGTTCTAGAGTCCAGTGGCGGCATGCTTTACACCACTGCATTCGATGCTTTGCATTGCACTTGGTGATGTAAGGCTTGGATGCAGCTGCTCGGCCATGGAAACCCATTCCATGAAGCTCTCTACACACTGTTATGCTAAACTGAAGGCCACATGAAGTTTGGAGGTCTTTAGCTATTGACTCTGCGGACAGTTGGTGACTTCTGCACACTGTGCACTTCAGCATACGCTGACCCCGCTCTGTCATTTTATGTGGCCTACCATTTTGTGGCTGAGTGGGGGCTCGTTCACACTAGGCTGTTTTGCCAACGCTTGCCAAACGCCCCTATAGCGTTTGGCAAGCGTTGGTCCGGTGTTTGCGGAGCGCTTTTAACGCTCGGCAAACGCTCCGCAAATGCCGCATGCGCGGTTTAGCGGCGGTTGCTAGGCGTTTGCCGAGCGTTAATAACGCCCCACAAACGCCTATAATGCATTTGAGTGGCGTTACCGCTCCGCAAACACCCCGCAACCGCGTCGCAACCGCACCATAGACGAGAATAGGAGGCTTCAAAGCCTCCTGACTCGACGCAACGCGACGCGACGCAAACGCTCCTGTTAGAACAGCACCATGTGCTGTAATGTGCAGAATTGGCAGAGGCGTTTGGGAAGCGGTAAAAACGCTTCCCAAACGCCTCTCTGCCGCCCGCACACAAGGCTAGTGTGAATGTAGCCTTGCTGTTGTTCCCAGTTGCTTCCACTTTGTTATAATACCACTAACATTTGACTGTGAAATATTTAGTAGCAAGGAAATTTCACGGATGTACCACACTTGAATTCACTGAGCTCCTGAGAGCGATCCATTCTATCAAAAATGTTTGTAGAAGCAGTCTGCATGCCTAGCTGCTTGACTTTATACACCTGTGGCCATGGAGGTGATTGGAACACCTGAATCCAATGATTTGGAGGGCTGGCCCAATACTTTTGGCAATATAGTGTATGTCTATATCTATGTTTTAGGTCTCTGTGTTACCTGACTCATTGAAATCATTTCCTCCCTATCTGGTAGATATCTTGTCTTACAATTTTTTTTGGATGGAGGCAGAGTGATTGCAATTTGAATTTTTGAATCCAGCATTGACTAATCTACAATTCTTTACTTCAAGATAAGCAGTGCAATAATATTTTATGTGTTAACTAAAAATACATTGTATTTTCTTATGTCCATGTACAAAGCCATGTCCCCCTCTGGTGCTGACTCAAAGTGATAACCAGCACTAAGCTGAGCCACAGAAAATGTATTCTTATATATTTCAGGTACTTATATAGCACGGTCACTTTATGCAGCACTTAACATATTTATTATACATTCACTCCAGTCCCTGCCCTCAAGGAGCTTACAATCTAACATATAAAATTATGACAGATAGATAGATAGATAGAAAGATAGATAGATAGATAATTTTAATTCTATAGCCTATGTAGAAATGATTTACTTTTTGCATACAGTACAGTAGTCAGTATGCATGTCAAAGAGGATACAGTGCCACCTCATGGCTGTTGTAGTAACTACACAATATAAAAACAAGGATCCTAAGATTCTATAACCAATAACCTCTCATTACAGCAAAATTAGCACTTTAATTTCTGGTAATTTCTGGTAATAATTACGTTTTGATTGTTGCAGACAAAAGTAAAATGTTAAATACAGAATACCTAATATACATACATAATAAAGCATCCAAAAAAGTAAATAATAAGAATACTAGTTGTCAAATCACATACATAATAGGAAATATCGCTGTGCATAATGTAGTTTGCAAGTTTCCACATTCCACTAATTTATTCACTTATCATAGAAATAACACAGTGACTATGAATTAATGCAGTAATTAGGTAGGAAAAACTCCATCTCTATCCCTGGAAGTCTGCAGAGGGTTTATTGATAATGATTATTATTTACTAAAACATTAATAAACCAAATAAAGAAAGATTAGGCATACAGAACAACACACCGTTCAATAAAAACCAAGTTATGTGGAACCATTATATTGTGAAGGGGTTTACCTATAAATGTCTCTAAATGTCTCCTGAAATTCAGATACTTGCATTCTTTCAATAAATGCAAAGGGTTCTTTGATTAGACAAGATTGTAAATGTGACTACGCTGGCGCTACTCTCCACCTTGCCCTTTGGGATAAAGTTTATACATGAATAAATAAAAGTTGATCATTGTTAGCATCTTTGCCAGTGATTAATGGTTTGTCTCAACCCCTTAACTGCTGCATCTGCAGGACACTTTGTTCTGTTGAAAAACAACAGACTTATTGATCAGATCACCAGGTGAAAATAACCGAAAGACAGCCTAAAAAAGAAAATGAATGCAGCTATCACATCTAAGAATAGGTAAACTGCAATATAATAAATGTTTGCTTTTGGGTTTAATGCCGCTTTAAGAGGTAGAATATTGTCTTAAAATCAGGCACCATTGAAACTACTTAATATGTTGAATTATGGGGAATAGGGGGACCTATACAAAAACAGCTGTTTGGAAATTTTGTAGTTGCATAGTTATAACCGGCAATTCAAATTACACCATGTATTGGAATTTATCTTCTAAAACATGTGTCTTGTCATGTACCATATATTGCCTATAACTAGCAACTAAATGTTTTTAGTGCCTAATACAAGTTCATGTTAAACCATCTCAATACCAGCATGTTACATATCCTTCCTTTCCAGGCTACTGTTTCATTGATTTACTGTAGTTGCCAGTGTTGTCATAATTAACAACTACTTGGTTATGCAACACTGTTGCAACAAATACACTATGTAACAAATACATTTTTGACACAGGTAGAACTTTCTTTTGGAACATTTTAACCAGCTGAGTACCAGCTTGTAATACCCCTTCAATACCAGGCCATTTTTCAGTTCTCTCTGCAATAGTTTGACTGACGGTTACTCACGCATTCAACACTACTCAAATTAATGTTATATCATTTTTGAAACAGGTTGAGTTTTCTTTTGGGGGGTTTTTATAACCACTTTGTTTTTTACTTTTTAATATCAAATGAAAAAAAAGGAAATAACACTGTTCTCTTATTTTCTGTTATAAAACAGATACAAATTGGAAAGTAGAAATTCCAAGGAGTCATTTTTTGCTACGATTTTTTGGAAGTGAAGAAACATACTCGAGGAGGTTAAAACATGGATATTGCTGATGGTGTACAGGTGATATACAATGGTAGGATGGAAATGAATGAGTTAATAAGCAGATGTGCAGGATAAGGGAGGTGAGGGATTTATATACAGGTCACATACAAAGACAGACTGAAGATCAGATGTGTAGGAGGTGAAAGGGTTAAAAAACAGTCAGTGGGAACATATGAATATATTCACAGTTTTTGCAATATTCATTAATTTCCAACTCTCAAATGACTATGATTCCTCTCCTTCTACTGTTGCAAGAGAGGAGGAATAATACAGGTAAACACTAGCATGTGATCTCTGCTATTGATCACCACAGTGTTCACAAGGTACGGAGCCACTCAGATTGACCCGGTACACTGTCTCTTTGTACAGAGCCATCTAGTGACAGCTTGGTATACAGCACTTGTATGTACAATGTCCATCTGATGGTTATCTGTAAAAGACACTGGGTAAATAACCGTCCACCAATCCACCATTTAAAGACATAGCATAATAGAAAAGCAGTTAATAAACACATCATATCTTAACCTCCCTGACGGTATTCCCGAGTGTAGCTCGGGGTAAAGTTTCAGTACCAAAAGCAGTAACCCCGAGCTACACTCAGGCTTACCATGCAGAGTTGCACAGGGATTCCCTGCAGAGCTTACCTTGTCCTTTGCTCCCGCGATGCGTCCCCGGCCATCTCCTCCGGCCGATGCCGGCATCCGGCTTCCGTGTTCCGGTCCCTGTGAGCGTCGGGACATATGGGGGCCGAAATCGGCAGCAAATTTAAAAATGTTCAAAACTGTAATTTTCTAGTAAACGTAAATCACATAGTATAACATCACTGTTTCAAACCATTTCACATACATTTTGTCCCTAGTGCTTTGTTCTGTGCTCTGCCTGCATTTTAACTGTTCTTTCTGCCTGGAAACTGAGAAAAGTCCATGGCATCCAAAAAGTGTCTCATTAGGTCAAAAGTGGTTTTAGATTAGCTAGAGAACAGCGATAGTAAACCAGAACCACTTGCAGAATTGAGTCATAATGATTTGTGGGGAAATTCATCATCAGACACTGAAAACGATTTTGCGACTTTGCTCAGCGATGTGCGAACTTGGCGCTATATTTAAAATGTCAGTGTTTTTGTTTTGATTATATTATTGAATTAAATTTATTATTATTATATTATTATTTTTTATGATTATTTATTAAATTATAATTTATGATTTTGTGTTTCAAGTTTTATCGTACCCGGGATGTTTACTAGACTCTTGTTCGGACAGATTTCAGTGAGTTATATCTAAGAATTACAGGCCTACAATAAAAAAACAACATATTTCCATGCAAAAAAATGTACTGCTTTCAGCACAGAAATATGGACATAATCAGACCGCTAGGGAGGTTATAATATCACATAAAAATGCCAAGACATTACAAATTTCTTCAAAACTACCATTTTTTGGAAAGTAGATGCCCCAAGGTGATCTTAACTTTGGACACAATTTTTGAAAATGGAGAAACATGCTGGTATTATGGTGGTTGAAGTGCGCTTAGACTTTAAAGGTTGCTCACTAAAGTCAAATGCATATCTCCAATTATTATTAAGAGAATGTTCCCTCAAATACAAAACTGAATTGCACTCAAATTTCATTGTGTGCAGTGGCTAGATGTCATGGATAAATCCAGAGGCCTTTTAAACCCTAAAAAAGCAACATTCATTGGTTGTTAGAAACATTTTAAAACCCTCCACCACCCATTATTGCTGGTCAGTGGCACTGTTACCCCTCCCCCTCAAGGCAATTCCACAAAATTGGTGGTCCAATGCATTCTATCCCCCCTAAAAAAATCCCATAACATTGAGCAGTAAGTGGCTTTTTAATACCCCCTCCCCGATACACACATACACCTTGGATGAATCCTTCCTCTGCTGCAGTTCCTATCCCTTGTACCAATTATTCTTTTTCTGCTGTAGAAAGGGGAGGGCTGTAAGGTGTATAGAAAACCTTCAGCACAATGAAACTTCCTAAAACAATTCTGCAGCTAGTGTATAATGTGTTCCCACACGTAACAAAGTAAATGAAATGAAGAAATGCAGCGCAACAATATATAAATAAATACAATGGTGCTTACAATCTAATAAATGTGTGTATAAATAGTGAAAACAACATATTGTGCTTATGAAGATCAATATATGCTATTCAAGATGTCTTCCAATGCATACATATAAACACCCATAGAAACTGCACATAATCAGTGCTATTAATAAATAGTGCACACAAATACAAAAAAAAATCATCCTAAATTGTGATCTGTCCCTTTAAATCCTAAATACCATCACGTGGACCTGTGTGGTACACTTCCTGTGTATCATGATCCAAATGCACCAACAAAAAGTGTCAACTGAATAAAGTCTCAATAGTGGTGGACCGTCCCTTTAAATCCGCTGTACTTCAAGTGGACCACTACTGCATAAATGTGTATGGTGCTCCTGTGTCACCCCTTGGTGCTCCTCCACCTCCAACACTCTATTGCACTCACCTCCAAGTTTGACCCATAATGGCAGGTCAAACTGCGATTTTCCCTTTAACCCAGGACGGTATAATGGTACGCAGATCTTCACCACCGTTTACCAGCACTTTTAAGCAGATTCAAATTGCTCCATATTATAGTGTTTCTGCCAAGTGTATACATAAATCCCTCTTCCAAAATGGGGGCACGTGCACTTCCGGTTAAGGGCCTGACGTCATCGGTGTACCCTACGCGTTACGTCACATCATGTGACTTCATCAGGAGTACTGCTAATCAGTAAACAAAAGAACATTTTAAAACATCTAGTCAGAATAACTTATCCCCCCAATGGTCAGTAGACTGGTAGCTAACCTATATTCACAAATCTTCCTTTAGAATCTGTACATTTTGTTTGTTTATACCTGCGTTCTTCTATAACAAATGGTATAGACATAGGCCTAATACTATTCCTTCTGTACAATGTCTATTTTTAAGTAACTCCTTAATAATAATGAATCATAAGCACCATTATATGGTGTGCAGATTGATAGAAAAAATAACCATTTTTGAGTATATTTAGGAACCAGTTGAACTTGCCCCACCAGTTTATACAGAGCTGTGGCTGGTCACACAAACCTTGTCATATCAATCCTGCTCACAGTCATAGACTGACTTGAAATCAGTTATGGAAATAGTTTGTTCTGTAGTCTAAATATGAAATTGACATTTTTTTCTTAAATGAGCACCTCTGCCACATTTGTTGAACATTTAGGTATTCCATACATGCAAACCGCATGGTTCCAGAGGTTCTTATATATGTCTCAATATAAAATGGCTTTTTTTTATTGTGTGCAATAAGAAAAAAAAAATCTTTAAAGAATGTTGTAATTGTATCTGCTGCTGCTGACTAATGTAACACAATGAACAAACAGGGCATATCATGGTGAAAGGGGAAGGTGCTTATACCTCGCAGTTCAACGCTTTGCTTTGTATAAGTCAGAAGACAACATGCCTTTTGCTGCAACAATTTTAAACTTGCCTTGAATATACTCATATTTTTTTTTAGAATGCAAGGTCTACTGTATGTATATCACCCAAGGCATACCAAAGCATAGCACTGGGAGGACTAATAAATTTGCAGTCATTTATATTAATGTCTTAGTATATAGTAAAATGATCTTTATTCTAATTTTATACTGCAGTAAACAAATGGAGATAAATAGACCTGCGGGGCAAAAGAATCGATAACTCTTAGTAGGTCATGACATATTTCACTGCGACCTGACACCTTAGGCTAAGCATATAGACCAATTAATAAGCCAAATTGGTTTATACAATTAGAGAAAGCAATAATGCTCGTGATATAGGTAACACATTTTGTGAGCTGACAGTTCTTATGTCTATGGATCACTTGGACTTCGTTGCGATTCATGATTCAGTGGTTCAAATGATTGGAAATTAACCTCTTCCTGCCAATATGATGCATATATACTGCCTTTCGGCTGGTGGGTTTTAATGCCAAGAGCAGGGGCGGACTGACCATTTGGAAACTTGGGCACTGCCCGAGGGCCCGGGGTCAGTAGGGGGCCCCATGAGATGCCCATTATACCTTTTTCATAGGCTTTTTTGAGTTTGGGCAAGGACACAGGGGCCCCATGATCCCTTATTGCCCGGGGGCCCCATGAGTTGTCAGTCTGCCCCTGATCACCATTTGCAAACTCTGTAACTTTCACATAAACCAATTAATTTGCACGTATTGGGATTTTTTTTTAGCAAAGACATGTAGCAGAATACATTTTGGGCTAAATTTATGACGAAAAGTCAAAAATATTGTTTTTTTCTCAAAATTATTGGTCTTTTTTTTATAGCGCAAAAAATAAAAAATGCATAGGCAATCAAATACCACCAAGAGAAAGCTCTATTTGTAGGAAAAAAGGATGTAAATTTCATTTGGGTGCAGTGTTGCATGACTGCGCAATTGTCTGTTAAAGTAACGTAGTGCCGTAACACAAAAAATGGCCTGGTAAGGAAGGGGGGTAAATCCTCTGGAGGGCAAGTGGTTAAAGTCACTTTTCAATGCATACACATTAGTATGAATAATTGACCCCCCCCCAGTAACAATTCACTGAAAAGCATAATATGCTCTCATTATGGTGTCCTTTTATCATGCAGCGGTAAATGACCACTGCTCAGTTCTCTGGCATTCTCAGAGGAGACAGTTCTCCTCTGAATGCCTTTTTATGAAGCAGTGTAGATCTGAATGAGGAGAGAAGTGATCTACAAACACTTTGAATGCTGGAAAAGGGCTCCTGTTACTGTAATCTCATGAGATTACAGTGAGAAATCAGTCAAACACCGTTTACTAAGCAGCAGTAAATTATCTCTGATTCATTTGCTGCTCCCCTGATTCTTCACCTCTGGGCTGGAGAATCTGCAGGGAGAACACAGATCGCCAGTGAAGGGCTGACATCACTCCTTCATATACTGGCCATCTGTGTGCTGAGATGATCAGCGGAAAATGTGTTCTACACTGATCATCTCTGTTTCCTAAACCGCTAATGATCAGAGATCAGCAACGATCCTCAGGATCGCCGCTGATCTCAGTTTCATAAAAGGACATCTAAGGTGTCCTTTTATGACACAGAGAATAGCTGTGATTCAGAGGATCGCAGCTATTCTCTAGTCATTCACAGTTTATAACAGTCAGGAGAACATGTTCAGCCCTTCCCTGGCGATCTGTGTTCTCCCTCCAGATTCTCCAGCCCAGAGCTGGAGAATCGGAGGGACTTCAAACTAAGCAGAGATAATTTACCTCTGCTTAGTAAACTGATCTTTTACTGTAATCTCGTGAGATTATAGTAAAATCAGCCGTTTTCCAGTGTTTGTAGACTGTTCTCCCTTCGTTTGGAGAACTGATCTACATATGCTTCATAAACGGCATTCACAGGAGAACTGTGTTCTCCGAGAATGCCGGAGAACTGAGCAGCGATCTATTACTGCTGGTTCATAAACGGACACCTTATTCCTTAAATACAGTGCTTGAATTTGAACAATTTGGTTGGTCACAAGTATTTAGTGTTTTATGCAGTTCAAGGCAGACTGTAATGTCAGTTCAGTTTTCAGTTCTGGATAGAGAATTGTAGCTTTAGACCCTTTGTCAAGTTTTTTAAATTGCTGTAGTCCTCATTGAGTAAATTCACCCTCTATATTTGTACTGGTGACTATTGTTACCAAAACAGAAAGTAAAGAGAAACATTTAATTTTAGAGTTGTCTCCATAACAAAAGACAAGGGTAAGTCTTCTAATTGGGACACCTTTAGGACAGGGGTGGGCAACTGTGGCCCTCCAACTGTTGCGGAACTACAAGTCTCACCATTCTTATGCCTCTGAGAGTCATGATTTAAACTGTCAGTCTTGCAGTGCCTCATGGGACATGACGTTCAACAGCAGCTGGAGGGCAGCAGTTGCCCACCCCTGCTTTAAGAGATTTCCTTTAATTTCCTGTTTTGTCCCTGGGACAGGAAGTAAAGGGAAGTCTCCCCAATGCAGCAGAGATTGTAAAAAAAAATGACAAGGGTTGTAAACTTTTCCTACTCTACCCAAAAGTTGTTTTAGCAATACATGCACTTTAATATAAAAGACAGACACCTTCTCCTTTACTGCAAAAATAGCAATACAACTGAAATTAAAAAAATTCACGTTAATATAGTGACAGGAATCAAGGCTGGCGACCTACAGAAACTTTATCTCGACACTGTATGAAAAGCATTACTTAGCTGGCTAAGTGACAGTGTCCATTCTCTGCTGGGAAGCATGTGTAATAAAGACATTACTAACAGATACAAATACCAGCGATTTTAGATGCTCGCTACAATTAAAGTCAAAATAGGCAGCTCTGTGTAATTAATTGCCAGGAGGTTAAGAAAGATGTTGACTAGAAGTCTTCACAGCTAAACTGGTAATACAGAACGTATGGAAAGAGGTCCAAGCTGCTCCGTCCAAATTGGAATGTAAAAGAAATGTGTTGGAAGGTGATGACAGAAATGAAGTAAAACAGTTGTTTCCTGATCCGAGTGCCAGATGTGTCACATACTGTGATAAATAAGATCTGTGTCTTGCACTCCACATATTGGGGAATATTGCAAGCGTTTATTATAATGAGGTACTAGAATTGCTTTGTTTCTGCTGGCACCAAGCAGGGAGCTGTTATTGCACAATGCCTGGAGCTGCTAATTCTTTTGTTTAGGTTCAGGCCAAGATGGTCTATTAAAAGCTTAAGTTCTGTTTTATTGTTCAGGTATTTATTAACTGATTATGAAAAGACATTAAAAAACTCATAATTAAGCTACCAATTGTTCTTAACTTTAAATATTTCTTTTTTCTCAAATCCCCTTTCAAGCAATCACATCAGGCATGTTGTATGTCACTGTATTTATTTTCACATTTTCCTCCAGCAGCTGGCCTCCAAACTAAGTAACCGCAGTCCTCAAACCATAAAAATATAGCTATAACTACGGAAGTTAAGGATTTTACAGAAAAAAAAATGCGCTCTTATACTTGTCACACACGTTTTCTCTCAGCTGCTGTGCAGTTTCAGTCTGCCCGTGCTACACAGTGCTGCGTTATTTAAAATAAAAAAGAGCAGCTTAATTCTTATTTTATTACTCAGCCACAACTGTCTTGAACGATTATAGAACATTCAGCCATTAATATCACACATTCCCAGGCAGGTATAATATGGCTTAGATTTACTAAGGGGTGGCTAGGGCTTAGTTGCAAGCATACACTTAAATGTAGCCAGGAAGGAGATCCGCTTATTTGCAAAACCATTTAGGTGTCTCTGCTTGCACAGGTATAGGAACAATCCTTTGGGAAGGCAAAAAGATACACACATGTACAGGCTTACATAAATTTAATAAGCATTATTTAGGGGAGTTAAACACATACAGTCTTATTTAATAAAACAGGGAAAGGTTTAGTCATTGCGTTGTAACTACAGTAGCCTATAGCAATTAATCACATTTCAGTTTACTGTATTCAGCTCCACTAAGAGAATAGTTCCATACATATTTTTGAATTATGTACATTAATGTCTATATCAGGCAAGCCTGACCTACCTGGTTCTAAACTAAACCTGGAATGAAACATGGAGACTGCTATTGCTGACATAGCCTTCTTAATTTGCAACTTACCTGGCTGTCATACTGAGCCTCTTCAACACAGACCCTAAAGAAATAGGAAGACAAGGACTATCTGTGACTTTTTGGATCTAAGCCTTGGTTTTGAATTCAGTAATACACATATTTGATCAGAATCACAGGCAGTGTTCTAGCATTTTTGTAAGCACAGAAAGGTCAGTCCCCATAGTTCTCTCATGCCGAGTTTACATTTAAACACACATGACTTCAGTAAATGCATATGCATAGAGTATGTGTGTGCATACAGTATATACACATATGAAATGTGTGCATGTAACGGACCCCAGACACCCACGACTGGGTATCTCCATCAAGAAGCTACTTCTCAGGCTCTGGAATATGAGACCAGTGAATCTGGCTATTGATACCCCAAGCTCCAGACGACACCAGATTTGAAGTAAACCAGAGGTAGACTACTTTAACACAGATAGAAGATATATATACTCAGGGGACAATCCCCCCTCCCTGCATAATGACACAGGGTGGGACATCTACATTTAGTAACAAGAGACACACAGGTATTCAAACTTCACACCAGCAGACAGTCCCATCAGGAGGGAGGGCTGCTGGAGACACCCCCCACTAAGGTAATATGCATAAACACATGCATCCCATAATAATTTGCTCCCAAGCCAGACAAACAAAAATGGGTGGAATGTGTAACATGTTCCCAAAGATGGACATATCCTTTAAAGTGAAACAATAAAATTTCTAAATTTCTTTAAATAACATGCTCTGAATCTGCCTGTGAAGCAGCTATACAATATATACAATATATACAACCAACTATAGCAGAACTGACAAAAGCAGTTTAATACATGGAGTTCCCCCTAAAAATACTTGTTTATGTTTGATGATTGTCTGGTATGGATGTCAAGAGTGACCTCACACATAAAAATAAAAAAATGACGTGGCGCCCTCCAACATTTCATACCAGACCTGAGGTGTTATTGTAGATTTAAATGGGGCTCCCACATAAAAACACAAGAGAAAAGTGTGGTGTGCCTCTACAATCTATACCAGACGTTTATCTTTGTATGAAGTCTGGCAGGCCAGGCTAAGGGGGAAGAAATAAGTCCCACTCTTCTCCTAACCATATCAAGCCACATGCCCTTAACAAGGGGACAGTACCTAGTTGGGGGGACTCCCCCTGGCAAAGCATCTTGTTCCCATATTGATTATTGATGAGGAAAGGGGCCTCTTACCAACAACTCTGTCCCAGTGGTTGTGAGGATCAAAATCTGGATGTTTCCTTTAAAGTAAAGGGGCCTAAGATATCTAGCACCACCTACGAGACTACTCCTACTCGTTAATTTAAAAAAAGTAAAGTTAACACAGACAAACTCTGTCTAGTCCTTTATTTAAAAAAAAAAAAAAAATCCCCACAATGTAAATCCATCGTCAATCGTGTCATCCAGTGATGCAGAGCCACATCAATTATGATGAATGACACATGCAAAAGGAAAAAACTTGATGTTTTTGTCTGCTGAGTTTATATGTTGAATACAATCTTTTATTTCCAGTGTTAAAATATTCTTAACCCTCATATAATCCACATACCTGAATCAAGGACTTGGTGTTATTCCCCTGAAATAACTTTCTGCGTCACCACCTCGATGTACAAGTTAACTACAATAGGAGATACGGGTGATACCATAGCACAGCTATGTTTCGTTCTGTGGACTGTTATCCTTGTTTTTGAAATAGATGTTATTGAGACATAGGTCTGGCAAGGAACATACTTTGGCTTGAGTTCTGTTTAGCTGTCAAGAGTATTATCTTTTTTTCAGATGTTACTTTATAGTCTCAATAGCCTCTGCAGTTGGTACACAAATTAAAAGGGATGTGACATCATGGGGTGGATTTATTTGAATTGGTGCACTCAGAATCTGGTGCAGCTGTGAATGGTAGTCACTCAGCTTACAACTTCAGCTTGTTCAATTAAGCTTTGGCAATAAAACCTGGAAGCTGATTGGTTTCTAGGCAGAGCTGCACCAGATTTTGCACTTACCAGTTTTAGTAAATAAACCCCATAGAACACCAACCTGTCTTTAACTTATTCTTTGGAGTTCTGAATATAATTTACTGTGTTGCTAGCTAAGGGTGGTAGAATAATAGCCAGACACTTAGTAATGTTATATGTGACAATGACAGCTCCTAATCAACAACAACAGGGTGGGGGCCCTCGGCCCTAGTCCTTGCCCACTGGACCCCCTCATTTTTTTAATTTTAACCCTGGGCCTAGCCTATAACCAATAAGCAACATGGTAGCATTGCCCAGGACAGCAACATTTTAGGACAGCAGTGATCTCTGATCACTGCATTTCAAGTGTAAGCAACTATATTAACTGCTTTCCTGCTTCCCTATAGCAGATATACTGCTACAGGGTGGCAGGGATGCGCAAAATCACATATATATACGTGATTGTGCATGTGGGTAGGGTGCATGCGTGTGCCCTACCCGCGCCACCATTTGCGGCCGTGGCTGTCAATCACCGGGTCCCGGACGGTATTTACCCGTCGGCTCCTGGTGATTACCAAGCATCTCATGCTGATCACCACCATTACTAGCAAGAAAAAAAAAATTCCAGCATCTATACCACCATTTGTATATGCTATAACTTTCACATAAATCAATTAGTTTAATGTATTGGAATTTTTTGTTAGCAACAACATGTAGCAGAATACATTTTGGCCTAAATTTATGACGAAATTTGATTTTTTACATTTTTTTACTGGACATGTTTAATAGCAAAAAGTCAAAAATATATTTTTTTTTCTCAAAATTTTTGGTCTTTTTTTTTAGCGCTAAAAATAAAAAATGCAGATGCGATCAAATACCACCAAAAGAAAGCTCAATTTGTGGGAAAAAGGACATAAATTTAATTTTGGGTGCAGCGTTGCATGACCGTGCAATCGTCAGTTAAAGTAACGCAGCGCTGTAATGCAAAAAAAATGGCCTGGTCAGGAAGGGGGGTAAATCCTCAGGAGGAAAAATGATTTATATCGGGGGGCTGATATTTATTTGATTCTGATGTTTAATGGAATTAATAGATTTTTCAGTGTATTTATTACTGATAGTACCGTTGTTAATCATATTAAGCCAGAGAAGACTACAGGAAACATTTGTTAACACTACTATTTGCTACACAAAAGACTAGGGCTACTGCTACTGTCACATTTGCAACATATTACTGATTCTGTTGCTCGTATAAACTCGCAATCTACAAGGATCACTTCAGAGGATACTGTACTGTATATGCAGGCAAAGAAACATTTGCTTGATTGCATGAGTCTTTCCCTCACCAGCTGTGGACTTACATTTTGAAGCTATTTTGGTGAGGGACATTTTCTAGTGATCCTGCTACTGCCAAATTCTCTCTTGTGACAAGATTGCAGGTGTGATATTGACCTAATGCAGCAGTCTTAGGAAAGGATGGTCATAAATAAAGAGGCTTTGTCTACTAATTTTATGTTGTATTGTTTCCAAACTGAATATTTATATGGTTATTATTGCAAAAGTTTTCATTGTAAATGTTTTTGTCCTTTACCATTTTACTGCATGTTAAGTTGTGTGCACATATTTATCACTACCACATGCAGAGTAAACCGTATACATGAACCCTTACTTTGCAAAACAACCAATTTAGTTTAAAATAGAAATAAAAGGCAAAAGTTTATATATACTGTGTATATATTCTTTTTTTCCATTAGCGATCACATAATCTCTGCTCTGAGCTACAGTAAAGAGAGATGAGGGAGGAGAAACAACATCACACTAATCTTTCCAGTGAATGGCTGTGCAGGGAGAGTGTGTCAACATAAGTCTGGTCATTGGAGGACAGGTAGATTGTACTCCCAGCAAAGCCAGAACACTGACAACACTGGGATGTATGTACTTTCATGCCTAGCACGGTCATTTTGAAATAGGAAAACATGGGGACTGGCAGGATCACCAAGCATTTCACACAAAGGAAGAAATACAAAGAGAACAGGATACTTTTTAACACATGTATTTGGTACATCATACACTTATGAGGAATATGAAATGTTGGATTAACATAGGGGGAATATTATGTATACATTTGGTTGTCAGTGGACCCTGGTTATCAGGTTTTAGAGTTACAAAGATAAAATGTAAGTATTAACATTTAGAAAGTGCCACATAGTAAAGGTTGTTTTTATCATTACATCTCTGATTACAACTTGACCTGACACTAGATACATGTATGGAATACTAGCAATGATTCATTATGCAAACAGACAATGATGGGTAATTAAAATCATTGATGCATTATCAACTGACCAGCTATCAGTAGATTAGGTTCTTATACTGTACGTATCTTTAGTTCCATTCCATTTTTGGCAAGAAAAAATTGGAGGTATGCCGATTATTTTTGAGTAGTATGGTCCACAAGTGTGAAGATTTCTCTGTGCTCCTGGCTTTTTTACTGACCATAATGCACTCATTGAATACAGTGAATGGAAAATAAATCTGCATTGTCTACTACATTTACAATGATTTCATCATGAGAATAAATACATGTGTGCATATTGGCAGTTAAATAATAGCTGCTAATTTCCAACACATCAGCAGTGGTAGCAATCCAGCTTTAGCAGACTTGGTATATTTGGCTCATTTCATGTAATGGAAGAGTGCTAAAGATTTTATGTGCAGAATATTGGCATCCTTAAATTGAACATGATCTCATTCTAGTGTGCCATAGCCCAAATTAACACATTCTCAGGCTCAGCTAAAAAGAGGCTTAGTTTTCATTTGGCGTCCCTACAGATATCATCATCGCAAAAAAAGTTATTCTTGGGAAAACAAATTCTTTTCACCATTTGTATTTTCTGCTTCATTTTCTCTTATAAAATGGTTAAAAAGTCAACAGAGTACATATTATTTGCTAATGAACAATTATGTGAACGATGTGACTACTAAAATTAAAACTAAGTGATCTGAAAGAAAAATCTGTAAGACAAAATCAGCATTTCTGGATCGTTCTGTTCAAACGCAGACATTGTGTAATGATCATTAGAGCTCCAGGATTAGACTTGGCTGAAGTAGGGACTTCTGGGGGCTGGATTCAGGTTAAAGAAGTCATATATAGATTGTGAGGAAAAAACAGGCGTTAGGGTATGTTATTTCTCTTGAGAAGGGTTGGAAACTGAAGAGATAGTCAGACCAGCTATAGCTCAGAAGAACCAAAATATTAGAGATAGTTATACAATAAAAAACTTCATGGAAACTGAGAAACAATCTGGCATGTTCACAAGTTAAGGAGGAGGTATTTTGCATAGGATGTAGAGTTTGGAGTACTATAAAATTTACTTTTAAAGGGGATGGGACATCTTCTACCTTTAGGAAATTGAAACAAAAGTTTACAATGGGCTATATGTTGCAATAAAACAATTTACCTTTTTCTAGGATATCCATGTATGGAAAGGGTTCAGCGAGACATATCTCCTACTTGGACCAAAAGCCAAGAGAATACAAGCTACTGCCATTATTTGAACGGTTGCAAAAGGATATCTCCAGTGTCATTTTAATGGGCGTACCACCTACTAATTTTTTTTATAAAACCGAATTGTAAGAATTGCAACATAGTTAGTGTTGATGGGGGAATCCCTACAGAGAGAAAAACAAATAAAGGAATTGTGATAGGGAGTTCTGTCATCTCTGTGAACGATAATAAATGCTTGTATGTTTAGCACTCATCGACCACCCCTTTAAGCTGCTTGGTAGGACTTTCCCCTGCTGCAGAGTATTGCTCTCCCTGGATGAAAAGCATGGGAAGTGGGGAGCTGAAAAAGGAGGACTCCCATGGTAGCCAGGGGCAGGGCAGCCATCAGACATTATGGAGCCCCTTACACAGCTTTAGGCCTGCTCCCCCCAGGCCTGACCGCCAACTTTCCCCATGGCCCACCCATTAGCCATCCCACCGAGTCCACCCACTGGCCATCCTACCGAGTTCTTCAGTGCACCCACTTTTATTTTAACACTCTAACAACTTAATATATGAAAATGAAAAGTGTGTTCCAAGTCATCAGTGCTTTCAAGATTTAACAGTAAGGAACTATATTTTGGCCAAAGAGCAGCAAAGAGACTTCCACATATATTCAAAGAGACATCCCAAACAAGCAAAGAGATGGCCCAATCTAGCAGAAACATCCCTATATCACTATATAGTCAGAAAAGGCACATCCCAATCCAGCAAAGAGACATCCCCATATAGCACAGAAATAGCCCAATCCAGCAAAAAGACATCCTCATCCAGCAAAGAGACAGCCCAATCCAACAAAGAGACAGTCACAAACAGCCCAGTCCAACAAGGGGACAGTCACAGCACAGGCCCATATCCAGCAACACTGTCAATCAATTCACCATTGTGATGTCTAGCAATCTGTCTCCAGATTAGTCCACAGTGAGCACTGAGCAGTCCTGCAGGCTACATGCAGCGCAGCTCTACACAGGGCCGGTTCTAGACTATTTTTCACCCTAGGCAAGACCAGCTACTTGCACCCCCCAAAGAAAATAAATAGATAAAGATTTTTAAAAAACAGTAAATAATATTAAATCAACAAAACATGAACATGCTAAATTTCTTTTACTTTGTAAAAATAAGTACCATAAGATGCTAACAGCACCAATATTAAAGACAAAATCAGTGTCACGGACAGGCTGTATCTGTGGCTGGCAGTGGCAGAGTGACAGTTGCAGTGAGTGGAGGATGATAGATCCACACACTCACAGATCCCAGGCTAGAATTCCCCGAGCAATGGGGGGAAATAAAATGCTGTGACAGCAGGCAGACCAACCCACACACACAAATACACACACAGAACACCTGAACTGAGCTATCTCACACAGTGACAGATCCTACACAACCAGGGGTGGACTGACAACTCATGGGGCCCCCAGGCAATAGGGGATCATGGGGCCCCTTTGTCCTTGCCCAAACTCAAAAAAGCCTATGAAAAATGTACCAGGGGCATCTCATGGGGCCCCCTACTGACCCCGGGCCCTCGGGCAGTGCCTGAGTTTCCAAATGGTCAGTCCGCCCCTGTAAACAACACACCACCACCAACACTGACACAGATCAGCAGGCACTAGAAGAGAAGGCTGTTGGATTGTGATGATGTCATCACTCACTGACACATTGCAATTGTGATGGATGGCTGGCCAGGTCACACTCACACAGACATGAGATATCAGAGTCAGACATTATCTTCCTCCGCAGGTGCAGCTCTGCATCTGCTGATGAATGCGAAGAGAAGGGCTGGAACTCCACAGTGATCAGCAGCCATCATCTTGCAGTAAGGGACTGAGTGTGAGAGAAACACTGAAAGGAGCGGCAGCTCAGCTGCTACACTGGCCCCAGACACCCGGCATCTTCCTCTGTCCTTTCTTCCTCCCATCTGCCCCCCCTTCCCTCAGCTGAAGGATCATTCATGATGTGGAGGCGTCCCACACAGAGAGTGCCAGCCTGTGCTGCACCCAGGCCCACCTTAGATGGCAGTTTGTCCTTTGCAGTTGCCTGGTGGAAGCACTAGCACTGGCTGTACATTACTCCCACTCCTTTTTTGCACCATCCTCCTGTACACACTGCCCCCCTGTCATAGATGACTCTCCCAGCATATAAACAGCCTATATTTTTGTATGTCTGTAAATTGTACAAGGCTGGCAGGATGTCAGGGCTGTGTCCTCAGCAGAGGTGTTAGGAGACCTGGCACCCCTGCCAATACCTTGCATGGCCGCAGAAGTTCACATCGGCTCAAATTTGGCACCAAATGGCTTTTATAAGGAAGCCCTGCACTACTCTCAAGTGCTGGTTGATCTCTGGCTCCACAGTACCTTGTTCATGTTCCTGTGCTATTGTGAACTGTGATTTCCTGTTCCTGTGCTACTGTGATCTGTGATTTCCTGTTACCGACTCCGCTTGCTTCTGGACCTGTCTTCCCTGACCTGACCTCGGCTTGGCTAACGGATATTCTCTCTTGCTCCTCTGTGTATGACCTCAGCTTGGCTAACGATATTCTCTCTTGCTCCTCTGTGTATGACCTCGGCTATCCCATCTGACTACATCTGCTCTGATTCCCACCTGCTACCTAACCTTGGCTTTGAACCTGCTATCCAGTAATCCTCTATTCCCCGGAAGGGTTTGCATACCTCGCACAGGCGTCACCTGTCTGCAGACCTCATCTTAGTGCATCAGCTGTGCTCCTGGGTGAACCACCAACAAGCACTCCTACAGGCGACCTGTGCCACTTTGGGCCTGACTCCTGCTGTCCCACTCTTAGGGGAGTCTGGAACTTAGCCGCAAGAGAAGCCCTCTGTCCCTTGGCCTCTCACACCAGGTACGTGACACAGGAGGGCTCAGTACAGGGTGGGCAGGAGAACACAGTACAAGGGGGCAGGAGAGCAAACTACAGGGCAGGCAGGAGAGCACAGTACAGGGGGAAGGAGAGCACAGTACAGAGCGGGCAGGACACAGTACAGAGCGGGCAGGAGAACAAAGTACAGGGGCAGTTAGAGGGCACAGTATGAGGCGGGGAGGAAGGCACAGTATGGGGGGAATTAGAGGGCACAGTACAGGGCAGGCAGGAGGGCACAGTATGGGGGAAGTTAGAGGGCACAGTACAGGGTGAGCAGGAGGGCACAGTACAGGGGGGCAGGAGGACACAGTACAGCATGGGCAGGAGGGCACAGTATTAGAGGGAAGTTAGAGGGCACAGTACAGGGTGAGCAGGAGGGTACAGTATGGGGGGGAGGCAGGAAGTACAGGGCGGGCAGGGGGGCACAGAATGTGAGGAGTAAGAGGGCACAGTACAGGGCGGGCAGGAAGGGGGAGTTAGGGGGATGCAGTACAGAGCAGGCAGAAGGTCACAGTACAGGGGTGACGTTAGAGGGTACAGTACAGGGTGGGCAGGAGGACACAGTACAAGGGGGAGGCAGAAAATACAGTACTGGGTGGGCAGGAGGGCACAGTACAGGGGAGAGGCAGGAAGTACAATGCAGGGAGGCAGGAGAACACAGTACAGGGAGGAGACAGGAAGTAATATACAGGGCAGGCAGGAGGACACAGTACAGGGGGGAGGCAGGATGTACAGCACAGGGAGGGCATGAGAGCACAATATAGGGAAAGTTAGAGGGCACAGCACAGGGTGGACAGGAGGGCACAGTACAGGGTGGGCAGGAGAACACAGTACAGGGGGCAGGATGGAACAGTACAGGTTGGGCAGAAGGGAACAGTATGGGGGAATTAGAGGGCACAGTACAGGGTGGGCAGGAGGGTATAGTACAGGGGAGAGACAGGAAGTACAGTACAGGGGGGCAGGAAGGTACACATGCACACTCCCCCTCAGGCACTGTCTGTGTCTCTCTGCTGACCTTATCCCAGGGGAGCATTCCATCACAAAACTAGTTAGAAATACAGAGCTCTGTGACCTGGAAAGGGTGTAGTATTCAGGAGTAACATGTCAGGCTTATGGGGACCATCTGAACAGCAAAGGCATTCAGGACTCCTGCTGTGCAGCTCCAGGGGCTCTGCTTTCATGCCTCTCAGCTGAGGGGGGAAGAGATAACACACACATTACATCTTCTGATCTGTCTCTCCTCCGCTCAGGCTGGCCAATATGTACTATGCAGGCAGTGTGGGGAGTGGACCCCTCTCAGCATTCATTTTGAGCTGCATGCAGCGGTGGGAAAATACCAGGCTCCCAAGATGTTTAAACACAGAGTCCACCTCCAAGTGTCCTCAGATGTCCCTCTAAAGCAGCGGTTCTCAACCTGGGGGTCGAACGACGCTTTCACAGGGGTCGCCTAAGACCATCGGAAAACACATATTTCCGATGGTCTTAGGAACCGAGACACCGCTCCTATCTGTCTCCAGGTGTGGGCGGGATGACATGCCGTCCCTGTCATCTGGGCACACCCCCGGGATCAATTCTTCACCGGTGATTGGCTGCCGAAACTGTAGCTCAGGAGAGGCACACAGGCGGCCAATCACCGGCGAGGAGGTGGAGCTTGGAGAGGAGGAGCCGAGCGGCACCGCGAAGATCGAGCGAGTGAAGAGGAGGAGAGCGGCCGGAGAAGGAAGACAGCTGACCGGTAAGTGTCTGTACCATGGGAGAGGGAGGGAGCGAGCCCAGGCTGGAGCAGGGGTCAGCAAGGTAAGTATCATTGGTGTCAGTGGGAGGAATAGTGCCCCATCATTGGTGTCACTAATACCAATGATGGGGCACTATTCCTCCCCCCACTGACACCAACGATGGGGCACTATTCCTCCCCCCACTGACACCAACGATGGGGCACTATTCCTCCCCCCACTGACACCAACGATGGGGCACTATTCCTCCCCCCACTGACACCAACGATGGGGCACTATTCCTCCCACTGACACCAATGATGGGGCACTATTCCCCCCACTGACACCAATGATGGGGCACTATTCCCCCCACTGACACCAATGATGGGGCACTATTCCTCCCACTGACACCGATGATGGGGCACTATTCCTCCCACTGACACCGATGATGGGGCACTATTCCCCCCACTGA
Organism: Staurois parvus; assembly: GCF_062004578.1. Lineage (NCBI taxonomy): Eukaryota > Metazoa > Chordata > Amphibia > Anura > Ranidae > Staurois > Staurois parvus. The sequence continues at coordinate 5,117,056 of NW_028318357.1, forward strand.
CACCAATGATGGGGCACTATTCCCCCCACTGACACCAATGATGGGGCACTATTCCTCCCACTGACACCAATGATGGGGCACTATTCCCCCCACTGACACCGATGATAGGGCACTATTCCTCCCACTGACACCAATGATGCTGCACTATTCCTCCCACTGACACCAATGATGGGGCACTATTCCTCCCACTGACACCAATGATGGGGCACTATTCCTCCCACTGACACAAATGATGGGGCACTATTCTTCCCACTGACACCAATGATGGGGCACTATTCCTCCCACTGACACCGATGATGGGGCACTATTCCTCCCATTGACACCGATGATGGGGCACTATTCCCCCCACTGACACCAATGATGGGGCACTATTCCTCCCACTGACACCAATGATGGGGCACTATTCCTCCCACTGACACCAATGATGGGGCACTATTCCCCCCACTGACACCAATGATGGGGCACTATTCCTCCCACTGACACCAATGATGGGGCACTATTCCTCCCACTGACACCGATGATGGGGCACTATTCCTCCCACTGACACCGATGATAGGGCACTATTCCTCCCACTGACACCAATGATGGGGCACTATTCCTCCCACTGACACCAATGATGGGGCACTATTCCTCCCGCTGACACCAATGATGGGGCACTATTCCTCCCGCTGACACCAATGATGGGGCACTATTCCTCCCGCTGACATCAATGATGGGGCACTATTCCTCCCACTGACACCGATGATGGGGCACTATTCCTCCCACTGACACCGATGATGGGGCACTATTCCTCCCACTGACACCGATGATGGGGCACTATTCCTCCCACTGACACCAATAATGGGGCACTATTCCTCCCGCTGACACCAATGATGGGGCACTATTCCTCCCACTGACACCAATGATCGGGCACTATTCCTCCCACTGACACCAATGATGGGGCACTATTCCTCCCACTGACACCAATGATCGGGCACTATTCCTCCCACTGACACCAATGATGGGGCACTATTCCTCCCACTGACACCAATGATCGGGCACTATTCCTCCCACTGACACCAATGATGGGGCACTATTCCTCCCACTGACACCAATGATCGGGCACTATTCCTCCCACTGACACCAATGATGGGGCACTATTCCTCCCACTGACACCACCAGTGATGGGGCACTATTCCTACCACTGACACCAATGATGGGGCACTATTCCTCCCACTGACACCAATGATGGGGCACTATTCCTACCACTGATACCAATGATGGGGCACTATTCCTCCCACTGACACCAATGATGGGGCACTATTCCTCCCACTGATACCAATGATGGGGCACTATTCCTCCCACTGACACCAATGATGGGGCACTATTCCTCCCACTGACACCGATGATGGGGCACTATTCCTCCCACTGACACCAATGACGGGGCACTATTCCTCCCACTGACACCGATGATGGGGCACTATTCCTCCCACTGATACCAATGATGGGGCACTATTCCTCCCACTGACACCGATGATGGGGCACTATTCCTCCCACTGATACCAATGATGGGGCACTATTCCTCCCACTGACACCAATGATGGGGCACTATTCCTCCCACTGACACCAATGATGGGGCACTATTCCTCCCACTGACACCAATGACGTGGCACTATTCCTCCCACTGACACCAATGATGGGGCACTATTCCTCCCACTGATACCAATGATGGGGCACTATTCCTCCCACTGACACCAATGATGGGGCACTATTCCTCCCCCTGACACCAATGATGGGGCACTATTCCTTCCACTGACACCGATGATAGGGCACTATTCCTCCCACTGACACCAATGATGCTGCACTATTCCTCCCACTGACACCAATGATGGGGCACTATTCCTCCCACTGACACCTATGATGGGGCACTATTCCTCCCACTGACACCAATGATCGGGCACTATTCCTCCCACTGACACCAATGATGGGGCACTATTCCTCCCACTGACACCAATGATGGGGCACTATTCCCCCCACTGACACCAGTGATGGGGCACTATTCCTACCACTGACACCAATGATGGGGCACTATTCCTCCCACTGACACCAATGATGGGGCACTATTCCTACCACTGATACCAATGATGGGGCACTATTCCTCCCACTGACACCAATGATGGGGCACTATTCCTCCCACTGATACCAATGATGGGGCACTATTCCTCCCACTGACACCAATGATGGGGCACTATTCCTCCCACTGACACCGATGATGGGGCACTATTCCTCCCACTGACACCAATGATGGGGCACTATTCCTACCACTGATACCAATGATGGGGCACTATTCCTCCCACTGACACCAATGATGGGGCACTATTCCTCCCACTGATACCAATGATGGGGCACTATTCCTCCCACTGACACCAATGATGGGGCACTATTCCTCCCACTGACACCAATGATGGGGCACTATTCCTCCCACTGACACCGATGATGGGGCACTATTCCCCCCACTGACACCGATGATAGGGCACTATTCCTCCCACTGACACCAATGATGCTGCACTATTCCTCCCACTGACGCCAATGATGGGGCACTATTCCTCCCACTGACACCAATGATGGGGCACTATTCCTCCCACTGACACAAATGATGGGGCACTATTCTTCCCACTGACACCAATGATGGGGCACTATTCCTCCCACTGACACCAATGATGGGGCACTATTCCTCCCATTGACACCGATGATGGGGCACTATTCCCCCCACTGACACCAATGATGGGGCACTATTCCTCCCACTGACACCAATGATGGGGCACTATTCCTCCCACTGACACCAATGATGGGGCACTATTCCCCCCACTGACACCAATGATGGGGCACTATTCCTCCCACTGACACCAATGATGGGGCACTATTCCTCCCACTGACACCGATGATGGGGCACTATTCCTCCCACTGACACCGATGATAGGGCACTATTCCTACCACTGACACCAATGATGGGGCACTATTCCTCCCACTGACACCAATGATGGGGCACTATTCCTCCCGCTGACACCAATGATGGGGCACTATTCCTCCCGCTGACACCAATGATGGGGCACTATTCCTCCCGCTGACATCAATGATGGGGCACTATTCCTCCCACTGACACCGATGATGGGGCACTATTCCTCCCACTGACACCGATGATGGGGCACTATTCCTCCCACTGACACCAATAATGGGGCACTATTCCTCCCGCTGACACCAATGATGGGGCACTATTCCTCCCACTGACACCAATGATCGGGCACTATTCCTCCCACTGACACCAATGATGGGGCACTATTCCTCCCACTGACACCAATGATCGGGCACTATTCCTCCCACTGACACCAATGATGGGGCACTATTCCTCCCACTGACACCAATGATCGGGCACTATTCCTCCCACTGACACCAATGATGGGGCACTATTCCTCCCACTGACACCAATGATCGGGCACTATTCCTCCCACTGACACCAATGATGGGGCACTATTCCTCCCACTGACACCAATGATGGGGCACTATTCCCCCCACTGACACCAGTGATGGGGCACTATTCCTACCACTGACACCAATGATGGGGCACTATTCCTCCCACTGACACCAATGATGGGGCACTATTCCTACCACTGATACCAATGATGGGGCACTATTCCTCCCACTGACACCAATGATGGGGCACTATTCCTCCCACTGATACCAATGATGGGGCACTATTCCTCCCACTGACACCAATGATGGGGCACTATTCCTCCCACTGACACCGATGATGGGGCACTATTCCTCCCACTGACACCAATGACGGGGCACTATTCCTCCCACTGACACCGATGATGGGGCACTATTCCTCCCACTGATACCAATGATGGGGCACTATTCCTCCCACTGACACCAATGATGGGGCACTATTCCTCCCACTGACACCAATGATGGGGCACTATTCCTCCCACTGACACCAATGACGTGGCACTATTCCTCCCACTGACACCAATGATGGGGCACTATTCCTCCCACTGATACCAATGATGGGGCACTATTCCTCCCACTGACACCAATGATGGGGCACTATTCCTCCCCCTGACACCAATGATGGGGCACTATTCCTCCCACTGACACCAATGACGTGGCACTAGTCCTCCCACTGCAAAATTACAGTTATGAAGTAGCAACGAAAATAATTTTATGGTTGGGGGTCACCACAACATGAGGAACTGTATTAAGGGGTCACGGCATTAGAAAGGTTGAGAACCACTGCTCTAAAGCATGCTGCATTCCAAGCTCTGTTGATATGGAACGGCTGGATATTGAACTGAACACATGCAGTTTGTATTTGCCGAGTGTATTATTACTGCCAGCTCCCCCATGTCCACAGACTTTTCAGATGTTCACAGAGTGCCAGAAACTGTGGGGGTGAAACTGCAGGGGCCCCCATGCACCTGGGGCAATGCTCTTGTGTTAAAAAAGCCCTGGGCAAGGGCGGCCGGGCCCCTCCTGATGCTCGGGCCCCCTATATGTGTATGGGCTGTCCCCCCTGATGGCGGCCTTAATCAGGTGACTGGATCCACCACTAGCAACAGGGCTGAGACATAAAAAATGCCCCTCTCCCCAAAACCAAGCTGCTGGGGAGAGCATGAGGAGAATGGGCTGAGCAGCACGGGAACCCAGTTAGGAGAGCGGGGGATTTGCCCAGGAAGTGTGAGCTTATCACTGCTGCCAAAGACTAAAAGTCAAGCAATGAATGATGCAGCCCTCTAATCCACTTTCTATATATTATTATCAGTGCATACCCTTAAAACTGCTTGTTTATATAAATACTAAGTAATTATCAAAATCCCTCCAAACTGTGCCCTCATTTGACACAATTTTGCAAACTAAAACTGCCAGTGATTTTGTGTATTTAGCAAATCTTATTGATATACAGTCACTGGCCACTTTATTAGGGACACCTTGCTAGTGCCAAGAAAATATCTCCCACACCATTACACCACCACCACCAGCCTGAACCGTCGATACAACGTAGGATGTATCCATGCATGTGGTCTATGTTAAATTCTGACCCTACCATCTGAATGTTGGAGCAACCAGTCTGCCCATTCCCCTCTGACCTGTGACATCAACAAGGCATTTTCGTCCAAACAACCGCCACTGAAATCCTGCCAGTGGCAATTTGTGTTGCCAAGCAATTGAACAGGTGTACCTAATAAAGTAGCCGGTGAGTGTATACCAGGAGAGCTGAACGATTCATTGCTTGGCTTTTTATCTTTTTAATTGTGTGAATCACATTTGTTACAGCTGGCTGCTGTGTGAGGGGGAAGGGTCTGTGAGAGCTGTGCAGGTTTGTTTTTTCTTCTTTTTAATTTCAAAAGGACTGAGGACTGCCTTGAGACTCTTGCCGCTGCTGTGTCCTGAGCAGGGAGAGATAAATGTGCTGTGTCTGCCAGAGACTGCTGCTGGAAGAGACCATGTAGCACCTGTCTGCTATTCCTATGACAGCCTAGGAGGTGAGCTACCTATGGGGTAGAGCTGCTGTACCAGTATCTTGCATCCAGCTAGTCCTGCTGTTCCTGCATCCTTTTATTCTATTACCATTTTGCTATCTGAGACACAGTTGCACAGATCTCAATAGAGAGTCTGTTTTCAGAGGTTTTTGGATACAGCACAACATATGATGTAGCTGACTGAAAGGAATCACTGTTTGTCTGTCTCTGCCCAGGGGCTGCAACTTTGTTCAACTTCATGACCACCCTGGGCAGAAGCATGATCCCGCATCTCATAGGGAGCAGTTAGACTTTGGCAGATTACCTGGATGGTGAGAGGCCTACAGGCCACCATTATGTATTATTGTTGTCACTGCCCCTATTTGCTGAGGTGTTCTGCCAAGAGGGAACTGTGCTTTCCCTATCTCAATACCTTCATCCATTGAAGTAAGAGCACTCCAGGGTAGCAGAGATTGAATTTAGTCCCAATGGCTAGTGGTTAGGTACGGCCTGATAGTATTAAGTAGACCATTCCTTTATTTATGCACCTGTGTACAGTGCTAGCTTTTACCCTGTCCGAAGTTATTTGTTTCACTTTAATACTGATTTGTACATTGTCCAATCAACCTTTTCATCTTTATAGCTTTAGCCTTAATGATACCCATTTAAACTGTTTCAAGGTGTGTCTTTTTCATTTAATTCCAGGTACAGGGCGGGTCAACACTAGAACAGGAAAGAGGGACCGAAACAATCCAACATCTCTTCCAGGAGTAGCGTTGTATGTATGACACATACATATTATTTAGCATACAGGCAAAAAATATCTGATATTAGTTGCACTTTAGAGTGCTTCTAAACTCAAAATGTTTTTTATACCTTAATGCATTCCCTGCATTAAGGTAAAAAAAACTCCCCACAGGAGCCATAGGTTCTTGCTGCTGTCAGCCATACTCCTGTGGGGAGGGAGTGGGGGCATGGCATACCAGTGCTCTGTGTGTCTATGGACGCCCGCATGGGTTTCCCTTAACACCTGGCTTGCTGAGGGGGTATCCACAGTAAGGTGGAGCAGACAGTGGCAGTAAAAAAATAACCTTTACAATCATTTTAAGGAGGAAGAGTTGTTTTAAAGGGGCTGCAGTAGCTGTCTTCAGGTTTTTGTGACTGCAATCGTTCCCAGCAGGGCTTGATGTTGGTACCACAAGTTGTACAAACAGGTTCTAGCACTATGCCCAGGAGCTGAATCTGATCCTTTAAATCAGGGGCCTGTAAACTTTCTAAGCAAGGGCCAATTTACTGTTTATCAGGCTTTAGAGGGGGTCCTACTGTGGCCATTGGGAGTAATTAGTGCCCCATTATTGGTTTTAAAGGGAGGAATATTGGCCCTTGTTGGTATCAGTGGGAGAATATTCCGTTGTCTGTAAAAGTGTCTTCTCACCTCACCTCACCTCCCACCACTACCACCTCACCTACCCCCCATACCGCTTCACCTATCCCCCATACCACCTCACCTCCCCCCATACCACCCCCCCATACCGCCTTACCTACTCCCCATACTTCTTCACCTTCCTTTTATACTGCCTCACCCCCCCATATCACCTCACCCATCCCCATACAACCTCACCTTCCCCCATACCATCCCCAATACTGCCTCACTTCCCCCTCGTACCACCTCACCTACCACCCATACTGCCTCACATACCCCTCCACCACCACCTCTTTTCCCCTTTATACCACCTCCCCTACTTCCATATTGCCTCACCTCCCCCCCATACCTCCTGACCTGGCCCCCATACTGCCTCACCTCCCCCCATACCACCTCACCTCCCCTCCATACCGCCTCTCCCACCCCTAAAACCACCTTACCACCCCATACTGCCTCACCTACCCCCCCATACCACCTCATCTACCCCTAATACCGCCTCACCCACCACCCATACTGCCTCATCTCCCCCTCATACCACCTCATCTTCTCTTTTTTCAGGTATAGCACCTCCCTCCATCCTTTCCTAATTACTGCCCCTCCTTGACATCCCCCTGTTACAGTAACTCCCACCCACCTCCCCCTCATTCCACCTCTCTCCTACCCACCTAAACCTTCCTCTTCAAACAAAGCACCTTACACATGCTTCATTCTGCCATGCTTGTCACAATGGAAATGTATTAGTCTGCTGATCCATTTGGAAAAAATGCTCTCCCTATGTGGTTGTTATCTTCTTTCATTTGTTCTTAAAGTGGTATTCTTGCCTAACTATAACTATTCTAAAAAACATCCCCCCCCCCACACACAAACATTTACTATTGACACCTGAACTCTGCCTCACTTACTACTGACCCCTGAATTATGTGTCCATTTAAGCCATGGACAATATTCAGTATATTCAGCATAATGAGAACTGGCCCTAATATTTGCGTAAGCAGTACTTTCTTTTTTACAGGCACGAGACTTGTGATTTTGCACACAGGCCCATTATTTTCAGAAAACACCCCTGAGGCCAACCTTACTGAACAATCTTGTGTCGCTCTTGCAGTTTCAAAGCTGAACCCCCACACATGAAAAAAAATTATCTACAGCCCTGGTTCCCAAGATGAGCATTGAACTGGGTGGCATTTTAAAATAGTGCAAAATACAAAAAGTAACCACTGTCCTAAGGCTGCTTCAAAATCAGTGCTAAAAAAAATATAAGCTTAAATATTTTTTAAAGCTTTTTCCCCCCATCCCCTATTTTTCTCTTTTAATACATTTTGATTGAGAAGTCTGTGATCAGATATACAGATAGAAGCATGATATCAATGACTTACAAGTCAATAGCAGTCGTACCTTAGGTAGAGAAATTATAGCAAATGACAAAACATTTAGCATATCAAAGAGCACATTAATCATGCCAAAACAGAGGTACAATGTAGATACAGTAAAAGGAAATCGAGTCTGTGCGTCTATACCAGAAAAACAGGCACTGATGGATGATATGCTTATATATTCCAAACAAATGAATAACTAAGTGTACTACCAAAACTATAATAATATCAAATATCACAGAATTGCAGCATCCACTGCAAGTGATCCCACACTCAATCAATATACAATAAAGAAATAGTGTTGAGCCACTCAATATAAATAAAAAATAAATACCTTCGTTCATATATAATATATCCATGTATAAATACATAAATCACTTAAATACATAAGTCCCAAGTGAATATCGAAATCCATAAACTGCTATGTAATAAACATTCATTGTAGCCGTGCTCAAATTCGCTTCATAAACCAATTGAATTGCTTTAGTGATTTTTAATACCTCTGTACTTCACCAGCGTGTCCCACCACAATACTTATAGATGGCCATTCACCTGAGAGCCATGACCTATATACCTAAATATACAGGTCTCATGCACTTGTTACAGTCCCAAATATGGACTCAAGATGGCAATGCGTCTCCTGCTGTATAACTCCTCCACATTGGTGGTCATCCTGCTCCAATTTATGGTACCTCTTCTCCTTCTCCTCCACTCGGCATCCCCATAATGAAGAAAATTTACACCTACTGCTGTAAGGCAGTAGGAAGCAACAGCTGACAGGCCAACAAAAGAGGCAGGAGGGGTAGATGGGGACTGAGTCTTTGGGGGCAGATGGTACTGCTATAGCATGTTAGGTGCTCTAAATGAATGTAAGTGGTATTCTTCAACTTTCATCAGCATCTCAGACTTAAATCTGCCATACACAACTTGAATTTCTCAGGTTCTGAATACTACATTGTGGAAAGAAAGAAGAAGGTCATATGCTTCCCCATACCTGCAAGTAATGGCTATTTCAAAGGGTTCAGGCAAGCAGACAAAGTATGGGGTGGAGGATGGAAGGTGGGAGGTGTCTTATTAAGATCACCTGTCATTTTGCCCTGAATGGACTATGTACAGATCAACTTTAAACTTCTATCAAATTGCAGTCTCTCTGCCCTATTACATTTGTATGTTTTCAATGAATGTGTGATTTTTTTTTTTAATTTTAGATTTCTGCACTTTGCAGTCCAACTTTAGTGAATTAAAAGGTGCATTTTACTTCCTGCACTAGACACTAGAAATGTAAAAAAAAAAAGTGAAGAAATAGTGGCAGATGTTCTGTTTGGAAGGACATATTGCCGACTGGCAGTGGCCACATTCCTTTAGGCCGATATTCTAACAAACTGCATAAGATATTTCTGTGTTATGTTCTAAGCTGGACTGTGCAGATAATGGGCAGAGCTGGAGCTATGCTTGTTAGTTATGTTAAACTGCAAGCATCATGCCTCCACACGGGTGGAAAACCATTTTTTGCAGCTCTGTGCCAATTCCATAAATGAGGGAGCTAAGTCTTAAATCCTTAAACTCAAGTTATATTAAAAGCAGACATGCCATTTAAATAAATGCTTAGTCAACAAATGAATAGTGCATATACTGAAAAATAAAGCAGAATCTCTATCATGTGATGTCATGTTATGTTTGAATTTTTGGATCCTCGGTGTCAGGGTTTCCAACCTCCCCCATCATTTTTTTACTGACAAAACAAACAAAATATACTGACAGAGCACAATTTTTACTAACAAACTAAAATATGACAGAAGCTACTATTAAAAACTAAAGCAATCAAACTTTTAAAAGTATAAACAGTATGAAGCACACATGTAACAGAGAAATTGTGTGAACCCACTTCAAGCAAAGCAGCCCAAACCGCTACAAATTCTGGCTTATGCATGCTGGTTCACTCATTCCTACCCAAGTTATGGCCAGATGCACTACATAACTCGGAAAATCTACAAAAGGTTTCTGTTAATCTCTCAGATTCTCATTAAAGATAAAGTTGCCAAAGAACAAAGCGTAAAATCATGATGTCAAATAGTTTAACTGAATTCATTAAAATGATATAAATAGTTTCGATTTGTTCTCCCTAGCCAAAAGAAGTGGAAAAAAATCCACTTTGCATCAGTTGGCTAGGTCATGAAACTGAATTCTCTTGTTTCCAAATAGTGTATTTTACTTGTCCAGTGATGTGCTCTTTCCACCATGGATAGGTTTGTGAAAAGCCCTCATTGTAATGCCATATTCCTTTCTAATACCTTTTATGATGCAAGCTTTCCATACTTGCAGTACTGCGATAATATCTAAGCAACAAGAATTGCTCCATTGCTCTCAGTAACATATTGAAGACAGCTGTGGTCACTTGAATTAATGCCAATTAATCTGTTGTGGTTTTTATTTGAGAAGGGGGAAGTTTTCCAAAAGAAAAGGATATTCCCTAATCTTTTCAAATAGTGTTTTTAGATCTTTTAGGATAACACTAACTAAAAAGAAAGCCAGCTGGGGCTTGAGATTCTTACCATTTTAGGGGAGTATTGTGTGATAATGATAGAGCTCTTGTGCCTGGAATTTGAGATACACATTGGGTCTAAAGTAAAGCTGAGGAATTTTGTGCAACAGTATTATGCAAGATCAAATACAAAACATTCACAAGGATTTCCTGTATGACAACACATGTCCCCTGTGGATTCAAGCAGAATTATAGGGCTATGCTTTTGCATACTATACGAGTTTGTACAGTATTATATTAAACAAATAATAAAACACATTATAATTGCATTTTATTAAAATATTGTAGAAATTACATGACCAGTAAAACATTAGTTATCTAATTAAAGGGTGTAAAATAAGATGTGAAATCAACAAATGGAGGTTTGGGCATTTAAAAGTAATGCATAATGCTTTTATTGTCTATATATTGCTACAGTATATCTTGTCTTTGTTTATGTATTATGATCAGGATTAAACAATACAATTTTAAAGATATAGTTTTTGATGGTTAAATATAAATTATTGTGTTTGAGTATCTTGAATTTTCATAAGCAGTCATCACATTAGAACTCTCAGCTACTTTTACTATATTTTTCAAGCTTTTCTGAGCTCAAAGTGACATTTACACACACAGAAGTTAATGATTTAAAGGAGTCACTTAACCTTTGCTAGGAAGCACCTTGTCTTAAGTATGCTTATCAAACATTGACCACCATTGCACATGGGTGCCCTGGAATAATTATTATTATTGTACAGGATTTATATAGCGCCAACAGTTTGCTCAGCGCTTTACAATATAAATTAGACACAGGTTAGGGACAGTAAATATTGGAAAGATATTATCATTTTGTTTAAATGTAGAAAAGACACATACATGTACGTCAGGGACAATTTGTCTCAAAGCCTCCATAGGATATATATATAGGATATACTGCATATTATGCCTAGTAGGTTATTTGTGGAACTATGGAATACTCTACCATATAAACAAAATGCTCTTCCCATTATTTGCAGAAATTTTTGTTGTCAAGATGCATTTTTTTAAATATGGCAAACTGATATGCTTTAAAAGACTTTTGGAACTTTCTTCTAGAACAACCAGTGTGATAAATATAAGGGTCAAAGATTTTTTTTTCTTTTTTTTTACAATTTTAAACAAAGAGCATATGTATCTTTTTCACCTATCCAGCTATGGAAGTGCTTAGATTTAAATATACAAAAAAAATAGTAAAATGTTAGACCATGTGAATAGTTTGCACAGCCAATACAACAATGAAGTGAAAAAAAATAAAGTTAGTCGTTAAATAGTTCATTATGCTTAGCCTGGGCCCCCAGATGTTCTCAATTCATGTTCTCCCTTTCCCAGTTTATTTATATAATTCATAAAACTATGGCAAAAAATACATTAATGGGGTACTACTTTCACAGGACTGTGAGAAACTAATGAGTATATACTGTGATTGACAGTAGATTATATGTGATTGTCAATATGTCAGTTGTGTAACTATGCTGATATAAGAATGTCATTTTTTTAAAACAATTAATAATAATAGCTTTGAAAATGAAATTGCATCATCATAAAAAAAAACCCTTACACATTCTATAGTTTCCCTAGATGAGTGGGTTAATGTTGTCATATTAAAATACATCCATAATCCATGAGCATCCTGTCCAATTATTTAAAAAGTTGATACCTTTCCCGAGATGTTTCCATAATAGCTCATATCAAGATAGAGTAGAAAGTAAGGTTGAATGTAGATGGGCCTTCGTTTACAAAAAACCATGTACCTATAACAAAGTTACTTTAAGTGATGTACCCATGATGCTGTTCTGCCTAGACTAAAAGCTACCTATGTTTTATGTACAAACATGTTTTTTAAATTTTATATAGAACAGTTTAGGGAATTAAATCGTCCAGACTATAAATGACCAAAAAAGTAAAATCTTCATGGGTAATAATGTCAGTAATTAGATAGAAGAGAATGGAGCTTGATATGGTTCTCCCATCCCAAGAACCCACTTTCATCCTTCTTTTTTATGTTGTTTTATCCTCTTGATGTGGTTTTTAACCCCTGCTCCCACTTGTGTACCAGAACTGACCTTAACCAACATCAGATGCTGACTGAGTTGCATCTAATGTTCCCTGCTCATGCTCAACAGCCCAGATGCAGAAGATTGTGTTGAAATGTTGCCCCCTGCTCTGATTGCAAAAGCAAATGAACCAACAATATCAGATACCCATTTGAGGCTATTGGGCCTGCTAGCACTTTGCTTTTAAAGTTTTGAAAAAATGACTCATTGCAGTCATACTCATTGTAGTAATGCCCATGCAGCCAGCAACCTGGCAATGGAGTTGATTTACTAAAGGAGCATAGGCTGTACACTTAGCTTAGTAAATGTGGCAGTGCTAACCTAAATCATCCAATCATATGCAAGCAAAAATTCATTTTTTTAATTTTCCTTGCACATGATTAGGCATTCTATGCAATATGTATTTTCTTATTGCATATTTTCATATGTTTATTGAATCTCAAGAAGAAGCAGATAAATGTACATACAATGCTTTGCCATAGAAGTGGTCGTACAATCATCAGATACAAACACACAGTAAAAGTGTTACATCACATTACATCACGAGGTAAGCAATGAAATACATATGTCAACAGTACAGGCCTCCGTAAAAGCTCATGAGAAAATGATTGGTATAAGTACTGGATGTCCAACTTTATTGCACACAAAACATCAGTGCAAGAAAGTGGAAAGGTAAGAGTAGGGAGAGAAGAAAGAAAGAAGAAAAGAGAAAGGAGGGAGGAGAGGTAGAGGAAAAGAAAAAAGGGGAGGGGAAGTGGGTCAGGGCAAAGGAAGGCAAGCCATCACAGCACAATGAGGCAGTGGTCAAACTCTCATGGGAGATATGTCAAAATCCAAAGGTTTCAGACTCCATGGAATTTGGAACATGGTACTTTGGAACTGAGTTGTTAATATCATGGTCCAGTGGATTTGGGACTTAACTTCAGATATAGGGATATGTTGGGATAACCAGGCGTTCACTATAACTTGTTTTGCAGCTGTGAAGAGATGGGTTGTAAGAGCAATTTAAGATTTCCCCTCAGGCTGGCAATTGAGGAGAGCTTCAGATGGAATTAGTGTGGGGGCCGGACAAAAAGGAGCATGTAAAATCTGATACACTTGTTGCCAAGAATGTTGAAACCCTGGGCAGGTCCACCAGATATTAAAAAAGGAACCATTATCAGGAAGCTCAAAGAGACGTGTGCTAATCAAGTGGGAACCATGTACAACTGAAGCAGCACCTTGTAATTAATTTTAACAACAGATGCATTGCAGAAGCATGATTTCATGGTGGCCCAAATCTTTGGTCAGCTGCAGGTCCTGTTCCCGTTTGCAGACATAATTTTGTGAATTTAGTGTTTGTTTGATAATTACGGTGTTGTAAAGAAGGAAGACCATTCCCACCAACTGAATGTCATTTTTTCTAAATAAATCAATAAAAAAGCGCCACACTATAAAACAATAATAAACTGTGTACTAGCAGCAAAGCCCAACCCAAAAAAATTAATAAATAAATTATTTTGGCAAAATGAACAATTATATAGGGGCATACGCTAAATAAAAATATATCACCATATAATTAAGTGTCCATAATAAATCTGTGCAAGTCCAAAAACAATCATCTGTGAATTCGTAACACTGTGAATAATCCACCACCAAATGAATTAGATGGACTCACCAGAGCTAAATGCTGATCAGATTATAGACCAGCACTAGCGCTTATGCTCTGGGAGCGATGGGTAAAGAGATATCCAGATAATAGATGTAGTAATTCCCAGTAATAATCATATATCCAGGTGATCAATAGTAGTAATCGACATTGATGAACAGCATCTCACTACCAGAAGCAATGCTCTGCAGCCAAAAATCTCATGATGAATCACTCCATATAACTACGTATCTACATGTAGCATGAGTCACACTCAGGGACAAAGGAAAAGAAATGATGGTGTAGCACGTTTTAAAAACATATATATTTATTAAAATAACCAAACCACTCACAAAAGGGGTGTCCAGGCAGACACCAGTTTAACCAACAATGCACAGCACTGAATAGTGGACAATCCCCGCTCACCGTGGATCACCTCCGACACACACTAGGAAAAAGAACGTCCTGCCGTCAACATCAAGTAGGCCACGCCCAATGTGTTTCGTCACCACGATGTCATCAAGGGGCGGTACCTGTGCATTGATGTTTAAGCTGGTGTCTGCCTGGACACCCCTTTTGTGAGTGGTTTGGTTATTTTAATAAATATATATGTGTTTTAAACATGCTACACCATCATTTCTTTTCCTATGTCCCTGAGTGTGACTCATGCTACATGGAGATACGTAGTTATATGGAGAGATTCATCATGAGATTTTTGGCTGCAGAGCATTGCTTCTGGTAGTGAGATGCTGTTCATCAATGTCGATTACTACTATTGATCACCTGGATATATGATTATTACTGGGAATTACTACATCTATTATCTGGATATCGCTTTAGCCATCGCTCCCAGAGCACAAGCGCTAGTGCTGGTCTATAATCTGATCAGCATTTAGCTCTGGTGAGTCCATCTAATTCATTTGGTGGTGGATTATTCACAGTGTTACGAATTCACAGATGATTGTTTTTGGACTTGCACAGATTTATTATGGACACTTAATTATATGGTGATATATTTTTATTTAGCGCATGCCCCTATATAATAGATTGAATGTCATTTTTACACTTCAATTCAAAGGGTGTTAGAGTAAGAGGGTTCCTGTTGAGGAGAAAACATAGTACTCGACTTGTAAATATCGGAATAGCTCAGAGTGTGGCAAGTATTGCTAAATTTGCAGATCAGTGCATGCTTTATATTCTTTCTGAGTCAACAAGGTATGAAATTGGGTCACCTTTGAGGCAATCCAATGCATGCAGAATGACCTTGGGAGATTAAAATCCGGGAGGAAATGAGGGGTTGCAGATAATAGCAGCAGAAGATGAGTTGAAAGAAATTCCCCCTGAGTACTTGTGACTATCCCAAGGATCCATAGATGTAGTGAATGCCATGTAGTGGGATTTGATAGGCTCTCCCTGTCCTGAAGAGATAGCCATAGTAGGTTAACAAAAGACAAGGGGGTGCAATCCTGGGCTTTCATCAACACCCACAATGAAGTTTCCTGATTTGCATGACACTTGATCAGTTGAGCATGCAGTATGTATTTTCACCACATTCAATAAGCAAACTGAAAT
The DNA here is from genome assembly GCF_062004578.1 of Staurois parvus. NCBI lineage: Eukaryota > Metazoa > Chordata > Amphibia > Anura > Ranidae > Staurois > Staurois parvus. The sequence continues at coordinate 5,133,160 of NW_028318357.1, forward strand.
TCCAATCAAAAGTGAAAGTTAACTCTGCTTTGTGATGTGAACATGCTATACTCCTTAAGTAAATCAGCCCCAATATGGTAGGAGAGAAGGCCTTCTTGAAATTGTTCAGAAATAGAGGGAACAGTACCTATGTGGCTCTGTTGCCAATCTGTTTGCCATCATTGCTTCCCTTAGCTTTATTCCTATCTTGGCTTTATGTATTTTGCATGAATTAACGGAGAACTAGAATTATCTGAGGCATACATATTGCAAGCATTTAATTTACATGAACTTGTTTAAGTTCAGTAGTTGCTGTCGAGCATACTTTTGTGTAGCAGATGGGAAAATACAAACATTGGGATGCCCGTAGCTTCCAAACATCCCACATCCGAAAGGACTGTCCTTCTTTTGAGGGACATCCTCTGTCTCTATACTCCTCAATTACTCCACTTTTGTTTTGATGTACAGACCATTCCACAAATTTAAATATCAGAAGTGTTATACTACACTAATCCTTTCATCCAGCCTACTAAATGACTGCATTTGTTATTTTGAAAAGTCAAAAATTAGCATAAAGGAAATGTAGTGGTGAAAAATTCACTTGTGGGTTTAACCAATCCTCTTTTCTATTATAATTCTTCATGGTAAGAATAACTGGGGGTGTGTCAGAGGGGGTTTCTTTGCCTACATACTTTTTTTGCTGATAAGTATCCTTCTTTACTGTCTGATATGCAGTAGATGCACAATGGTTTATTTTTGAAAATGAAAAGTTAACAAAAATGTCTGCAACCATCTATAGAGGCATGGGGCAGAGCTAGAATAAGCAAGTCTTTTTGGGGATGAAATGACTGAACCTGAATATCTAAAATGCTATTATACAGTATATCAGGGCTAGTAGCCTATGAAAGAGAACAGGACAGTATGTCAGAAAATGCTTGTTAAATGTAAAGGCATGGCAAAAGCATTTCAAATGTATATAATTTAGCTTAAGAATAGTAGCTCTAAGCTAAGTCGGCAGTGTTATTTCAGAAAATATCTTATCCACTTATGGTCACTGATAGTACCCAGTTAAAAATTCAAATATAGTTTGCACATTTTTTGTGTGAAATATATTCTTTAAGAAAACCAGGCAAAGGCAAACCAGGCAATTCTAATACAATTCCAAGGTTTTAGTGGAGCAAGCAAAATGCTATGGGCATTATTAGACACCTTTTGAATTGTCTGAAATGGACTCAAGAATGTGACTATATGGCTAACAGAATGTTTTGTGACATATAAAGTGTATCATTGTGCCACATACAGTACATTGTCTATTGCTGGCTTCCACCTAGACCATCAATATGTACTGTACTGGACAGTGTAGGACTTTGAAACACACAGTTGCCACACAGTGCAGGACTGATTTGTGAAACTTCACAATGGTATTTAGTGAATCTGCCAGGCTAACATGCCCAGCAGTATGTCTGAATAACAAACTACCTTTCTCACAATGAGAAAACCAGAAATGATCCTGAAAACGGTACTGCAGATGTTTCTCTTACCTATTGTGCTACACTATAAATGCTACTAAAATGCACAAAATCCCTACCCAACAGCCACTATATTATCCATCCATTCTCCCTTTTCACACAGCATATAAAATGGCAGCCTGCTCTTGTATGATAATATTTTTATTATGGCTCATTTATTTCATTCCTGATGACTTTGTGTTTTGAACTGCAGGGATGACACAGTGGAAGGTAAAGCCAGCCAATGTCACAATACACATGTGGTATCCACCTCAACAAAAGAAGTACAATCCACCATGATGGACTTACTATTGTTACTATTACCCCCCCCCCCCCAACACACACACCTAAAACGTTATACAGTTTTGTCTTTGGGCACCACTCCCTGTTATACTTGCCCATTACATAAAATTTCCACCCAATAACTTTGCCACTTTACTGACTATGGACAACCCAATCCATAAAATATGTAAGAACAATTCTTCAAATTTTGCTCAGAAAAAGCAACTACAGTATAATGAACAACATAAAATCCCTCCAATTATATCTGAAATATCAAACTTTGATGGTTTACAGCCCATCATTGTGGTTTCCTTACCATTTGGGAAATTTATTTAAGTTATTAAAAAATTCCCTAAAATTCTCAACAGAAACGTTGGCTTCTGTTTTCTCGGCAGAGCTAACTGGCCTGATTTGTCAGAACAGCTTGAAAATGAAGTGCTAACTGTTGGATTTTATTGAAAGGAAACCAAGTGGAACAACATATGTATTTTCTTAAGAAACTAAAAAGCTCATAGTCATGTGATGTTCCTTGGGGTAAATTCTTTGTTATGAATTACAACCTGCTTACTGATGAGTTGTTAATAAAAAGTAGACCTGTTGGTCATTATTTTTTCCACACGGTACACACTTTGAATTTTTTTTTAAGTTTTCATTAATATAATAAGTGTGAATAAATCTGTTTTCAATTTGTGATTGTTTTCTCTGCTTCAAAAACGGCAGTTCCTTCTTGAACCTAATACTACGCTCAAATTTGATAGTAGAGAAATTATGAAAAAAAAGAGGGTAGAATTGTTTAACAAAAATTATATTGTACCATAACTTAGAATCCTGGAGAAAGGTATCCATGACAATTTTTGGCTTAGGAATCCGCCAGCTGCAGTCAAAATCAATTGACCAAGTGGACTAAAGCAAACTGTTGAGTAAAACTAGAAACAGATGGCAGACTAAGGTGGCAAAATAAGCCTTGCAGGATATTTTTTCTGCTAGCATCTGGTCACACAAGGAAGTCTGTATCTATTAATCGTGTTCCAGAAAAACCTCATTATTGAAAAAATCCTGAAAAAAAAAAATCACGTATAGTTACATTATCCTTTTATTTATTTTTTCATGGTTTTTCCTTTTATTCAGAATTTATACAATAATTATTTTGTAGATTTCAACTATTTTAAGATTGCTACATTAAATGTTTACATTTACTTTATTCTTTGTCCTTTTTTTGCAGGGTACTAAATATGTATGAATCAATGTGATATGATATGGTGAAAGGGATGCCAAATTTCACCCCTTAAACCATTTTGCATCATATCAGGGAAACCCGTACTGTGAAAACTGTCATCTACTTTTTGAAAATGCTAGTTGCCTGGTTGTCATAACAAACTTACAACATGTGCAATACATACTGGACTCTTTTTTACCTGAACAAATGCATAACTGTGCATGTAAGTCAGAGACGGCTAAACAACTAGCAATTTTAGAAGGAGATTGGCAATGGCAGACTACATACCTTTCTCAGTGCAGGTCTCCTTTAGGATCTATAGACAGGGAACTGAAGAAATAAGTGAATTCAATAAAGTGTGTCTAAGCACAATGTTTTCAAATTCTTGTTGGGGATAGTGACACTTTCTCACTTTCTATTTATACTGGTGACCATTGTTACGAAGGTTGAAAGTGATGGGAAATCAAAATGTTTACAGATGTCTCTGAAACAAGAGGTAAGGTGAAAACTTCTGATTTTGCGAAACCTGTCCTGGTGACAACTGTTAAAATGTGAATTTTGGGAAATTTCTTTTTCACTTCCAGTTCTTTCTCCACAATAAGAAGTCAAGAGAAACTTCCCTTATCTGAAATAGACAGTAAAATGAAAGCAGCAACAAACCCAAAAGTAAACATCTATTATATTGCAGCTTACCAATTCTTAGATGTGATGGCTGCATTCGTTTTAATTTTAAGCTTTATTTCTTTTTGTTCACCTGATGATCCAGCTAGTTAGTCTGCTGTTTTTTTTTAAAAAAAGTTATCCTGTAGATTTAGCACTTAGAGCGTTGTAACAAACCATTTGCCACTCACAAGGGTGCTTACAATGATCAACTTTTATTTATTTACTTAAGTAAAACTTTTATCCTCCAAAAAAACCTGTTCTCTGTAACAGCCAGGGGTGGACTGACCATTCAGCACTCGGGCACTGCCCGAGGTCAGAAGGGGGCCCCATGAGATGCCCCTGGTACCTTTTTCATTGTTTTTTTCATATGCTTTTTTGGGTGTGGGTGAGGACACATGGGCCCCATGATCCCCTATTGCCCGAGGGCCCCATGAGTTGTCAGTCCGCCCCTGGTAACAGCTTAAAAAGTGTCAGTTGGACTTCATCTTAAATTTGTTAGTGTGTCTAATTCTGCAAGTCCATCTAAGACTCCCCTCCCCCCAGACTGGCATTGCTGCTGTGAAAAAGTGCCCCTGTGCTCCTTCATAAAGAGAGGAGGCACTCTATTACAGGAAATATGTTACTGGCCAGATCACCAGGTGAAAACAGAGAGGGGACAAAAGCCTAAAAAAGGGAAAACTAATGCAGTCACCACATCTAATGATTGGTAATCTGCAATATATTAAATGTTTAATATTGGGTTGTCACCAATTACTACTCTATCCAAATTACAAAGAAAAAGTTTTTTCTATCCATAAACTTTATACATTTATGATGTAGGGCCATGTAGATACACTGGAAAGTGGAGCTCTGCACTGTAATTGTATATTTATTACATGTGCGTATATAGCACTATCAATTTACGCAGTACTTTACATATACAGTATCTCACAGAAGTGAGTACACTCCTCACATTTTTGTAAATATTTTATTCTATCTTTTCATGTGATAACACTGAAGAAATGACACTTTGCTACAATGTAAAGTAGTGAGTGTACAGCTTGTATAACAGTGTAAATTTGCTGTCCCCTCAAAATAACTCAACACACAGCCATTAATGTCTAAACCGATGGCAACAAAATTTATTTTGCTGCATTTCTTTGGGAAAAATAACCACATATATATATTAGAAAATTGATCAGTCCTAATGTACTGACAGCCTTACCTCATTTCTTGAATCCCAACAATTACAGGACAGTACAAATATACCCCAAATTACCCCTTTTTGGGAACTACACAGTCCAAGGTATTTAGTAGAAGGCATGGTGAGTTTTTTTAAGTTGTAATTTTTTTATCACAACTTTTTGGAAAATGAGGATATTTTAAAAAATTGCTTTTTTTCACTTTTTCTTTTTTACATACTGTCACCAGTACAATATAGCATCATCATATAATTGATGTAGCCAGCCTGTTATGCTGACGATGCGGTACCCAGGATGGCATGCTATCTTCTGGGAGTGTCCAGAGCTCTGCCCTTTCTGGCAACAGGTCCTGCAGATGATTCACAAACTTACGAACATATCTCTTTTTTGATAACCTGGCTGCAGTGCTCCTTAACTTGACTCTAATGTTCAGTAAGAGATACAAGAGATACCATAAGTCCCTATTGAAACATCCAGGGCATGCATCCCCAGCATGTGGAAAAAACAATCCCCACCACTAAATAAGTAAATTAATTAAAGGTGATGTAGCACTGCTAATTAACATCAATCAGTACTAATAAACAATACAGGTGAATAAACATAATATGAATAAATGACCAAGAACATAGACTATAAATATAAATTAATGAATAATGTGAATAAAGATACTAAAGTGTTTTCAATAAATGAGTTTCCAAATATCACATGATCCAACACTGTGACTGCAATTCCGTGGTGAATGTGAATTTTCATGCTAATAGCAGTGCCACTCCGTGCTCACAGAACTCTCACCTCCAACGCATGTAAAAACTGTGTGTTAATAATATGACATCTCCACACATCCAGACCTTGCAATATCTCCTTAGTCCGTTCCTCCTCCCATATAATGTATACTTTTAAGATGGTAATAAAATCCTCCGTCTCAGCGGATACCAGTCACCTCCAACGCATGTAACACTTGCATGTATTTAATAAGACATCTCCATAAATCCGAACCTTGCAATATCTAATTTAGCCACTAGAGGGCTTTCCACTCCTCCTCCTATATAATGGATAATAGGTAATAATGGAAATCCTCCGTTTCGCCGGATGCCAGTGCCTCACCCAAATGAAAGAATGCCTCATATAGTGTAGTAAGTCAGTAAAAAAACAATATTTATTAAAATCACACTTACATTGTATATTAAAATGACAAGTGCTTTAGCCACTTGCCTTCCAGACACTTCCACCCCCTTCCTGCCCAGGCCAATTTTCAGCTTTCAGCGCTGTCGCATTTTGAATGACAACTGCGCGGTCATGCAACACTGTACCCAAATGAAATTTTTATAATTTTTTTCACACAAATAGAGCTTTTCTTTTGGTGGTATTTACTCACTACTGGGTGTTTTATTTTTTGTGCTATAAACAAAAAAAGAGCAAAAAATTTGGGGAAAAAAATTATAAAATTTTGCAATCAGGTAATTTTTCTCCTTCACTGATGTGCGTTGATGAAGCTGCACTGATAGGCAGCACTGATGGGCAATGATAGGCAGCACTCATGGGCACTGATAGGAGGCACTGATAGGCGGCATTGATAGGCGACAATGATGAGCTGGCACTGATGATGATGCACTGATAGGTGGCACTGATGGGCAGCACTGATGTGTGGCACTGATGGGCAGCACTGATGGGTGGCACAGGTGGGAGACACTGCAGGACACAGGTGGGTGTCACTGATGGGAACAGGTAGGTGGCACTGCTAGGCACAGGTGGGTGGCACAGATGGGCACAGGTGGGAGGCACAGCTAGGCACAGGTGGGGGGCACTGCTTGATAGCACTGATGGGCACAGGTGGGAGGCACTGATGGGGACAGGTGGGTGGCACTGATGGGTACAGGTGGACGGCACTGATGGGCACAGGTGGGTGGCACAGGTGGGCAGCACTGCTGGGCACTGGTCATCAGGGCACTGATCATTAGTGCCGTGATGATCAGAGATGATCACTTCTCACACAACTGCCGATTATCGGCAGTAATTGTTGCACGCTGTGACAGCGTGAGGAAAGTGCAGCTGATAACCTGCAACTGTATTTACTCTGTAATCTGCTGTGTCATTGTACACATGTGGTAAAAGGGCATCGTAAATGGCTGTTTACTGTATCCCGTGATTAGCTGTGTCCGTAGGATACAGTGATCACCGGTGGCGCCGGGTGCGCGCCGCTGGGGGCATGCAGGAGGCATGTTCTGCAATGACATCCATGGACATCGTCCCAGAACCAGGCAACTGCGCTGTAGCCATCCTTCGGCTATAGTGTGGTAGTTAAAACAACCATGGATCCTCTCACTTCCTCAAAAACTGCCTCAGCCCATGCCCAGATGGAAAAATTGACTGTGCACAGGGACTGGATGGAAAAATACAACGCACACTGGCTATACTGGGACATGTTTTATTTCTCAGATGATTATTTGACCTATTTCTAAATCAAAGTTATTCCTCTAGGGCAGTGGTCGGCAAGCCACGGCTCGCGAGCCACATGCGGCTCTTTACACACTTCAATGCGGCTCTTCTGTGTGCCGGGCGCCTTCCTCTCGGGCGGCCGCCCCAAAAGTCAGGACTCTGCAGCTAGCCCAGCAATGGGCAAACTACGGCCCGGCGGACCTTTTAATCCGGCCCGCGGAGCGTGGCAAACATTGGCTGTCAGGATGTAGGCGGGGCAGCGTGACGAACTCCTCTCACAGTCCGCCCTGAAGACCGGAACGGCGCGGGAACATGTCGAGAGGAACGCGCGGAGCAAAGGTAAGTGAATTGACACAATATGGGGAATGAATTACTATAGGGGGGATGAATTACTATAGGGGGGATGAATTACTATGGGGGGGATGAATTACTATGGGGGATGAATTACTATAGGGGGGATGAATTACTATGGGGGATGAATTACTATGAGGGATGAATTACTATAGGGGGGATGAATTACAAGGGGGGATGAATTACTATAGGGGGAATGAATTACTATAGGGGGGATGAATTACTATATGGGGGATGAATTACTATGGGGGATGAATTACTATATGGGGGATGAATTACTATGGGGGATGAATTACTATATGGGGGATGAATTACTATGGGGGATGAATTACTATATGGGGGATGAATTACTATATGGGGGATGAATTACTATGGGGGATGAATTACTATATGGGGGATGAATTACTATATGGGGGATGAATTACTATAGGGGATGAATTACTATGGGGGATGAATTACTATATGGGGGATGTATTTTCAGTTTTAAAAATGTGGCTCTCAAAATAAATTTCAATCGTGGTTTTGGCGAGATTTGGCTCAGTTGAAAAAAAAGGTTGCCCACCACTGCTCTAGGGGAACCTGACTTTCTGCGTCGTAGACCCCCCCCCCTTCCCCAATGCTCCCCATCTTCCCTCCTGTTTTCTTATTTTTTTTTATTCTTCTTTTTCCCCTTTTCTAGACACCTGGGGTGTCTACTTTTTTCCTTCAAAATCCAGAAAATGCTATCTGGTATGCTCCAACTGCTAGGTGCTGCTGTTTTGAGGGCGGGGCAAGGTGTCCTTCACCTTCTGAGGTCTATGTTTCACTCCCCACCTCCTAGTAGCTCTGTACCTGCAAGTTTGTGCCATCGTCTCGATATGTACATGTCAGATATGGTATGTACTGTACATGTCAAATTTATTTATTTATTCTTTGCAGGTATTTATGTAGTGCCGTCAATTTATGCAGTGCTTTACATATGTATTGTACATTCACATCAGTCTCTAACCCTCAAGGAGCTTACAATCTAAAGTCCCTAACTCACGTTCATAGATACACATGCTAGGGCCAATTTAGACAGAAGCCAGTTAACATACTAGCATGTCTTTAGAGTGTGGGAGGAAACCGGTGTACCCACCCAGAGGAATACCCACACAGGCACAAGGAGAACATGTTCCCCGCATACATCTCCCACCACAATGCAGAACATGTTTGCTGTGGAGGCTATGGACCTCAGCCTATAAACACTGCATGTTACTGTGCTGGAACCTAGTCTATTACTTAATTGATGTCCTTTATTTCCTTGTTTGTTCATGATTCACACATTACAGTTAATGGATATCATTAGGCATAGTCTGTCATGTCATACTGCTATGTTTTGCTGCATACCTTAAATAAAGGGTTTAAAAAAAATAACTGGTGTAGTGGTGATCAGGGACACTGACTAGTGGCAGTATGTAAAAAAAAAAATCAAACAAAAACCTTTATAACAATTTCTTACATTTTTAAACATATTTTTTCTTTTTTTTTAAGATTTATTTTTTTACATACTTTGACCAGAGCAATACAGTGTTACCATAGTTATACTGTACTACTCTGGGGAGGGGATCAGTTTTGTTTTTTTTAATACATATTACTATATAACAGTCTTATAAACACTAATTTTTACTGAATGAAAAGATTCATTCAGTGTGTATTGTTGTGATTAGCTGTGATTGGCCACTGCTAATTACATGGTACAGATAGGCTGTGATTAGTCATTTCTGTACCATGTGATCACTGTGACCAATCACAGTGAGCAACACAATAGTACAAAATGAATGGTATGAGTGGAAGCCATCCATTGCGTAGACTTGTCATGTGGTCTGCTGTGATTGGTCATGGTGATCACATGCAGCAGCAGCAGCCCAGTACACTGATCTGTCATCTGCTGTGTCCGGTGGACACAGCGGGTGACAGATCATGCTGTAGCAAGGCCCATGAGGCCCTTGTGAGGTGTGTTCTGGGGAGGACATCTTATGACATCCACCTGGAAAGGCACTTGTCCCACCCAGCCATCATTTGTCTATAGGCTGGGCAGGATGCAGTTATCCAGGCCTATGTGCATTTTAATATGTGTGCCAAAAATAAAATAAAAAGCTCTGGCAGTGAAAGGGTTAAAGAAATGATATTGGATGGTGCCTTCCTGCCACAGAGCTGCCATCTGAGCAAGTCCCCTGTCACAACTGTTAAATAGTTTTAATGAGGTGCAAAGCCTGGTTTTAGATTTTAAGACTCAAAGATCACCATTTAAGCTTTATTGCAGGGGTGCGTTGGCAAAATAAATCAGTACTGGTATTTAAAGTGTTTCTATGGTCAAAATGTAAAATCATATATTCATTTCCACACTATTTCAATTACTTCTAGCCTACTCCTATTACTCTGAATGATCCTTTGTAAAGATCCCCACACATTTACTTGCTTGAATTCTCTGACATGTACTCACTATGCCCTGTGAGTAGGCACTGCTGTGTCACAAATTTCATAGAGCCTGCCTTCTGAACTACAGAGGTGCTGAGAGGAGGGGTTTTAGGAGGCGGAGCCAGCACAGGGATCACTGCTTGCAGGCAGCAAGGTACCATGGGACATGTAGTCCTTAGACATGGAAAGTAAACAGTAGAGGAGAAGCTGCAAAGCATGCACGGAATTCAGGAAGATGTAGAAAGAGGTGGCCAACAGACAGGCAGAACTCACAATATAAAATATTTTTCAGGTAAGTAGATAGTGAATTATCAATAATAACTATTGTTTGTATATTACAATGCTGATGTTATAAAATGAAAGTGTATGCTGTGACCATAGATTTTTTTTAAGTACACCTGTTCACTTGTACAGTAGGTATACAAAACAATGAAAAAGTCCTATACGATATTTAGGCAGAGTATGTACCATTTGAATGAAACTTGAATGAAACTTATCCAGCGTCGACGGTACGCAAATATGTAGCCTCTTGGCGACTGGGCGTTAACGGCAAGAGGCTGCATATTTGCATACCCAATGAAAATAAACATGTGCCGAGAGCGCACGTCCGGTACAATTACCGGCGCCTAATGGAAAAGTAGTGATAAAGGATCTTTCCAATTATGTGACTGCTGCGACAGCCAATCATGGCGGTCACATAACCCTAAACCTCGCCCTGCCTCCCGTCATCACAAACCCCTTAAAGGACTGGGAGGCACCAGCACCAAGGGGTTAAAGGTGTCGATTTCAAACTGGAGCACTCCATCACAGATTATGCTTGGAATTAGACAAAGGACCTACCTGTGTACAAGGAATGAAATGGGATTAAATCTTCGCTTTTCACAGCCATAAGCTGCAGGATAGGAGGTAACTGTGGGATCGAACGTATCCTGATCTGATTGTGGATTCCGTTTGCAGTCCAGGAAGATAATTTAATGAAGTATAACCTCTATGTTATAAACTGAGGAGTTGTCTTTTGGTGGAGAAGTCCTATAGTTCCATATTTCCATCCGTATGTTTGCAAAGCACAATTTTGAAGTACAACCTTTGTGGTGTGAGCTATGGAGGTGCCTTCAGGTGGAGAAGTTATCTGGACCTACTCTTCCATTTGATCGACCATAAACACTGTGTAATACCGCATGACCTGTGGTCTTACCCTCTGGTAAGAGGCTGTGTATGTTGTTGGTGGAGGACTTTTTCTTTCCCTCTTTGGGACAACATCACCCTTTTTCCAATTTGATATATGGAAGATTTCTTCACAATCTTAAGGACTTTTTTTCCTTTTAATACTTTTCTTTCATTTCATAATGTATATGTTTATTATGAGAGATTAAGCTCTACATGTTTTATAGTTTTTCATTTTCATTGTCACCAGCAATTTTATATCAGCTGCTTTATCTTCTCTGTGATTAAGACATTTAGTGCTGAATTATTTTGTTATATATTTTTGCAATTAAAGGTGTCTATTGCAAGCATCTCCCTATATAAATGCCTTTTGTCTTATTGTCATACTGATCCAGTGGCTTCAATACTTTCTCAGTTGCTTTTCCAAAACAAGAATACAGGGCAGGAGTTTTGACTTTAAACTTTACTGGCTGCATGCTTATATTGGAAAACTCAGAAAACTAGAGACTAGCAGACAACATGCTTAGAAAGAGGTCAATGATGGCAGTCTCTCATATTTCCTTCATTACAATTTTTTTAGGTGAGCCTCCAGGCATATTTTATTTGCTTATAAATATGGCATTTTTTTATGTACATTCATTAAATGCTTCTTGATCTCCTCCCTTTACATACCCTAGTTTTTACATGTTGATCGTACCAGCTCTTCCTGACACATATTATTTCTTGTATCTCCCTAATATAACATGGCCATATCGAGATATGCTTACATGACTGCAGGAAAAACACCATAAATAATGATTTGACTGTCATTACTGATGTATCTCCTGCTGAAAATGCCAGGTGCCTGGCTGTCACATCAGTCTATTTGCATCAATACTTTTCTGAGTTACTGACGAAGAACAAGTATGCAGGCAGTAAATTCAGATTCAAATTTTGTTTAAAATATTATGTGATACTGTTAAAACGTTGTTCAATTTAGTGGAAATTATGTATATATATATATAAATGAAAGATAAAATATTGTTTTTAGTTTCAAACAACCTGGATCAACTTGCTATTCTTCAAATAAAAAACAAGCAATTTACTAACTGTTATGAGCAGCACCTCTGATTTCCTTTCCTCTAGTTATTATGTGTTAATGCCACTGAGTGATTGTCATCACATAGCCAGTGGTACATTCCATCAAAGCCAACTGAAGGATATTGCGGTCAGGTTAGTCTCCATAAACGTATGCTTTTTATTGTCCCTTTTCTAGAGGATTGCAGGTAGCATCTGCTTTACTGCAAAGGCTAAGGGTAGTCATACACACTACAATCTGATTCTTCATTACCTGTACAATCTCATTTACATTTACCAAAACTTCATATTATGAGGACAAACCTATACAATACAATCATTTTGTATCTAATCACACATACCTTTACATGACTTAGTCATTGGTTGATCCAAAGGTGGCTGTACATGCATGGTCAGCTTAAAACTGGTTGCCATAGAAAATTGCCTGTGAATTACCATGGTGCTATGTAACAGAGATGTCATTTTAGTATTAGGCAGCAGCTTTTGACAAATCAGTGTCATAGACGGAATAAGTGCTCCAATGCCTCCACAACAATGATGTCCATCAAAGGAGAAAAGGAATGAATTTACAGTCCCAATGTAACGAATGATGCTGGATATGGTGAAACGCGTTAGTCATCGCTAGCAAGGAAAAATGTCAGCAGCACACCGAGGATCACCAATATGGGTCCAAAGGTTTTAATGAACAATCACATAGTTACAGCAAGGCAACGTTTTGGAGTCTCGCAGGACCCCTTCATTAGCCATGGGACCATCATTGGTCACATGCCTGATGAAGGGGTCCTGCGAGACTCCGAAACGTTGCCTTGCTGTAACTATGTGATTGTTCATTAAAACCTTTGGACCCATATTGGTGATCCTCGGTGTGCTGCTGACATTTTTCCTTGCTGATTTTGTTCGGTTCCAACTGACGGTCGCTGCAGCACCCACTTATACACACAGCTATTTTTAACGCAGGAACGTGTGCATTTGGATTGTACACTTGCAGACAGAGCTAGCAGTGACATCGTCATGTCAGGGTCCGAGAGCGGTGCTGTTTCACTTACTACGATTTTCAATATGTGAATAGTTTTTATCTAATATACATATTGGTGTTGTGCAGCATTATAATATTTGGCTTTCTTGTGTCTTCATCTATTTATGATGCTATGTGATGATTGAGACTGGTCTTAGTGTTTGTTCTGTTGGTCCTAAGATTGGCATAAACATAGCAAGTGGAGGCACCCTGGATTCTTATTGTACAAGTGCTATTGACCTCCTAAAATTCCGAGGTCAGTTCTTTCTGGTAAGCAGTGTGTACACCTGGTGTCATGGGGAATTACAGTGTTGGCCCCTTTGACAGACATTCAACTTACACATTATATTTATGATGGCATTGGAGCATAACACTTTTTGCGCATTTTTGTTGCACTTATGCCGCTTGCACCGGCTGCTTGCAGTGCTCACAGGGCTGAAGGAGAGGTATAGGCAGTCCACCCCCAAGCTGACATCACTTCATCCCTATACCCACAGGGGTCCTGGAACTTCCTACCTCTCATTAGCCCTGTGAGCACTGCAAGCAGCTGGTTTTGGGTTTGACATGCAAGATAGTGAGCACTTTTCACATGTGAGTTGTGATAACATTTTAACCAATTTGTTTGCTTATTGCTGCACTTCATGTCTCTTCCCTGTCTTTCTATAGTGGGATCACAAAGGAGCAGTGGGGGAAATCACATGCGATTTGGATAGGAATTGCACCACATTCCTGTTCAAATTTCAGCCAATTCTTTTCAGCGTGATTTCATTTTGTTTGGGCTCTAATCACACTGGGAAGGTATCAGTACTCGGTATCAGTGAGTACTTGACTGAAAGTATTGGTGCAACCCTGCAAGAAAATGATACTCAAAATTCATCATGCGTAACATACTTGAGTGTAGTCATATCATGGGTTCTCCTCATTTTATTGTTATTTGGCGCATGGGACTCATGCCATGCTTCTTATTCCTCCTCAACTTTTCTCTGATATTCAGCAACTCAAACTCACCAATCTTCTACCTTTGCCTCTAGTAATAATATGTGGCTTTCTACAAAAACATATGACTATGCCTACAACATTTTAAGTTCCATCCTTGATACCTGGTCATCATATAATTCTATCCTGAATGATTAGTCATCTGCAAACATGAGCTGTCTCCTCCTCTCCTGGTACTCCAAAAAGGTCCTTATTTAAATCAATTTCTCCAGGTACCAAATGTATTAAAAAAAAACTTGAAATCAAGGACTATCTATAGCAAGCTTCAGAGGATTACTGAAACTCCCATGAAGATAATTGCAGCCATCTTTGTGAGAACCTATAAAAAAAATTCAGATAATAAAAAAAAGGTTTTAACATTAGCTAAATATGGTTTAAGATTATATACACTGCTAGAGCTCAAGTGCTAGAGCAGGCTAAAGACTAAATGGTGTACCGCAGTCCGGATGCGGAACTAGCCACTGTTTCATCTGGACCCGGTAATGCCATTTAGGAGCCGCTTCTTTCCCCCCATCCTCTAACGCTGTTCTAACAGCAGAGCGGACAGTAGGTGTCAGGGATCCCGGGTCCTCGGCAGCGCGCGCATGCGCAGACCGCCGATCCGTCCCAGCCGGCGAGCGCAGAGTCCTTGGCAATCGCGGCGGCCGCGCATGCGCAGTAGCGATCGCGGCCGCACCAATGGGAGAGCAGGGCTCTCTATTTAAAGCTGCCCTGTGCATCTCCAAGTTGCCGCAAGGTCTTGTTCCTGTCCTTGAGTACGCTTCCTTGTTGCCAAACTCTGCCTGTTCTGTTTATGCTGACCTTCTCCTGCTCTGACCCCGGCTCGTTCCTGACCATCCCTCTGCCTGACCCTCTGTACCACGCTGCCCGCTACCTGCTGAACCTGGCTTGTGACCCCGACCATTCTCCGCTTACTCCCCCTGTACCACGCTGCCCGCACAATACCGACCCGGCTAGTCTGACCTCGTCTACTCCTGACAGTCGCCCATCCATCCCGCTCGGATCGGGATCTGTCATCCCATCCATCCCGCTCGGATCGGGATTGGTCGTCCCCTTCACAGCAGGCTCAACCCGGGCACATACCCTCAGCGGGACCCCACTGCCGCCGCCGGGGGTGCCCAGGGACGCGGCCTGGTTTCAGTCTTGCACCAAGTCCATCCCCACCATCAGGGGCCCTGGTGAAAAGGCAGACTGGGACTTAGACTCCCGTGCCATGGACCACTAGAGATCCCGTTGGGCGAAGCCTGACAGTAGGAGACTGAACATTTCTGGAGTCAGTGTGGAATAACAGCACAGTATTGAGCAGATCGCGGGAGTACGAGCTGTCTTAACATTTCTGGATCATATGCAGGAAGGACAGCACGGCATTGAATAGAGCACGGGGTTAACTTTTTAAGTTAAACAGCAGCTGATTGGAAGCAGGGCAGTTCTAGCAGCCAATCACCTGCTGGTTAATACAAAAAGTTAACCCCCGCATCTCCCAAGCTCTATTCCAGGATGTCAATTTGGCGACCCTCCAGCTGTTGCGAAACTACCCATCATGCCTCTGCCTTTGGGAATCATGCTTGTAACTGTCAATCTTGCAATGCCTCATGGGGCTTGTAGTTTGGCAACAGGTGGAGGGTCACCGGCTTGACACCTGTGCTCTATTCAATGCTGTGCTGTGCTTGGGAGAAAAGTAGGGAGGGGCAATGCTGTGGGGAGGGAGATGTAAAGGGGGGCAGTGTTGTGGGGGGATTTGAAGGGGCACAGTTCTGCTGGGGGTTATGTGAAGGAGCAGAGGACAGTACTGTGGGGGAGAGATGTGAAGGGGCAGAGGACAGTAGTCTGGGGTGGGAGTGATAATTTGAAGGGGGGTTGAGGATTGCTGAGAATTATGGGGGTTTACTGTAAAGGGGTAGGTGGGGGAGATGTGCAGGGGGCCTGAGAACACTACTGTGAAATTGAAACTGATGTGAAGTGGGGGACTCTGATATGTAGGGGGGGTGGGGCTGAGAACATTGAAGTATAGGGCTTTTGATATACAGTAGGAAGGGGCTAAAAAAAAA
This sequence comes from Staurois parvus, assembly GCF_062004578.1. Taxonomy (NCBI): domain Eukaryota; kingdom Metazoa; phylum Chordata; class Amphibia; order Anura; family Ranidae; genus Staurois; species Staurois parvus. The sequence goes on from NW_028318357.1 coordinate 5,149,515, forward strand.
TGTGGTTCGGATCTCTGTTGGAAGAAAATGTTACTGGTCGGATCTCCATGAGTTTTTATTCAGTACCCCTGTGCTAGAGGATAAGCCCAGAATACGAAATTCTTCTCATCCAATTCCTATGATGTCATAACTTTGTTCATGGCCTTACACCTCCTTTTAGATCAGGGTAATCTTCAAATACTAAAACCACAAAAAAGAGGGTGCACTGGCCTCATGCCTCACCTATAGCACCATTTTATTTTTAAAAATCCAATGACAGGACTCTGAGGAAAAGGGCTTGTCCATCAAAATGCATCAGTTAATGTACGTACATCCATTGCTGAAGGAGTACTTCTATTGATAATACCAATGATGAAAATATGCAGAGGTCCCATCCATAGGATGCGACAGATGATCACATGCCAGTGCTAGTGGTGCACTGAAATGAAAATTCTGGTGCCGAAAACGAAAATTCAAAATGCACTTGGCCGAAAACAGAAACCGAAATGCGCAGTTTTTAGAAATAAATATATATATTTTGGAAAAAAATACACTGTTTAAAAAAAAAAAAACAATATATACCCCCGTTTTTTGTAAAATATGAAGGAGGATGTTACGGTGAGTAAATAGATATGCAACATGTCACTCTTTAAAATTGCGCACACTCGTGGAATGGCGTGAAACTGAAGTACTTAAAAATCTCCATGGGTGATGCTTTAAAAATTTCTTCAGGATAGCAGTGTAACATTACAGAGGAGGTCTAGTGTGAGAATTATTGCTCTTGCTCTGACGTTCATGGTGATACCTCACATGTGTGGTTTGAACACTGTTTATATATGTGGGCATGACCTACGTATGCGTTCACCACTACGTGCGAGCACGAGAGGACGGGGGCACTTTAAACCTTTTTATTTATTTAATTTTTTTTTGCACTATGCCTTTAAAAATGTTTTAATCACTTTTATTCTTATCACAAGGAATGCATGCATCCCTTGTGATAGAAATAATTAATGACAGGTCCTCTTTATAGAGAGATATGGGGTCAATAAGACCCCACATCTCTCCTCTGCAATGTAAAGCATTAGATAAAAAAAAAGCATTGATCTAGTGCTTAAAAAAAAAAAATAGCTGGAACGGGAAGTGACATCGCTCCGGTCCTCCAAGGGCATAGAGATGAGTGGCGGCCATCTTTCCTTCACTCATCTCTATGCTCAGTGCCGGGATCGATGGTTTCTCAGGTAAGGTGAGGGGCGGGGTTTTTCCGACACCTGCATAGGTGCTTTTTTTCATTTTGGCAATGGCAGAAAGGGGTGTTTTCAGCTGAAATGTTTCAGCCACTGAAATTTCAGTGCATCACTAATGTTAACACTTTTGTGAGTATTTCATTGAATTTTATAAATAAAGTCATGTCAAAGGTGATGTACAAGGCTGGTGCACTCTCTTTTTTATGATGTAAGCTGTATGTAATACAAAATGGTGATAGTTTTTGTATCATATTATTAAATATGCATCGTTAAAAGGATTTACTAGGTGCTTGCACATTGAAATAAAGGTTTTCAAATATACACTGTATTGCAGGTCAATTTCATTGCAAAGATTTCTAATAATTTTTAACATGTTTTTAGTATTGTTGTGTACATGTACATCAATATATTCTACAATATTTTAACAGTAAGACATTTCTTTTTCCATTGTCCAAAATATTTACAAATGTTTTCTATTAAGATGTCTACTGTTTCTTTCATCCACAGATGTAGACAATATCTGGTCCAGTTGGAAACAGCATAACTACAAATAAAAATAGCATGCAATGGATATCTTGGCATTCATAGTCTTGTAAGCCAGTGAATTCAAGTGTAACAATATGGAACCCATGTTCAAAGCTTGGGCTTCTCAGGATTTGTTTACAGATGCTAGTATAAACAAGGAAATCTAGCTTTTGAGCTCACAGCATGACTGCGACATTGTGTTTTTCTTACAGGGACAGAAAACTATGCATAATAATCAGCAGGTTATTTGGTATTTAAATTCCAAAATGTGGTTTCAATTATAACTATTCAAAGGCACAGCTGAATTAAGATAACTTTTACTGTTAACTCTATCAGTTTCCTTATCGATTACCACAGTGATGTATTATAGTGCAAAAAAATGTTTTTCTTTTAAAATGTAGGTTAGTTAATAACACTAATACAAGACCATAGAAAATAACAAGAGATCGTAAAGGGTTTAGTATGTTATTTATGAAATATTAATTAAACTGTTGGTAATATTAGTTGGCTTGTATGTTACTGAAATGTAAAATGCAGCGCTATATGATAAAATATAAATGAAAACAAAGTGCATGTGCACAAAACGCGTCAGAAAGAGCCTTGCCGTACTGACGTCACGCCGCTGAGTCCGCATGGAGGGCCGGCAGCCATTTCTGTGAGTGTTGAGTTGCCAGTTCTATTTCTATGTCTATATCCACGTGGATGCTTTGCTTTTATCAATAATACAAATACTACACTATCAGTATTCCTGTTGTGGCTTGTTAATGCGAGCCATTTCCCTTAAGGTCGAACACATCAAATTTGACATTGTTTATCTATGGTGGAGAGGGACCATTGGAGCTATCCCTGTCCCTGTATGCTGTGAGAGGCCAGTGTTTGGTGTCTGGTGTCTTCCCTGTATGCTGCAAATAAGTCAGTGGAGTTCCTTTCCTGTGTCCACACTTCCATCCTGGAGGATTTGGATATGATTGTATGCGCATTTATAATGCGCTTCTGGTGAGTGCATTCATACAGCAATCCCTTAGCACGGAGTCACTTGCACTGATATATCACGGAATATATTGGATTTTGTTTATTATTCTTCTTGCATTATAATATATTCATGCCGGGCTATTCACTGTTGTCACCTTTATATATTTATATATGTCACTACCATCCTCGCTATTGCTTGGCGAGACACTTCATTGCATAGTGGTGACTTTAGCGCTCAATTATATGCGCTTCACTCCTGTTTTTAGTCACTTGTGTCACTTCTGTTTTTTTATTCATATATTATATCATGCATTTTACATTTCAGTCATATTGAGGATATAGGGGTTCATCCTTTCATGCTAGCTGCTTTATTGTATCGTGCGCTCGCTTGTTACCTTTTTGTATGTTACTACTCACAGTTTAGAGTAGAATTCCAGGTTAGTTCTAACTAAGCTTCAAACAGCTTCCACCCTCCTCTAACTCCTATACTAAGTGTCCTGTAAAAGGAAGAAGTATATACTTACATATCCTCAGAGCACTCTGATCCAATCATGTGATCTCCCCAGTGGCCGGCTTTGGAGGAGAGGACAGATTGCCAACAACGGATGGAACGCCTGGGTGGTTATGTCAATCATAGGCTTGCTATGGGTGCATCAGTTGTCAGCTGTCCCTGCTCTTCTCTGAATCCGGCCACTGAGAGCTGATCACATGACCAGATTGGAGCACCCAGAGAACAGGTATATATAAGCATCTTTCTTCTACAGCAGTGGTCTCCAAACTGTGGCCTAGGGGCCAGATGTGGTCCTTTTCTTGCCTTTATCCAGCCCTTGGGGCACTATTGCTCCAACTGATTTGAGACAGTATTCTGCCGACTAACTCCAACAATGGGGCATAATTCCTGCCACTGACAGAAACAATGGGACACTATTCCTCCCACTAATATCAAAAATGGGTCGCTGTTTACTCACACTGATGCCAGAAAATAATTCCTATTCCGACTGGCCACAGACTGGCCCCCTAAAGTCTGAAGGACAATAAACTGGCCCTTTGTTTAGAAAGTTTGGAGACCCCTGTTCTACAGGATAGTTAGTTTAAGAGTTAGAAGAGGAGTGATTGCCATTTTATACTTAGCTAGAGCTAACCTGGACTTCTACTTTAATCACTTAAGCTGTGGAAGGTCTTACCTCCTTTATGACCAGGGCACTTTTTGATATTCGGCACTGCTCTATTTTAACTGGCAATTGTGTTGTCATGCAACACTGTACCCAAATGAAATTTACATCATTTTTCACACATATAGAGCTTTCTTTTGATGTTATTTTATCATCACTTGGGTTTTTATTTTTGATTGTATAAGCAAAAATGGCCAAAAATTTTGAACAAAAAATTTTTTTCTTTCCATTTAATATCCATATATAATATATATAATATATAATATAATATCGACATATCCAATTAAAAAAAAATCTAATTTATTTATAAATTTAGGCTGAAATGTTATTTTATCACCACTTGTCTTTTTGTTTGTTATTATATAAGCAAAAAAGTAACAACAAATTTGAAAAAAAAAAAGTTTTTCTTGTTTTTCTTTCTTCTCTAAAACATATCCAATAAAAAAATAATCTAATTTCTTTATAAATTTAGGCCAAAATGTTATTTTATCACCACTTGGCTTTTTATTTTTCATTATATAAGCAAAAAAAGACCAAACATTTTGAAAAAATAATATTTTTTTCTTTCTGCTATAAAACATATGCAATAAAAATTTTTTTATTTATTTATAAATTTAGGCCAAAATGTATTTTGCTACATGTCTTTGGTAAAAAAAAATCCCAATAAGTGTATATCTGACACAAACTAACACTGGGTGGAAACTGTATAAAAGCCCAGTCAAAAAAAGAAAAAAAATGGGATTGAGAAGGTGCTGATACCTTCTCTCAGAACAAATTTGAAAGACACGTTAGTATAAAATCATTAATTTTTATTCCAAAATTCTATTTATAAATTGTTAGGGTAAATAAACCCTTAGTAAAGACCAAAATAAAGGTTAAGATAAACCTCAGTTTGCTATTCCACCCCCTATGAAGGCACCTCCTCCTCAAACACTTCATTTCATAAATACACACTAAGTCCTCATGCACACTGGACATTTTGATAACGCTGGTAAGGTTAGCTGCGTAAAGTTTTTCCTCTTTTGCGTTTTTTTTAGCGTTTTTTTGTTTTTTTTTACATATATTTGTAAATGCATTCCCAAAATGTAGATTAAATGTATTTTTAAAGACATACAGTATATTTGAAAATGTATTTTTTAAAATATTTTTCATATATTTTGTAATAAAAATGCATTTCAACATACAGTATATATACATACAGTATATAAATATTTTGAAATATATTGAATACAGTCAAAATTGTAGTATTTCAAATATATGTCAATATATTTGGGAAGAATATTTTAAAAATATATTTAAAATATATTTGTCTTCCATGTGGGGTATTCTGACAGTTGGCCCCTCCAGCTGTCACAATACCTGAACAGTAGCTGTATCTGATTGGATGCAGCCAATTTTTGGGCAACAATTTTCTGCTTGGCTCCTTCACTGATGGGGCCACCCAATGAGTGAATTTTGGTTTCTCAGGAACAGGTTGAAATTTGGATAAAGGTATATTCAGCTTTAGTGTCACTGTTAAAGTGGCTGTAAAGGCTCAAGATAGTTTAGCTAAAAAACCTTGTGTGCAGCAGCCACCCCAGCCCACCTAATACTGACCTGAGCCCCATCTCGATCCAGCAATGTGCATGAGAGCCTCGGCAGTCCCGAGTCTCGCCCTCCTCACTGGTTGAGACAGCAGCAGGAGCCATTGGATCACAGACAGTGAGCCAATGAGGAGAGAGCAAAGAGCTTTGTGTTAATGAACACACAGAACAGTGGCACAAGAGCAAGCCTGCTTGGGTGCCCACATAGCAAGCTGCTTGTTATGGGGGCACTAGGCAGGAGGGAGGGGCCAGGAGCTCCTGCGGGTGACTGGAGAATATGAAGATTGGGGCTGCTCTGTGCAAAAACATTACACAGAACAGGTAAGTATGACATGTTTGGTATTAACAAAAAAAAAACAAAAAAGAAACAAACATTTAATGTCACTTTAACACTAACATTAGTGTCAGTGTTAGTTTCAGTGTCATTTTGTTTTTTGGTAGAAAGGAGAAAGGTTTTATATTTAGCATCAGTGTAAGTTCATTGTGGTAAGATAAAAAACAAACAAACTGCACACTATTGTTTCTCGACACTACTATGGATACAAACAACAAATGATATACACATCTGTAATATCCTCCTGCATGCCAGGAATAGGAGAATTTTTCTTTCTGGTGGTGGGTCATGGTATTGGCATAAACCACAAACTTAAAAAAAATCTTTTTACTATTTTGAGACAGTTTTCCTTTGATAAAAAAACAGGAAATATTCATTAATGATTACCAGCAACAAGGTATAATTGACCTGGGGTGGCTTGAGATTTTTTCATTACTGTAAAAGGTGCATGACTAAAAAAAGATGAGAAATGATGCCTTAAATCCCAACCTACCCTCTGAACCTAACCCTTAATGTAAGACAGTAGGCCTATTACTAAGCTTGAACATAATCCCTAAATGTAACTTTTCACCATAGTCCTAAACCTCAGTCTAATCCCCAGATAAAACGCTTTACCAACCAAACCCCAAAGCTTTTAGGCTAACCCCTAACACCATCACATGACCCTTAACCTAATCCTTAAAGCTCAGCCTAACCCCCAAACTAAAGGTACAAGCGTACCTCTGTTTACGAACGCCTCGGTTAATGTAATTTTTGGTTTACGAATGAAAATCCATTGAAAATAATGCCTCGGTTTATAAATTTTTTTCGCAATACAAAGAAAGTTTCCCTAGGATGCATTGCATCTGGGAGGTTTATTGCACTGGCCCCATGCCTTTAAAGTGCACTTTATAAAGAGTTTTGAGCAGATAAGACTTTTTTTTTACTTTTTTCTGACCTCCGGAAATGGATTAATTGCTTTTCAATGCATTTACGATTTTTTTTCGCAATACGAAGCAAGTTTCCCCAGGATGAATTGCATCTGGGAGGTTTATAGTACCGGCCTCGTGCATGCTGGAGTCTGTGGGTAGCACGTGGCGTTGAGTGTGGAGGTGTTGGAGCGGTTTTTGCATCGAGTTTTGGAGCCATTCTGGAAATTTTTAATCATGTCCCTGTACAGTATTTATGCTTTTAATGTGCACTTTTTAAAGAGTTTTGAACAGATTAAAGACTTTTTTTAAACTTTTTTCTGACTTCTGGAACGGATTAATTTGATTTCAGTGCATTCCTATGGGAAACCGCGTTTCAGTTTACGAATTTATCGCTATACAAAATGTCCCAGAGAACGCATTAAATTCGTAAACCGAGGTACGCCTGTATTTCTAAACACAAAATTATTTCATAGTTTTGGATAAAATAGGGAAGGATTAAAAAGATGTTTATTGGTACCTGTATTCAGCTATTTTGTTGTACAGCTCTGTCTATTTAGTAGGGATGAGCTCACTATTCGCTCCAAACACAGGTCTGAACTGAACTTTGTTTGATCGGTAGGTGCCAAATGTCATATATAGTAGTGTTTTTTCTACGGCTACTATATATGAGAGCTTTTGTTATCGATGGTTGTTAAGAAAGCAGCCAGTGTGGACAGCAACAAGTGACGTCACCCGACCCCCCTTCATTTGTTGGTCAGAATCCCAAGGCATGTAAGCAATGGAGCAGAGATAGTGCTGACATCACTGAGCAAATATGGCTGCATTTTGACCAGGATCTGCATCACTGAAAGACATGGTAGTCAATGATTTTACATTGTGGGATTCATTTTCTTTAATTTTTAATAAAGGGCTTGGCAAAAAGTGTGGTGTCTTTATTTGCTAGTTACATTTTACTGATGTTTAAGGGGATGTTTCAGTTTGCAATATGCCCTCTTACCACAGACCCCCCAACCATAGGGCCTGGGTTGTGGTGAAGAGGATCTTTTCCTCACCAACATGGGAACAAGGTAATTTGGCAGGGAGTACACCCCAGGCAAGGTGCTCCCCCATGCACTCCATGTTTAGGGCAAGTGGCCTAGCATGGTTTAGGAGGGGGAGGCATATGTTCATCACCCTCTTTGCTGACCTGCCAGGCCCAGACCCAGATAAGGGTCTGGTATAGATTTTTTGGGGAAAAAATTACACTTTTTTTCATGTGGGGTCCCCCCTGAATTTCATTCCAGACCCTAAGGGTCTGGTATAGAACTGGGGGGAGACCCATGCCATTTTACTTTTTTGATTTATTTGCGTGGGGTCCCCCTTGACATCCATACCAGACCCTCATTAACCCCTTCACACCCTTTAGGAGTTTCAGAAGCCAGGAGGCGGGACTGGGTTTTAGGGTCACATGATCGGAAAAGGTCCCGATTGAAAGAGGAGATTGTGACCTTTCCGTGAGTACCGGACATGTGTGCTGGGAGCGCTCTCAGCACATATGTCCTTTTTTAATAGAATGCAAATGTGCAGCCACTCGGCATCTAGGCCCAGACACCGGGAGGCCACACATTTGCGTTTGGCCGGCGTGAAGAGGTTAAGGATAAGGGTCTGCTTACAGCCTACAGTGAAATTGGAGTAAGTAATTTTAGTTCAGAAGGGGATATCATCCATCTCTTTTACATTTATAATATGTGTGATAGTTTGTAAACAGCCATGACAATTGTGTTTTTCCTGGCTTTGTCAGTTCTTTGTTGCCATAATCAGGTTAGTACATGTATTCTAGACAAGATGTCATTCCTAAACTGCAGCTTCAATGACATCTCATTCTTGTCCTCTTTCTTTCTCAATATGTTTATGATGCCCTACATTGTTTAGGAGTGTTCCTCATTGTTACAACATTGACAACATTGTGCAATGCGGTAAAATCTGACTGGCTCACACTGCTGACTCTTCCACTCCCAGTACTACTTTATAAGACCCAAATGAGTTGCTGCTTCCAAATCCTAAATCTGCCTGTATCCATGGAGGGAGGTGCAGGCCAAATGGAACTTGGACTTTCAGTAGAAGTAGTAAGCCAGTTAACAGTAAGTGGATTCAAACATGCATGGGACAAGCATAGATCTGTACTCAGACAAAAAAAGCAGCACTTGGTCTTATTGCCCAGACCCTCCTTTTTCTGACTTTTTTCACCACAAAGGGCTCAGACGTAGAAATAACTACAGCTATATATTCAGACAGATTATGGTATTTAATAATTAAATATACATTTAATTTCATTTAATAAATAAATATCTGGTTTGTTAGTTTGCATGCTTTATGTGCGTAGCGCTATCCTGAATTATTTGTGATTTCTCCGCACACCTGAAGATGACACACCTTGCTTGGTCAGCACTTACCAACATACCTTGAGGTATTTTAAAGAATTTTTAGGCCAACCATAGCATAAAAGGAGAAAATATTAGCAAGTGTACTTATACAATCAATAAGATAATAACGTAAAAACAATAAAAACCTAACTGCATTTACCTAACAATAGTATATAAAGACAACCCTAACTTGCCATAATAGTTCCAGTTTTGTCACAATGGCCAGTGAATAATGAAAAAAAATGTTGGCTGGCAAAGTTGAAGAAAGTACAACAGCTACCACAAACACCAGATGAACTTGATCAATGTTAGTCTCCTACCAGACAAAGGGCGCCTTCTTCTCGATCTATGGACACATGGTCTGGTTCAGTTCAAGTCCTCAGACTTCAGGGATATGAATTGTTGTGATGTCTCTCTTTCAATCCTGCTGAGCCAGTCCCTCCTTATCTTCCTTACAAGTGGTGGGGGTGCTCTCTAGTCCAGTCTGATCTCATCAGGCATTCAAATCTCACCTCACATCCTCCCAGGGAGAAAGTTCCTGACCTGAGGCAAAATGAGTAGTCAGCAGTTCAGTCTCTTTTTTTCTCACACACCTGCTTGCGTCAAGACAGTCCTCCCCTTTTTCCTCAGCAGCCTGGAGACCACAATTCTTGGTTTGTTGCATCAGCCAACCACCATCCCCCTAGTATCACATCAGACCCAGCCAAAATGGCTTCCACCTGCACTGGATACACTCCATAGAAAAGCATTGCAAAGTGGTCTTTTTAAAGATGGCTGCTGCACTTCTACATTAATGAATATTCAGTTTAACCCTCTCCACACTACAGATGGATACGTTCTGCAGCAGTTATCAGGTACAGTCCAGGTTATATGTGCCTTAACCTTAGTTTTAAATTTGTATGTTATGGTTATGCTCCTAAAAAATACTTGTTATACAGTAGGTGTGTGGTTTAGCCCATATGTAGCAAAGTTCTGACTAGTGATGGGCCGAACACCCCCCTGTTTGGTTCGCAGTCGAACATTCAAACCTAACAAAAGTTCGACTGAGAACTTTAGACCGGGACAATTTACTAAGCGGTATCTTACCATATCCGATTATGCAGTAAGATACTGCACAGCATTTTTCAAAAAAGCCTACTAAAATACGGCATGAGTTATTTTATTAAGTCATGCGGTATTTTAGTAGTGAAAACATGCTTTGATGTTGCAGCTGGCAGTGGGCTTCCCTGCTGACAGCTAAAAGTAAAAAGAATACATATTAAAAGAAAAACAAAAACGGCGTGGGCCCCCCCCCCATCCATACCAAGCCTTTCAGGTCTGGTATAGATTTTGACGGGAACCCCTACGCCAATTTTTTTATAAAAAATGGCGTGGCCCCCCCCCCAAATTCATACCCCCCCTCCTGAACCATACCAGGTCACATGCCCTCAACATGGGGGGGTGCTTTGGGGCAGGAGGGCTCCCCCCAAAGCCCCTTGTTCCTATGTTGATAGGGACAAGGTTCTCTTCCCACAACCTTCACCGGTGGTTGTGGGGGTCTGCAGGCGAGGGGCTTATTGGAATCTGGAAATCCCATTTAACAAGGAGGCCCCCAGATCTCGGCCTGCCCCGGGAAAAAAAAAGTATAGTAGACAGTCTTTGACAAGTCCTTTATTAAAAGCAAAAATTTTAAAAATGTCCCTCGAAGTAGATCCAACATCAATCATGATGCACGCTGCCACCACTGACCCGATAGAAAAAAAAAGGCTCCGCTCTTGATGCTAGCTCTCAGCTGTCTGACAGCTGTGCCGGGCTGACAGTTCCTAAATATCTAAGGGGTGGGGCCGCCTGGTGATGTCACTCCTTATGATGTCATCATGTGCTGTGATTGCCCAAAGCATTGCACCTGACTTGTGGTCAGGTGCTTTGCTTTGGCCAATCACAATGCACTGTCAGAGTGCAGTGTATTGTGGTGTGCGGTGGGTGAACATTACACACACGAACATTCAAGACGATATTTTATATAATCATTTATTGTAAGCTATTATAACTTACAATTCTGTGTTTTCCCAATTAAAGATTTTTAATTAGGAAAATGTAAATTAAATGAGTCATAGGAATTTTGAATTTCTTTTCTGTGTTAGCAAAATGTTCCCTTAATGATTACAGTAATTTAGGTACTGCTGAAAATTTTATGTATTGCCTTACATACTTTCACAGTATGAAAATACTAGTAAAGTCCAGCGCTTAAACTAAGTATACAATTTATAGTTCCCTTCCACAGTCACATAAAATCTCCCATGCTGGTAATTTCCTTCAGCTCTTCTTGTGCTCTCACCAGATAATAACGTTGATCAAGTTCTTCGATCTATGCATGAATGTGTAAATCACTTCGTCCTCTTTTCCTAAGAAGACTCTCTCTCTCACCATGTTAAAAATACATACAAAAAAAAATCACATATAGTGCATTATCTCCTTAAAGCGGAGATCCATCTGAAAAAAAAAAATTAAAGTCAGCAGCTACAAAAACTGTAGCTGCTTACTTTTAAAATACAGACACGTAGGCTCCAAGGAGCAGGGCGTTCACAGCGGCAGTGGGAGTGGGTACCTGTCAAATTCGGGTACCTTCTCCCCCCACACTCCCCAAAGGTGCCAATTCTTAATGGGGAGCGGGGGACAAAGGCTTAAAGTGGAACTTTAAGTGACAATTCAAAAATATGTATTAAACTGACATGAAATAAACAAAAAATGTGCTAAACTTATCCACCACGTGACAACACTCCAGTGTTCGCCAACCTTACTCTTTCCCTCCAATCAAATATATCTTGCATATATTATAAATCAATTTTGCATCACTCTTCCTTTTTCGTGCTTCCAAATCAACTCCCCCAAGAAGAAATCACTCACATAGTGTAATATTGTTATACACAGTGAAAAAGCTTTCAAGTTTATGTGCTCACACTCTTTCCTTCTGTATAATCACCCAAAACGTGTATTCCATCCACCAAGTGTATTTCACCCCACAGTGGATATAAAAAGTCTACACACCCCTGTTAAAATGTCAGGTTTCTGTGATGTAAAAAATGAGACAAAGATAAATAATTTCATAACCTTTTCTCCCTTTAATGTGACCTATAAACTGTACAACTCAATTGAAAAACAAACTGAAATCTTTGGGGGGGGGGGGGGTAAACATAAAAAAACTAAAAGAATGTGGTTGCATAAGTGTGCACACCCTCTTATAACTGGGGATGTAGCTGTGTTCAGAATTAAGCAATCACATTCAAAATCATGTTAAATAGGAGTCATTATATGCCTGCCATCATTTAAAGTGCCTCTGATTAACCCCAAATAAAGTTCAGCTATTCTAGTAGGGCTGTTCTTAGTTGCATCCTACAGCAAAAGCTATGGTCCGCAGAGAGCTTCCAAAGCATCAGAAGGTTCTCATTGTTAAAAGTTATCAGTCAGGAGAAGGGTACAAAAGAATTTCCAAGACATTAGATACACCATGGAACACAATGAAGACGGTCATCGTCAAGACATCCCTTCAAAATTGATGAAAAGACAAGAAGAACACTGGTCTGGGAGGCTGCCAAGAGGCCTACAGCAACATTAAAGGAGCTGCAGGAATATCTTGCAAGTACTGGCTGTGTGGCACATGTGACCACAATCTCCAGTATTCTTCATATGTCTGGGCTATGGGGTAGAGTGGCAAGATTGAAGACTTTTCTTATGAAGAAAAACATCCAAACCTGAATACATTTTGCAAAAACACATCTGAAGATCTGTAGATCATGCAGATTACCAGACTCCCCTTTACATAGAGCATAAAAAGTCCTACAGACCGCTATACTAATTTGTGTGACTTACTCTGCCGCTAGCTCTCCAACCATTAGTCATCCATGTGGAACCAAACAGAGTTGACCATAGTGTAGGTATAATTAAAACAGAACTCTTTATTCGCCAAAATAAAGGCTTACAATGTATTAAAAAGCCAACATACAACACCTGGTCCAAGACCTTATCCGATATGGCTAAAATATCCAAAAACGGTTGACGTCAGTTACTGACATGTTCATAATTAATCATACTGACATTAATCATAAATATCTATGCAACATTAAAATAATTAAAGAATAAAATAAAGTAAAATAAAAAAGACTATCCCACACGTCTATATCCAGATTGGTTACCTTATAACCTACTTCCGCGCACACATGGATGGCTGTGGGTCATTATTATAAAGGTAATACATTTTACAGTGTATATTGAATAAAATGAAAACATCCTAAACCTAACACACCATTATATCCTATCCTTTTGTAATACTACTATCTCCAGGAGAAGACAATATTCTAAAAATTAAAATGAAAAATTCCCAGTTATGGCTTCCCCAGTGGTGGAGATTATATAACAATTTCCTTATTGTCCTCTTGTATTACAGACAACCTCCAAGACTAGATATATTGTCTATTATCTATATAAATATAACTCTTAGTTGAAAGTAGAGTAACCCCTAATATGATGTTCAATGCTTTATCAGGTAATCTACACGACGTCTACCATTCAGAATGTTGTTATTATAAGTGGAGGAAAATATAAAATGTTCCATAAACCTATTCCATTGGTTAATTAATATCCAAGAAAAGAGGGAAACATGAAATATACACTATATTGCCAAAAGTATTGGGATGCCTGCCTTTACACACAAATGAGCTTTAATGACATCCCAATGTTAGTCTGTATGGTTCAGTATTGAGTTGGCCCACCCTTTGCAGCTATAACAGCTTCAACAAGGTTTAGGAGTGTGTTTATAGGAATGTTTGACCATTCTTTCAAAAGCGCATTTGGGAAGTCAGGCACTGATGTCGAACGAGAAGGCCTGGCTCACAGTCTCCGCTCTAATTCATCCCAAAGGTGTTCTATTGGGTTGAGGTGAGGACTCTGTGCAGGCCAGTCAAGTTCCTCCACCCCAAACTCGCTCATCCATGTCTTTATGGTCCTTGCTTTGTGCACTGGTGCACAGTCAAGTTTGAACAGGAAGGGGTCATCCCCAAACTGTTCCCACAATGTTGGGAGCATGAAATTGCCCAAAATGTCTTGGTATGCTGACACCTTAAGAGTTCTCTTTACTGGAACTAAGGAGCCAAGCCCAACCCTTGAAAAAGCACCCCACACCATAATCCCCTCTCCACCATACTTTACACTTGACAAAATGCAGTCAAGCAAGTACCATTCTCCTGGCAACCACCAAACCCAGACACGTCCATCAGATTGCCAGACAGGAAAGCATGATTCATCACTCCAGAGAACACGTCTCCATTGCTCTAGAGTCCAGTGGTGGCATGCTTTACACCACTGCATCTGACGCTTTGCATTGCACTTGGTGATGTAAGGTTTGGATGCAGCTGTTCAGCCACAGAAACCTATTCCATGAAGCTCTCTAAGCAGTGTTGTGCTAATCTGAAGGCCACATGAAGTTTGGAGGTCTTTAACTGTTGACTCTGCAGACAGTTGGCAACTTCTGCGCATTGTGGAATATTTTATGTTTTCCCCCCTCTCTCAGATTTTAGAATATTTTGAATGGTTGAAGTCATGTAGATATATAGAGAGTAAGGTATATGTTATCAGAGTTTTCTCTGTTTACAACAAAGGGTTATATACTAGTACACATTTCAGAGAGTGACCTCGTAGGAAGTAGTCCTTTGACTGGGTTCATCAGTAGATCCATGGATACTCTTTGAGGGTTAAAATGAGTTTTAGTAGATATTACTTACTAGTCAATGAAATATATTTTATTTTTCCCTCCTTTCTTGGATATTAATTAACTAATGGAATAGGTAAATTTTGGTAACATTTTGTATTTTCCTCCTCTTGAAATATCAACATTCTGAATGGCACAAATCATGCAGATTAAAAGGATAGGATATAATGGTGTGTTGCATTTAGGATGTTTTAGTTTTATTCAATATATACTGTAAAATGTATTGCCTTTATAATAATGAGCTATCCCTGTGGGTGGAAGTGGGTTATAATTTAACCGGTCCGGATGTAGAAGTGTGGGATAGTCTTTTTTTATTTTACTTTATTTTATTCTTTAATTATTTTAATATTGCATAGATATTTATGATAAATAGCGTACACAATCGGTTTACTGTCCTGTTCAAAGATGGCCGATGGACGTCCTAATAAGGGCGGAAGTGGGTTATAAAATGGCCAATCCGCTGGTGTCACGTACCTTGGTTGAAGGCCGAGTTGACGAGAGGGCTGCCCTTGCTGCTCTGGTCCAAGCAACCTGAATGTGGTGACAGAGGTACAAGGCTCAAAGAAGCACAGGTGCCGATAGCTTAATAGTAGGTGATTGCCATGGTCAAGAATGTAGACAAGGTAGGTTGGACCTTGGGCATTACCCATGTGGGCCTGAAAGAGGAGTATTTTTCCGACCGTCGTTTCCGAAACCAACGATCTAGTTGGATGGCAAGTTGTACCAGGTCTTCCAAAGAGTCAGGCATGTCTACCTGGGCAAGTTCATCTTTCAAAATCTCTGACGCCCAAGTGGTACTGATATTTTAGAGCAGTGTCATTCAAGGTTGTGTCAGGCTCTGCTGTAGCGGTATGTAGTGGATCATTATAAAGTTGAGCCATGAAGTCAAAGAAAGTCTTTACTGAGTTAAAGACAGGATTGCGTTTTTCCAGAAAATGGTGCACCCATGCCTGGACATCATCAGTCAGCAAGGAGATAATGAACCCCACCTTCACGGATTCTAATCAGAAAGTTCGAGTTTGCAAAACAAAGTACAGGTCACATGCATTTTTTAATGCATGGAATTTCCTGCAATTGCCTGAAAAGCGTTCATGGGCTGGCACCCGAGATTCTGGTGGTGGCATAACCACAGTAGGAGTCACAGGTTGAGTTTCCAGAAGTAGAGGCTGGCACAGTTGCACTTGTAGCGGAGTTATGAGTTGAGGTGGTGGCAACGGCGAACAGGTTCTGTATCCGTCCCTCGAGCTGGAAGTATCCCTCCTGCAGATTTGTGACAGCTTGGGTCTGAGCTGCAATTTGTTGGCACAGAGTCTCTAGAGGGGTAGCACCTCTTTCGGCCTTGGACATGGCTGAATGTTTCTGTCGTGTACCTTGGTTGAAGGCCGAGTTGACGAGAGGGCTGCCCTTGCGGCTCTGGTCTGAGCCCCCCTGAATGTGGTGACAGAGGTACAAGGCTCAAAGAAGCACAGTTGCCAATAGCTTGATATCAGGTGATTGCCACAGTCCGGAATGTAGTCAAGGTGAGCCATGGTCATACACAGTGAGACAGCGACATAGGGAGGAGGCAAAGCAAGGTCCAGTAGCAAGCCAGGGTCAGCACCAGGAGATCAGGCAGAGAGTAGTCGTGGGGCAAGCTGAAGTCAGAATTCACAGAGCAAGGTCAGGAGCAAGCCAGGTCAGCAACGGAAGATAAGTCAGTACAAGCAGGAACACCGGTCAAAGGAAGCTGAAGAACATCCAGCCATTAGTTCATAGCTGAGTCTCCTTTAAATAGGCAGCCTGGCACCAATGCAGGAAGATGTGCACGCCAATGCGCGATGGTGCATAGGAATGCGCCTACTTGTCAGTGCATGCTGGATATTAGCCTGGGCTTGTCTGTGTGCTGGTACACTTGAGCAAGCATTAGCTGCATGGGAATTAGCATTAGCTGCAGTAGTTTCCTGACAGCTTGTCCGACGTGCACATCCTTTGAGGAAGTCGTAATGATGAAACGCACCAGTAAGTGACGTCATACGTCGACCGAAAGTTTAGTGGTGGCCATGTTGGATAAGGTCTTGGACCAGTTGTTGAATGCTGGCTTTTTAATACATTGTAAGCTTTTATTTTTGCGAATAAAGATCTCCATTTTAATTACTCTACAATATGGTCAACTCTGGTTCCACATGGATGACTGATGGTTGGAGAGCTAGCGGCAGAGTGAGTCATAGAAGATGGAATAGCGGTCTATGGGACTTTTTATGCTCTATATAAAGGGGAGTCCGGTAAGGTGCATGATCTAAAAGGCAGTGTGAAATACACTTGGTGGACAGAATACACATTTGGGGTGATTATATAGGTAGAAAGAGTGTGAGTACATAAACTTTAAATCTTTTTCACTGTGTATAACAATATTACACTATGTGAGTGCTTTCTTTTTGGGGGAGTCAATTTGGAAGCAGGAAAAAGGAAGTGATGCAAGATTGATTTATATAGATGCAAGATATTTTTGATTGGAGAGTAAGAATAAGGAGTGTTATCACATGGTGAATGTTTGGCACAATTTTTGTTTATTTCATATGAGTTTAATACATATTTTGGAATTGTGACTTAAGGAGATAATGCACTATATGCAATTTTTTGTATGTATTTTTGCACGGTGAAAGAGATTCTTCTTAGGAGGAAGTGATTCACACATTCCTGCATAGATTGAAGAACTTGATCAACTTTATTATCTGGTGAGAGTATAAGAAGAACTGAAGGAAATTACCAACATGGGAGATTTTATGTGACTGTTGAAGGGAACTAAAAATGGTATACTTAGTCTAAGTGCTGGACTTTACTACACATAAACTTTGCCTTCCCTGGGGGGGAGGATTGATCTAGCAGCTTCGGGAACTTTACTATTTATTTATTTTTGGTGATATTGGCTGTACGTGACTCTCAGGCACGGATTTAATATTTTATATACTTTCACATTAGCCTCTTTTCTCAAGGTACTTACAATCTAAGGTTCCTAGTTTGCATATATATGGCAATTAAACTACCAGCAAGGTCTTTGGAGTGTAAAAGGAAACCCATGAAAACATATCCAACAAACCATTTTTTTCTGAATGAGTCTTTTTTTCCACATCCTATTATAAATGTTTGAAGGGTCACTAGGGGAAAAACACCCTTGCTGGCACAGGTTCAATTGAAAGATCTGGGTAGAAGAGTGATCTTACTTAAAACAAGATAGTCCCCATAACTAATGTCTTGATATGCCCTCAGGTGTTAATCTGCTGCCCAGACACTGCCTTTATATGCTGCTGCCACTTAAATACATATTTGTTACCTCACAAACACCCGCACTCAGCCACACTCATGCTTCATTAGTTAGAGTCAACTGTATCCACCCTCACTTTTACCCATTTGTAGAGGCACAAACGAAAACTGCAATATAAACCTTATGCATACACAACAGGCTCTGCTCTTCATATATTCAGTGGCAGCACACGCCTTCATTTACATTTAGAGTTTATAGTAGAATATACTGTAGGATAATAAATACTAGTAACTTATTAAAAAAAGTAACTTAGTAGGGTCCCCCAGTGACCACTTTTAGCAGCTAACAACACTTTTGGTTGCCACTGGCTCATTGTTGCACCCCTAATAATAGGTCCTTTAATCACTTGTAGCCAGCAGTGTATGTTGCACCCTTAACAATACCCATACACCACTGTTGGACCATTGGTAGTCAATGGTAGCCTTTTGCATTGGTGGTCAATAGTGTCTTATGCCTCCTATGATAAACGAAACCCTGTAACTCAACAATAAAAAAGATGTAAAGCATACTTATCTCCTTTTAATAAATCGCACTCTACATGTGTTTTACATACTTTAATACTGTAATATTAAATTTGAAAAAAGATGTATAAAGCCAAAGACCAATGACCATACTAATATCTTAAAAGAATTTTAAATGATCTTTATAGCAATAAAACATAAAATATCTGCCCCAAAACTGTAATGTAATCTTTTACTGCATATTGTTTTTACTCTGTTTCTTGAAACCATGTAAGTCAGGATTAGTTGTAATTGTTTCTATTATTGTTAAAAATACCATACTTTCACTGCAATATTTTTTGTATTAAATAGTGTACCGAGGATCAGCTGGAGCTCTGTTTACCAATCTGGGTAACTGCGTGACTAAATGTGTTAATATTAATAAAATAAATGAAACTAATGTCATCTGAGGTTGGAGTAATACAGTGAGATTCCTTCAGCAAATAGTAACTGCAGTTTCAGCTTGTTGGCTTTAATAGAGACATTTAATGTGAAATGTTAAAACACAGTGGGTGATATTTATATAAAATCTCCAAGAACCATGGTATTTTGCTTATGTGGAATATGATGGCATTTTGCCTAGATCAAGCAACCAGCAGATTAGCACATTAACACTTTTAAGAAATATGCATTCATGCAGTCCTCTCTGAATGTGGTCTTTGACTTTTTGTAGCCATGCCTAATCATTTTCAAATTGACACTATTACTCATAAAATTTTACATAATGTCTAAAGGTTGTTATCCCTAAATAAAGGCTTACAAATTTTTCATTCTAGCTTTTCATACTAACTATGAATACAAATGTAAATTGATTAAACTTTTTTTTATTTTGTATATGAATGGTCAAAGACCTGAGAGACACAACTGTTTTACTGAACAAGTGTAAACAACTTAATAAATACTGATCTGTGATTTTGTGCCAAAGACTTCATTGTATATCTGTATGTGTTATTGCTTGATTTCTCGATGGTCAGTACATGAAGGCTCCGCCATAAAAGTAAAGCTATGCCTGAGTCATATGTCATTGAAAAGTACATGGTATAATGTACCCCTGGGGGACCTATAAGGATATTAAAATTCACTGCTAAGTGCAGACCTCTCAGTTCAGCCTTTGCATCCCAAATAACTTGCCAATGGGAGAAGGTTTCTTTGTATGACTCAAAAATAACATGAAGGCTAACCTTCACTTTCAGAAGGAGACAGACTGCAATTGCAAATGGGTAAAGAATAAAACACAAACCTGTTAAAAAGCTATTTTTTGTATCAGGCATACAGAGGTGCCTACAAAAACTTCATCCAATACATGTGAGCTTGCAGTTTTGGTGAGCAGGAATACGTTTAATGATATAATACAGCCAAAAGTAAAAATGAAACCCTAAAATATATACAGTTGAAAACAGCCTACAATATCAGTGCTTAAATGAACTTGTGATTTGTCCATTTCGATAAAAAAACTAGTTTCACTTAAATACAATTCCATAAAATGCTCATACTTACCTTTATCCCACTCTCCATTTACTCATGAAAGTGAAGAACCAGCAGAAGAACTGTGTAGCTACAAGATGCAACTTGGAGCAAACACAAGACAGTGTACTTTCACCCTACAGATTGTCAAGACCCAGTGTTGTAACTTGGAAGGTGAACAAAGTGAAGGGGAGTTGTTCCTCATAGGGTTGATTTACTGAAGAAAAACAAACTATTCACTTTGCAAGGTGAAAAACAAGAGACTTACTGGCCAGATTATCAGGTAAAACGATAACATAAAAGAAAGAAAGCCTAAAAAATAAAACTAATGCAGCCATCACATCTAATTTAATTGGTAAGCTGCAATATAATAAATGTTTGCTTTTGGGTTTACTACTGCTATAACTGATGAAAAAGATATCGCCAAATCAAAAGGCGCATTGGAGAAATAAAAAATTGCTCTGGTTCATAGGCGGTATAGAGGAGTGAGGGCTGAAGTGCTTAATCATAGGTCTCTTTTATATAAAAAACATTGTTTTATTTCTCTTACTACATTTAATTCAACAACGCTTTCAATAGAATACATATCAAGTAAAAAAAAGTAAAATAAAACAGCATTTTCCCACTTAATTTAAATTTATCTTATCATTGATTTTGATGAAAAAATAGAATGTAAATAATAATCAGGATTTTCTTGTACTTTGTAATTTTACAAGCTGAAATGATGTCATTAGCAGTAATACATATATACAGTGCAAACTCTGTAGTGTAGGGCCCAGGCATCTCGTACTGTTCCTGTAAATGATATGTAATCTAAATGTTTATGCAGTAGAGTTTTTACCCTGGCTTAAAATATCTGGGTTCATTTCAAATGGCCAATGAGTTTACAAAAATTAGAAAATGAAAGATAAATGTTCTCAAACTCAAACTGAAGCATAAATATGAAGACAAACAAAATGGTGACCAATGGATTGCTGGATTAGAAAGTGAATATACAAATAGATTTTTCAAATCTCCCTGTTGATTTGTACAGACTACATTGAACCAAATGGTAAAGTAATACATGCTGTTGGCACAAGATAATTGTCCAGTTTGCCAAGGTTTGTGCATATGGGCATGCACTTATACAAGCAGATCTACTTGAGATCCTACAGACATCAAGAGTGAGGGCCTGAAGTTGCCATTTGTTTATGCCAGTTTTTGCTTGCTGTAGTAAGTTTTACACATTGTACATATGCTCCACTCCACCGGTAGTTTTAGCCAAACCCCCCCCCCCCCCCCCCGGGCACGTTATTTAAAGAAATTTAGCATTTTTATGTTGACCTTAAAGCATTATAGCTGCATGACATAATTTATTTTTTTTTAGCATTGGAACATGTTCTCCAGGGCAGTGCCCAGCTTCCTCCAATGCCATTGGTTTTAGAATCCCTTGTCTTTTAACCTATACAATGGCCATTACTGTTTTTTAATATTTGGCTTCCGTTCACTTAAATTACTTTCAAATTCGGCATTCATACTTTAATCATGTTCTGCAAACCTGCCTTGAACCGATCCCAGGTTACAAAGATGGAGGGTACTTTTGTGACTATGGAAAGAACATTAGTCTATAGGCTGGCTGCCTATATAGACTAATTCAAATATTCTCTCCATGCCAAGCTTTTTTTCAGCTTTATAATCTTGGCAAGTACATCTGTAAAATTTCCTTTACTGTGAGGACTGCGTTGCAGAAATTTCACCTCACATTCTGTCCTTATGATAGTGTGACAAGAAATGAGAGGAACCGCTATCACTGAGACAAGAGGATGCAGGCCACAATAGTAACCATTCTCCATTTTACTGAATATTATTTTTAAATTATTTTATGAAGACTTATTATTCAATTATTTTGATATATCAAGGCAGTGTATATTTTGTAATTTAAAGACTTCATATAAGGTTTTCTAACTTTTGCACATGCCAACAGCTTTTGCACATACCCCAGGTTTCATGACTTAATGCGATGTCTACCATTATCAGGAGCTGTACACCTTAAGGTTAAGTGAGCTGAAGAAGATTCCCAAGAATCACTGTTTAATTAGCGTAAAACATGAATTAACTAAAAAAATGATTCATTGGTTAATGCCATTAAGACAACATAGTCTGACTTAAGCTGGCTATACTGGAAAAAAAAAATTGAAAAGTTTCTACCATCCATGCAAACAAAGCAGATGGATGAATACCCCTGGCTGGCCTATTGTATTACCAAATAGTGCCTGCATCTGATTGGTTGCTGGTTCTGTTCAACCACCAGTTTTTGTACAGACTTCTTTGACAAATACCAATTGAGAATTTGACTTTTGCTGAACAAAGTAGTAACAGCAGGGCCATACACTGCTCAAGTTTCAGCTGAGCCAGCACGAATTGGTCAAACTTTAGATAAAATTAGTTAAATATTACAGTGAACTATTTCAATAAATAGTGTATGAATGGCTATAGGTTTTAGCTCCATGCCTTCTTTAACCTTTACCCGCCCGGCCTATGGCCAGATGGTGGCCGGCAAAATTCCTCAGCGTCCCGGGTGGACGCCTAATGGCGTCCTCCTGGGCATGCGCAGTTTGCGTGCCTGCAGAGACGCGCAGCGGCGTGATCTGTCACCGGCCATGTACCTCGGACACAGCCGATGACAGATCTGAGTACCGGCCCCGTTGGCGCTACCATGTGACCTGCTGTGACCAATCACAACAGGTCACATGACAGTTGTATACAATGGATGGCTTCATTCATGCCATCCATTGTATACTAGTGTGCCTAGCTGTGATTGGTCACAGCAATCACATGCACAAGCTGGGCCAATCACAGCCCAGCTGTGTCATGTGATTAGCCGTGGCCAAATCACAGCTAAGCACAAAAAAAAAAAGCCCTGAATGAATCGATGTCATTCAGGTAAATGCTTGCTTATAGCAAAAGTAATTCTTTGCTATAAGCAAATTGTGTAAAAAAAAAAAAAAATACTGATCACTTCCCCAAAGTAGTACAATGTTACTATGGTAACATTTTACTACTTTGGTCATTGTGAAATATGAAAACAAAATCTTAAAAAAAAGAAAGAAATGTAATAAAAAATTAAAAATAATAAAAAAATTTAAAAAAAAAATATATTTTTTTTATCATACTGTGACCAGTCAGTGTTCCTGATCACCACCATGCCAGTTATATGATGATGCTGTACTGCACTGGTGACAATATGTAAAAAAAAATTGTGAATATAATTTTTTAAATTTTTTCATTTTCCGAAAAATTCTGACAAAAAAAATACAACTTCAAAAAACTCGCCATGCCTCTTATGAAGTACGTCGGACTGTCTACTCTGCAAAAAGGGGTCATTTTGGGGATATCTGTACTGTTCTGACATTCTTGGACCTCAAGAAATTAGATTGGCTGTCAGTACTTCAGGATTGATCAATATTCAGATCTATACCATAGTTTGTGAACTCTATAACTTTCCTACAAACTAAATAATACATCCTAATTTGGGTTATTTTCACCAAAGACATGTAGCAGAATACATCTTGGCCTAAATTTATGAAGAACAATTATTTATTTGTAAACTTTTATAACAGAAACAAAGAAAAACTTGTTTTTTTTTTTCAAAATTTTCAGTCTTTTTTTGTTAATTTAGCAAAAAATAAAAACCCCAGCGGTGATTAAATACCACCAAAAGAAAGCTCTAGTTGTGTGAAGAAAATGATAATATTTTAGTTTGGGTACAATGTTGTATGACCGTGCAATTGTCATTCAAAGTGTGAGAGCGCTGAGACCTGAAAAATGGCCTGGGCAGGAAGGGGGTAAAAGTGCCTGGTATGGAAATGGTTAAGTTGTTTAAACGAGGATTGGGAAGAGAATGAAAGGGTTTTTTTTTTTTAGATTTTGCAGTTGAGCATTAGATGCTGACCACATTGCGTCTTTTTAGGATTTACGCTGACATAAGGAGCTTTTTCCTTCCACATTATGATCTTTGGACTTCAATTTTATCATACTCTTAATAGGTCATGTATGCTGTCAGTTTAAATTTAAAAAAAAGTATGATTGTGTTTATTGTCGCTGTTGATTGACCAGCATTTCCTATGCTATGTATTGTATTCCAAACATTCAAATGTAAATGAAAGTATTGTACTACAGCACATTTCTTTTTTGGGCCTGATAGGAATTTTTGCTGTGGGTTTTTTTAGTACCAAAACGAAAATAAAGTATATAAATGAAGTATGTTTGGAACATCTCCCTGTCCTCTAAACTATCACTAACACCTAACATGGGCTTTATAATTGACCCTTACTCAATGCTTAAAATTTAACTAAAAACATAAAATAAAACCTAAATCAAATATATGTCCTCCCCCCCAATTAAACACATGTGCAGCTGCACTTACAGTTTTCTCTTAGTCCTCCTGCACAGCCCCACAATTACCTGTTGATCCTGCCAATGAAGTCCATTTAATGCAGCTTCCTGTGAAGGTGTGGCAGTTTAGAGCAGATTGTCACTCTCATGTAGACTGTCCCAACTAGTTTCTCTGAGGTACAAGGGCTTTTTTTAGCGGGAACGTATATCTCATAGGTGATGAACAGTATGCAAGATGATAACGATTTAATTGCAGTACAATTTGATTAGACAATAAGTCCTTAACCCCCCTGGCGGTATTCCCGAGTGTAGCTCGGGGTAAAGATTCAGTACCAAAAGCGGTAACCCCGAGCTACACTCGGGCTTACCATGCGGCGCTGCATAGGGAGTCCCTGCAGCGCTTACCTTGTCCTTCGCTCCCACGATGTGTCCCCTGCAGCATCCCCGGCCATCTCCTCCGGCCGATGCCGGCATCCGGTTTCGTGTTCCGGTCCCTGTGACGCCGGGACATACGGGCGCCGGCGGCAAATTTAAAATTTTTAAAAAATGGCATTTTTTAAAAAAATGATTATTATATAGTAAAACATTGCTGTTTCAACCCATTTCACATACATTTTGTCCCTAGTGCTTTGTCCTGTGCCCTGCCTGCATTTTGACTGTTCTTTCTGCCTGGAAACTTAGAAAAGTCCATGGTGTCCAAAAAGCGTCCCTTTAGGTCAAAAGCGGTTTTAGACCGGCTAGAGAACAGCGATAGTAAATCAGAACCACTTGCAGAATTGAGTGATAATGATTTGTGGGGGAAATTCGTCATCAGACACTGAAAACGATTTTGCGACTTTGCTCAGCGATGTGCGAATTTGCCTCTGTATTTCACATTTCAGTGTTTTTGGTTTGATTATATTATTGAATTAAATTTATTATTATTATATTATTATTTTTTATGATTATTTATTAAATTATAATTTATGATTTCGTGTTTCAAATTTTATCCTACCTGGGATGTTTACTAGATTCTTGTTCGGACAGATTTCAGTGAATTATTCCTAAAAATTACAGCCAACAATAAAAAAATACATATTTCCATGCAAAAAAATGGTACCGCTTTCAGCACAAAAAATCGGAAATAATCAGACCGCCGAGGAGGTTAAAGAGGCCCAGACAAAATGGCGCTTCTCATAGTTGTTGGAGGGACACATAGGCTGCATAGGGCAATAAAGTTAAAAAAATAAATAAATAAAGCTATAAAACTTTATCAGCATACACTGATTTAAGCCTTTAACTCGATTATATGCTCTCCGTAAAACTTCTTATATTTTAGTGTATGCTGACGAAGTTTTATAGTTTTTTTTTCTTTTAACTTTATTACTCTATCCAGCCTATGTGTCCCTCCACATAGGGTCTGGTATGGATTTTGGGGGGGACCCTACGACAATTTATTTTTACATTTTGGCATGGGGTTCCTCTCAAAATCCATAAAAGAAATGAAGAGCTTGGTATGGATGGGGGGGAGACCCCATGCCCTTTTTTTTACAAAATGTTTAGTTGCAATGCTGTTTACATTTAGCTGTCAGTGCGGAACCCCACAGTAATTTTTTTATTCTTTCTAAATGTGCACAGGATTACCTTTAGGCCTGGTAGGACTTTTAAGGGGAACCCCACCTCCAAAAATGGATGGGAAAGCGTGGGGGCCCCCCCTGAGTTCCTACCAGTCCCCTGATCCGAGCACAGGCCTGGCAGACCAGGAAAGCGGGGGGCAATCAAGTGAAAAAGTTACTTGCAATTGCTACATTTCAGCTGCTGACTGCCACCACATATGTAGCACCCTCTCAGTGCAGCTAGGGGGAGTTAGACCCTAATGCTTAATCAGGAGCTGGTTGGCAGCTCAGGTGTGATAGCCAGAGCGGTCAAATTGTGGCCAGGGCTAAGAGACTCTGCAGGCCAGACCCTCTGGAATTTCCCCCTGCTCTGAGGCTTTCTGAGAAGGACTGTCAGGAAACTAGTGCAGCTAATGCTAATTCGTCTGCAACTCATGCTAATTCTTCTGCAGCTAATGCTCATTCACATGTACCAGCACATAGACAAGCCCAGGCTAATATCCAGCGTGCACTGACATGTAGGCGATCCCTCACTGGTGCCAAGCTGCCTATTTAAAGGAGATTCTGCTGTGTACTAATCGCTGGATGTTCTCCAGCTTCCT
The DNA here is from genome assembly GCF_062004578.1 of Staurois parvus. Lineage (NCBI taxonomy): Eukaryota > Metazoa > Chordata > Amphibia > Anura > Ranidae > Staurois > Staurois parvus. Next base: position 5,176,216 of record NW_028318357.1, read on the forward strand.
GTGACCCATGTTCCTGTGTTCCTGCTTGTACTGACTGATCTTCCATTGCTGACCCAGCTTGCTCCTGACTTTGCTCTATGGATTCCAGATTCTGACCTCGGCTTGCCTTAGACTACTCTCTGCCTGATCTCTTGGTGCTGACCTCGGCTTACCTCTGACTATTCCCCGCTTGATCTCCTGGTACTGACCTTGGCTTGCTACAGGACCTTGCTCTGCTTGCTAACCTGGTACTGACCCCGGCCTGCCTCCTGACCACACTGCTGTCTCAGGGTGTATGACCCTGGCTCATCTTGACTACATCCATGACTGTGACAATCGCCTGCTATCAAGCTATTGGCACCTGTGCTTCTTTGAACCTTGTACTTCTGTCACCATATTCAGGGGTGATTGGACCAGAGCCGCAAGGGAAGCCCTCTTTTCAACTCGGCCTTCAACCAAGGTATGTGACAAGGGCCTTGGAGGCAGTGGGTGGATCTGAGGAGTGGTTGGCTGTACTCGTGAGGGATCTCAGCCAATCCCCAAAATAATACTTGGCAAGGGGCTGGGACACCCTTAAAAGTGGAAGAGCCTGCTCAGTAGCAGGAGTGTGGTGGTGGGAAAGGCATGTGAAGCAGGTAGATGTGAGGCTGGAGGTGGAAGGTGGCCAGGAGGCCTGGTAAGATGGGTCCTGCCTGTAAGCCAGGAGCTGGAAAGGAGGAAAACTTGGGACTCACTGACCCCCTGACAGAGGACCACCTGTAAGGAAGGAAAGGAGTAGCCCAGCTAATAGGCCTGTTAGCAGCAGCCATCCCGAAAGTGGTACAGGAGTGGATCTGAGTGAGTACACCTGCACCCCCTGGGTGGATAGAGGAAGGAGTATTCTGGTGGGAAACCAAATTAGACCTCTGCTAGTGACAGTGAACCTTATTTAAAGGAACAGGAGCCAGATCCCCTGCTCATTAAGAAAGTTTTCAGATTGCTGGGTGAAGAGGTGTTCATCTAGGGGTGGTACAACTGGGAGCTGCTGGTTAGCACTCCACTAGAGACTGTATTGCTGAAGAAGAGAAGCTTGTGAATAGTTCAGGAATTTTTCCTCAGATATCAGTTCCCTTGGGCATCCTATACCACCCCCCCTACCCAACCCAAGTTCTAATCCCCTCAACAAATGCAAAAACCAAGGACTGCTTTCTGTCTCCGGATGAAAGGTTGTGTGGAAAATGCTGAATGACTGGCTGTGAAGGATTATAATGGGACCCAATCAATCAGAAATCCCTAAGGGGGTAGTGCTACACATATAACACCATACCACTGGTGTGTTATTTTAAATATATTTCCTGTATATAGGTGTAGTAAGAGTTCCTTTTGGATGAATGTCTTTTTTATCAGTGTTTTCCTTCCTTTTTACACTACTGAACTCTCCAAAGTGTTTCCCGCAGTCGTGCTCTAGTTCCAGTTTCTCATCCCTCATTATGTGGCAAAACACACTATTTTGGAGATATGTTTATAGAACTGAAGCAGCATAATATTAGAAAATATTACAAAAATGTTATCAGAAGAAAGGATGAGTTATTCAAGTAAAGCAAGAGTAAAACCTTTATTTTTGGTACATGATGAGCTTTGGAAAGTCTGCTGCTGTGTTGGTATGTCTCTCTCTGTAATCCTGGGTGGTCTATTTCCAACTAAGTACTGTCAATCAAAGAGATTAAGCATGACTTAGAATGTGTCTGTAGAAAACAAAACTAAAAAAATTGCCAAGATTTTAGAATTACTTCCTGTTAAGGAGGAGCCATTATTGGTGAGGGTAACATGAATTCCAAACAACATCAGTTAATAGTGACCATTGAGGTGAGGGAAGAAAAGTAGAAAAATGAAGGTCGCAAGTTTGGAACAAATTGCTTAAGGAAATTCAGTTGGAAGATTTAACCTATCAGTACTTAAACCAGATAGTACAACTTTTTGAAGAAAATCAACATGTTTTTTAAAACATTAAGTAGTCTTTATATCAGGGGTAGGCAACCTTTTGAGCATGGTGTGCCAAAAAATGTTTTTGACGAAATTGAGAGCGCCAGTTATATATAAAAAAATGTCAACTTTACACACTCGATCACAAAAAGGAATTTTTATACACTAAATGCTGTAAACCATTTAAATAACAGAAAGAAAATATTGGGTTTTCAAGGATGGTAGATGGTAACTTAGCCCTTTTCCAGAACACATGTGCTGTGAGGCAAATAATGTAAGGTTGAAATGAATATGTCAGCTGAGGACTTTGCAAAATATACAGTTGGAAATGAAGTGTGAGGTGACAGTGGTCACCCTAATAAGTTCTCTCAAATCAAACCCAATCTCTGCACCTTCAGACCCTAAATCAGACCTAGAGCCCACTTCTCTAAGTAACTCTAGGATGCACTCTCCTGATGCTGACAAGCTTACATGCACATTCACAGAGCAGCTTTACGTTTAGCTTAATAATGGTAGCTCTTGTATTGATCTGTTTTTTACTACAGAATTTAAGGTCTTCTGTTTGTGGCTGGTGATCCTGCCTGTATGACCTTTTCTGGGAACTTCCTTTCCTGTGGTAAAGGTCACCTACTGTAAGTAGCTCTAGGATGTGCACTCCTGCTGTTGACTACAAGATTACATGCACATGCTCAGAGCAGCTTTATGTTTAGCCTGACATCCACAAATTATCTACAGCCACACCAGTACTCCCCAAAATCATGATAGTTTTGAGACATACACCCACAGCTACGTATATTGCCTTGCACAAAGTGGAAGTGCAGGGGTATACAGCAGGTTGCACAATACAATGGTTTTGGAAGATATGTTTAGAAAATGATTTACAACAGACCAGAACATAACCAGGAACACATCTGAGTGAAGTTAAGGATGCCTGTTTGTCTGACTGTCCTCTAATGTCTATGGTCACTTTTATGTATCATAACTTCTGATGCCTGGATGACTTGTGTCAATGCCAAAGGATTCTGATAACCTATTTGCAAGAGGTAAAAAAAATAATTGATACTGAATTACTGAACACAAATCCATCAGTCATCATAAAATTGATATAGCTAAATGTCTATTCCTTGAGTATCAGAGCGGTTCTTTCAAAGAACTAAGCATATGGAATATTGAACTGTGCAGAAGGTACTAGGAGCCTATACACTCTGTTGTTTCAAATGCTACTTTATGCAGTGACATACCTTCTTAGATCCTGTCTGTCTGGACAGTATTGTCAGTTGCTGAGTTGTCACCATCCATGGGCAACTTAACTCTTCAATATTATTATTATTATTATTATTACTACGAGTTTATATAGCGCCAAAGGGTTTGCTCAGCGCTGTACAATAGGGGGGACAATACATGGCACAGTACAACAACAACAAACAACGTACGAGGGGTAAGAGGGCCCTACTCTTACGAGCTTACAATCTAGGAGGGAGGGGGTAAAGGTACAGTAGGAAGTGGCTGAGGGGGATGAAGTGGTGGGAGGAATGAGGGAGGATGGCCGTTAGGTGAGGGTGGGGTAGGCTTCCCTGAAGAGATGGGTTTTGAGGGAGCGCCTGAATGTGAATAGGGAAGGCGACAGTCTGATGGATTGGGGCAGTGAGTTCCAGAGGATGGGGGAGGACCTGGAGAAGTCCTGCAGTCGTGCATGGGAGGAGGAGACCAGGGAGCAGGATAGAAGGAGGTCCTGTGAGGAGCGAAGGGTACGGGTAGGGTGGTACTTGGTGATCAGGTTGGTGAGGTAGTCAGGGGCAGTGTTGTGAACGGCTTTGTAGGTCAGGGTTAGGAGTTTAAATTTGATGCGTTGGGCAATCGGGAGCCAGTGGAGGGAGAGGCAGAGGGGGGTGGCAGAGGTGGAGCGGGTGGTGAGGTGGATGAGTCTGGCAGCTGAGTTCAGGATGGTCTGGAGCGGGGAGAGCCTGCACTTGGGTAGGCCAGTGAGGAGGGAGTTGCAGTAGTCAAGGCGTGAGATGATGAGGGAGTGTACTAGAAGTTTGGTGGTGTCTGGGGTGAGGAAGGAGCGTATCTTGGCAATGTTGCGAAGATGGAGCCTGCATGTGTTTGTGAGTGATTTGACATGCGGTTGGAGGGAGAGGTTCGCGTCAAGAATGACGCCAAGGACTTTGGCTTGCGGGGCGGGAGTGATAGTGGAGTTGTTGGTGATGATGGATAGGATGGGGGAGGGGGTGTTGGCAGGGGGAAAGATGAGGAGCTCGGTTTTGGAGAGGTTGAGCTTGAGGAAATGTAGCGACATCCAGTCTGAGATGTCATTTAGGAGGTGAGTGATGCGGGCGGAGATAGTGGGGGTGAGGTGAGGGGTGGAGAGGTAGATTTGGGTGTCGTCAGCATAGAGGTGATAGTTGAAGTCGTGAGATTGTATGAGTTTGACCAGGGAGGAGGTGTAGATGGAGAAGAGAAGGGGTCCAAGGACAGAGCCTTGGGGGACCCCAACAGAGAGGGGGAGGGAGGGGGAGGTGGCACCATTGTAGGTGACACTGAAGGAGCGTCGGGATAGGTAGGATGAGAACCAAGAGAGAGCAGTATCTCCGATGCCAAGGGAGAGTAGTTTATTAAGGAGGAGGGGGTGGTCAACTGTGTCGAAGGCCGCAGAGAGGTCCAGGAGAAGGAGGACAGAGTAGTCGCCCTTGGCTTTGGCGTTGAGTAGGTCGTTAGTGATTTTGAGGAGGGCAGTTTCAGTGGAGTGTAGGGGACGGAAGCCGGACTGTAGAGGGTCAAGGAGGTTATTGTCTGTAAGGTGGGCGCTTAGGCGATCGTTGACTATGCGTTCAAGGAGCTTGGAGGTGAGTGGCAGCAGGGAGATGGGTCTGAGGTTGTTGGGGTCCGCGGGATCCAGGGAGGGCTTTTTGAGGATGGGGGTGATATGCGCGTGCTTTAGGGGGGAGGGGAATACGCCAGTAGAGAGGGAGAGATTGAATATGACATAGAAGTTGAATCCAACACTATTTTACTTCAGCTAATTGCAGTATAGAAGATTTTTTTGTTAAGAAGACAATGACTTTCCTGAGCCATGTCTTTGCAGAGCGCTAACACTGACTTAGGAAACATGGAAGAAACAGCTAAGGTTTAGGTAGGACTGAACTAACCAGGACTAAACAGGAGAGGAGGACATAGGGAGATACCAAATCACATATGTAAACAACATGTAGTGACTCTAAACCACCACTAGATTTTAGCATACTACAGAACAATAATAACCTGATGCAGTTCAACATAACACAGAAAAAATACTGTATCCTGGTGCAAGAATTCAATCCTGCTATACCAGTGTATGAAATTAAAACAAAGAGAATTGTTAGTGATACCAGTTGTTCCATCTGTGCAATAATGATTTAAATACTCACTTATATGGTCTCAGATTCCACCTGCCCTGGGGATGCAAAAGATATATTTTAGGGATGGATGACTTCAGGGCTGCCTATCTGTTTACAGTGCATGTCATCACCACTGAAACGAATAAGGCAGAGCTTACAGAGTTGGCAGGTGCTGTCATGCCACATAATAATTGTAAAAAAAGATGTAACCTATTGCTGAAATTAAAAAAGAGCACAGACCTTACATTTTAGTATGTTACATAAATACAGATCAAATAGCAATATCAAGAAAATATTTTAAGGGACCAGTGAAAGATTCTCAAGGATCTTTAAAACAAGCTAACTGGAACAACTTAAAGCTAACACACTTAACAAGCTCAATCTCCACTCCACTGTTCATTCTACATATTGCACCATCCAGCTGTCCAAATGGATCTTGAATTTGAAGTTAAATTATTTTTCCCATGGATCTTAACCTCCTTGGTGGTATGATTATTTCCGATTTTTTGTGCTGAAAGCGGTACCATTTTTTGCATGGAAATATGTAGTTTTTTATTGTAGGCTGTAATTTTTAGGAATAACTCACTGAAATCTGTCCGAACAAGAGTCTAGTAAACATCCCGGGTATGATAAAACTTGAAACACGAAATCATAAATTATAATTTAATAAATAATCATAAAAAATAATAATATAATAATAATATATTTAATTCAATAATATAATCAAACCAAAAATACTGAAATTTGAAATACAGAGGCAAATTCGCACATCGCTGAGCAAAGTCGCAAAATCGTTTTCAGTGTCTGATGACGAATTTCACCACAGATCATTATCACTCAATTCTGCAAGTGGTTCTGATTTACTATCGCTGTTCTCTAGCTGATCTAAAACTGCTTTTGACATAAAGGGACGCTTTTTGGAAGCCATGGACTTTTCTAAGTTTCCAGGCAGAAAGAACAGTCAAAATGCAGACAGGGCACAGGACAAAGCAGTAGGGACAAAATATATGTGAAATGCATTGAAACAGCAATGTTTTACTATATAATAATAATTTTTTAAAAAATTACATTTTTTAAAAATTTCAAATTTGCCGCCGGTTCCGGCGCCCGTACGTCCCGACGTCACAGGGACTGGAACACGGAAGACGGATGCCGGCATCGGCCGGAGGAGATGGCCGGGGACGCTGCAGGGGACACATCGCGGGAGCGAAGGACAAGGTAAGTGCTGCAGGGACTCCCTGAGCAACGCTGCATGGTAAGCCCGAGTGTAGCTCGGGGTTACCGCTCTTGGTACTGAAATTTTACCCCGAGCTACACTCGGAAATACCGCCAAGGAGGTTAAGCTAACAAAACTACATTATCTTATGTTCAAGGGCTATGACCAAAATTGCAATATATGAAATATCATGCATGCAAAGGTAAGTACTCCTAGGTGTTTTATTATTTTGCAAATCCTATTTGTACTTAGTAAATATTATTGCATTATAGTTATATTTCTGCTCAGTTCTGTTATTGTGCTTTATGAGTTTATCAGTCTGCCTAGACTTTTTAACAAAACATTCTATATGCTGCTTACCTTTTTATTGAAATTATTTCAGCAAGCATATACAGCAGATGATCACTAGAAAGTAATTCTAAATCTGTGAATAAACGTACAGAGATTAAAAAATGCATATAACATTTAAGTTAAATGTAATTTTTATGAAGACAACTTAAAATGTATATCCATTGAACACATTAAATTATCAGAGGTCTAAGTGTGCTTTTTCCACAATTAGCTTTTAGCTTTTATTCTAACTTAGCAGTTTTAATTGGGTGCTTTCATTAATCTGCTTAGGAATTTAGTCCTATGTCTTGGACATAAAAAGCAGATGTTTTTAATAGCTGGTGGCTTTTAGTGCTGAATTAAGACACGTGAATCGAATAACTCTTTCTATTAAAAAAAAAAAAAAAAAAAAAAAGCAAATTGTTGCAAATACTGGACATTTTACTTGATTTAAAATAAACACTAAAACACCTCTTATTGCGTTGTTTAATTTGGAGAATTTGTAAAAACACAGCACAAAACAGCTGTTTTAAACAATTCTGCTTTTTTTTCGGAGGACCTTGCAGACTACACAGAAAGTTATGAAAATAATCCGTCCAATTAGTGTGTGGTCAGTGCACCTGCAACAAAGATCGGTCCAAGGAAATGTGGCAGCTAATGTCTCAGAGAACAATTCCTGAATTCATCAGCGTGGTCCTGTTACAATATTACATTTACACAGATGTTAATCCCTAGGGTGCAAACAACATACGAATAACCCCACTAAAATTTGAAGAGCATGAGAAACAAGAGTTCAGATCAGGAAAGCTGTTAATTTTCATGTATTACTAGTTTCACTGCTGAAGCTCCATTTTCACATGTGTAATAAATTTAATATTGCATATCTCCACTTTTCTGGTACATATGCCTAGTAGTACAGAGACTTACTTCTCATTATTTTGATGGAAAATGACATCAGTCAATGAACGTGGAACTTAAAGTCATATCCAGATGTAATTAAATTTATCACCTGCTCTCGTTTTCAGTTGCACTCATTAGCTAGTGGCCTAACACTTCCACTTGAGTTCTTGTGTCTTACAGTCCATTCCTTGGGGGGATGTTGTGGTTCAAACAGGATTGCAGAACTTCAACGGGAGAAAAAAAGTAACCAGATGAGAGATATATTGGGCCTCATTTTCAAAGGGTTCATTTCTCAGCATGTGCCTGTGGGGAAATGCTTTTGAAGAAAAGTCCCTTAGTGAACATTTTGTCTTTACCTTAGGAACCTGGAGGATTTGATGTAATCTCTGGTCTTGTGTGAATATTGTTTATGGCCATTTAGGCAGTTATGAAGAATTAAAAAAAACAGCCTGTTTAACATACTGCAATTTTTTTTCAATTATTTTGGAGAACTATTTTCATATTTCTAGCTGAGCTTTTAACAAAGGTAGGTATATTTAAGTTCTTGGAAAATACCATTAAAAAATAATTAAAACAGGTGTAAATAAACATATTTTGTGCATGTAGAAGTGTGGAGTTTACTCTTTATGTTCAGATGAAGGCTCAGGCCCATTTACTTCCATTTCCCACAACTCTAGGTTCTTGAACATGCACATGGAGTATAATATCCTCAGCTTCCATCCGTCAGCAGCTTAGAGAGGCCACACCTGATAAAGCAAAGGTAGCTTGGCAAATGATCTGCAAGTGAGATACATTACACTGTTAGAACCATCATACAAGCAGCAGGACAGGAGCCTAACAGCATACAGCTCCTCCAGAAGACTTACCTATGGTGAGTGGCCTCCCTGAATGCTACCAGAGTACTACAGTACCAGTGGAGTGGACCTTTGTCCTTGGGCCTTGGATCCCTCCAGCTGTTCTCCAGTGTTACCAGATCTACCATGGACTTTATTGTAAGGGGTGATGTTTATGAGAATAATCACAAGTAGCTGTGTTTTGTACTTTTTCACTGAAGTAGTGATTCTCAGCTAGACTCTCTGTCCAGTATTGTAGAGTCAATGCTATGCAGCCATATGTTACTGCATTGACTCTTCACAACAATGTCTCTGTGACTCTGTTGAGTCACAGAGACATTGTTGTGAAGAGTCAATGTTAGGCAGCTTTCAGAAGCTTTATTCTGCAGTGTATGAATGTTTTTTCCACCCTGAACCTGTTTTTGCATTATTGCTTCTAAACTTGCATCTTTAATAAACTGCAAGTTACATTTACTCCCTAGCTGATCATTCAACTGATTACCTATTCTGTTACAACTCAACTCCAGAAAAACTTGCAGTGCACCCCCCCCCCCCATCCTGTACTCCTAGGATTAAATGCTTGTTAAGGTTAGGTGGAGTTGAAAAGGCTGTAATACTTACCTTACTGCTGCCCTGGGTGGCTTCAGCGCTCTTATACTTTTCCTCCATCTCTCTAGCCTGTGGCCAGTCCCTCTGTGTCATCAAATACAGTGCAGAGCTGTTAACCCTGCATTGTACATGGATGAGGCAGGAGCCTTAGATAGGAGGCTTCACTACTGTAGGAACCTTGCTGGAATGAGGAATTTCCTGCACCTTTAAACTGAATGAGCAGTTAACTCTTGCAGTGAAACACAGCAAGGGTGGATTTCATATAAGTCCCTTGTTGATCTTTAAACTTGGCATCTATGAACAGGATCAACAGTGATAAACAATGATTATAGGAGTGGTGTGACAGCAGAGTCCAGTAGTACTACTGCAGAGGGAAGCAGTGAATCTACTACCACAATAATTACTCCTTTATTCTTGGCTGGGCTCCTGTTGCAACAATTACCCAAATACACATGTCCAAGTCTGGACACAGGTGATTGGGTCAAGAGATTGCAAGACCTGATTTAAATGTATGGGATGCCACAAGCTCAGCATGCAGAATTGATTATTGATACCCTAGAGGGGGAAACAAAGATGTTAATCCTGCACCTACCAGTGGAAGGCAGAATTTTCTTGACAAGACAGTTAAGCACTTAGACGTGGTGTATGGTCAAGAGGTAACATTAGGGGAACTCAGGTCCACTTCACTGACAGAAAGCTGTTAACGGGGAATCGATTCAAAATTATGCACAGTGAGACATAGCAGCAGAGATACACTGTAAGCAAATGGACCAAGTAGGACAACCCAGCTGGGATGATAAGGCTGGATAGCTGAAGGAACAATTTGTAGATGGACTATTGTCCAATAGGGTAGAGAAACCTTGTAAGAAAGATAGAAATAAGCAAAACTTGAAGTTCCTCAAACTGTTAGAGTGGCCATAGTGTGTCAGAAGCATAGGCATACAGACTCGAATGCATCCATGATCATGGAAGGTGGGAAATTAATAGTCCCAGCTGCAACCAGACAGTTCCATTAGAGATAGCCAACCAGAAAATTACAGAAGGGGTGGCTCAGCTCCAGTTATTATGGACAGGAATACCCCTCTGAGGGACAAGGAGGTAATTCCCAAGGTGGACAAGGTCACCATCCTAGTGTCAAGAGTTTGGCCATTGCCAGAGGAGACTGACTAAACCATACATAGAGTCAAGCAGTAGCATGGCATAGGGAATGACTCCCTATCTAGCAATGGAAGATGTGATGACCATTTTGTTGTGCTTGGATGCTTCAATGGCCAAGATATTGATTGTCTCTTTGATATCAGCTCACAAGTCACTACCCTGTCAGAACTGTGTTCCAGTGATGCCTTCTGAAGAAGATGAGTGTGGACATGCCATGAATCTTATTGACAGCTGCTAAGGAGCTTCTTATAAAAGTAGTCAAGGTTACCTGGATAAAAGTGAAGCTGTAAGGCAGGACAGAGGGCAGAAGTGCATTCTGATTATGCACACTCCTGGGTGGGCTGCCTACAGGTGATACTGAGCATGAGTAACTTATGGGTACTGAGGGCTAAGATGCTGAAGGGAAATCCTGCACACTTGTGCCCACCTAAGGAAATCAGGCAACTGTTGCAAGCCCTGGAAGCACTGCAGAACCCTGATGCATGCTTTGTAGAATCTGATCAAAATCTGGCTGTCGAGGTTCCCTTTCCTTTCTGTCTTCAGAAGTGGCTCCATTTTTCACCAGGACCTGTGCTAGTAGGTCACCAGGACACTGGTCTGGCAAGGTATGGTACTATTTAGAATCCCTAACAGCAAGACTGTTACACTCCACCCACTCCCTCCACCCTCTCCATGTGGCAGGACTGGTCCTAATCATGGATCTTGTTGTCTCCAAGGTGATACACACAGAGCTCTGAGAGTTTAATGGTCATCTCTACATACATCCAGTGGTGGAAAGAAACCAACCAAGAGTGGGCAGGAGAGCAAATATTGCCACTCCTACATCTGATCACCAAGGAACTAACACCCACTCAGTCAGTAAGGTGCCTATTAGATAAGTGTTCAGAACCATGGCATTTCATTATGCACTATTCTCATTACTCTGCCCTGATTCAAAAGCTCCAACATAGGATAGGCCAGAAGGAGGGACACATGAAAGTGCAAAGGGGATGGCAAGAAAAGGAGGCATCTGGCTTTTGAAGCTGGAGCTGACGTTGACTTGAAAGCTGAGCTTTGGTGATTCCTCTTTTTTATTCCAGCCTAGAATCAATGCCAGTATACAAGGTCTGGGGGCTGTACTATCACAATTACAAGGTGGCCAGGAAAGGGTCATCACCTACATCAGTCAAAACCTGCATGTAACTGAGAGGAACCATGAAAATCACAGCACCTTCAATCTGATACTGTTGGCCTTGGTGTGGACAGTCATCAAACAGTTTGCTGAAGCCTTGGCAAGAGCCAACTTTGCAGTTTGGATAGATAAACAAATTCATTTGGTGCTCTGAAGCAGTGTTAGGCAGCCCTTCTAGTAAAGTGTGAATTATGTTTGCATTATCACCTTAAAGAGCAACAAGGTAGCAGATGTCCTGTTAGGGTACTATTTAGCCAAACCCTACCTAGGTGAAGAAGCTGAAGAAATAAACCTAATAGAGGTAATATGCTTATGATGGTGGCCCAATCCTACAGAAAGTTTGCATCTGCTACCAGAAACTAAAAAGTTGCAGAGCGATTGGTCCCATCTTATACCGAAGATGGTATACTGGACCGTAAAATAATGTTCCCCTGTCAGTGAACTGGCAGGTTGTACTGTTAAGGGCCCAGTCCTTCGTTGTGACAGAAAGAATCCACATGGAAGCCGGACACTGGGGTGTCCACAAAGTGTTCACCTGGTTTTCAAGACAAGCCGTGTGTGGGTTTGTTTCAGTTGGTTGACACTGTGTGGTCTATTGAGTATCAAAAGGGGGCCATGGTCCCACCTCTGACTTATCACACATCTTTGCCACTGGCAGTAATTAGGAAAAGTGGAAAAATAGGTCCCGTAAGGTTATGTTGGTATTGCTATCTTGTTGGAATTAATACTGCTTTAAGTTGTCTTACTTTTTAAAGTTTAATATCGCAGAAATACTGTACTGTGATAACTGCATGTGATTAACCTATGAAATTATAATATACGCTATATGGGACAAACTATAACAACTGTATTTCTAAGAAGATATAGTCATATCATAAGAATCTTGGCTTCATTATTCACATGGCTGGGCTATTGATATTCCTGGTTATGTTCTCTTTCGGAGAGACAGGGTAAAAAGGAAAGGTGGTCGTGTCTGTTTCTATGTGAGAAGTGATCTCAAAGTAAGTGTGAAAGAGGACTTAGTTGATGGAGAGTGTGATGAGGTTGAAGCATTATGGGTGGAACTGCACATGGGTGTGTGTACTACAAAGGTAATAATTGGAGTTTGTTATAGTGTTAATGAGGAAATGGAGACTCAGCTCCATGCACAGATAGAAAGGACTGCAAGGGCTGGGATAGTGATAATAATAGGGGATTTTAACTACCGGGAAATTGACTTGAGTAAAGGCACTGCAGGAACAGTTAAAAGGCAAAAATGTATAAACATATTACAAGACAATTTTATAGTACAGTTCATAGAGGCCCCAACTAGGAATGATGCTCTGCTGGACCTGGTGATCTCAAACCATGCAGAGCTTATTAGGATTGTCTACATAAAAGAACATCTGGGTAGCAATGACCATAACATGATTTCATTAAATATTAGCTGTAAACAAAAAGAACATACTGGAAAGATAGAATCACTCAACTTAAGAGAGCAAATTTTCCAACGATGAGGGCTGCTCCCCAAGTCTGAAACTGGAAGGGAATCTATAAACACAGAGCAGAAATGGGAATTCTTCAAAAAGACTGTATGTGAACACACTGCAAAATACTGTATATTCCCAGGGGCAATAAGTTTAAAAAGCTAAAAACAAAACCTACGTGACTCATGGCCGAAGCTAAAAAGGCTGTAAATAATTAAAAAAGAGCTTTCAAAAAATATAAAATGAAGGAACGCTATCATCATTTAAATGTTACAAAGAATATAATAGAATATGTAAAAAGCAAATCACAGATTGCAAAAGTTAGATATAATAGAAAATAGTAAATAGCTCAGGTGTGAGCATGTAGGCCTTTTACAAAATAATTTAAAGTGGGTGACTGGGGACAAAAAGAAGGCAAATTTGTTAAATACCTTCTTCAGCTCTGTGTATACAAAGGAGCATAGGGGAGCTCATGTCCATAATGGGGATGATATTGACACAGCCCCAAATGATCCACAATGGCTCAAAATTAATATGGTCCAGAAATATTTAGACAGAACAGAGGTGAATAAAGCACCTGGACTGGATGGCATACATCCACATGCCCTAAAAGAATTATGCTCTGTCATTTCAAAGCAATTGTTTCTAATTTTTAGGGACTCTTTAATGACTGGCACAGTACCACTGGATTGGCGTAAGACCGATGTGGTGCCTGTATTTAAAAAGGGATCAAAAGTCTTTACCAAGTAATAATAGACCTTGATAGGATCAATTCCTTTCTGTAGCCCAAACTTGTCCTTGACTATTTTTTCACCACCAGGCCCGGGAGAAATAAAGTTCCACACACTGAAGAGTAAAATCTCTGAAAGTTTAATGCTTGCAAGCAGTATTATATAAGAATTCTACAGACGTTACTAGACCAGAATGACCAATGAAATATTATGCTCTTCTCAATGTAGATAGAAACTACAAATAGCTGATGAGTACCATATAAGGTGTTTCTGTTTACAGAAAAATGAAACTAAACTCAAGAAACGAGAGGGATGTTGCAAGAGAAACTCAAAACCAAAACTGTTCACACATCTAGAAATGGAGGCATTATACAAAATGGATGCCAGTTAAAAAGACATATTTCCTTACAGTTCCTCCCTTTTGTCACAACATGACAACACATCAAATTTCACAGTTGTTGTTTCCAATATGCATCCGGGTTCTTTTAAAACTTGTCAAAATGCACATGCAAAGTTTAGCAACAATATAGAACATAAATATTAGTAAAAGACATAGCAAAATCAGCATGGCTACTTTCTTAAACCATCCCAAAAAATCTCCAAAACTTCCCAACCAAAAGGGTTCCAGCCATCTTCGGCTACGGATAGAGCTCGTGCTTGTAAAGCATTTACCTGGGCTCTATGATTCTCAATAACTTTATAGTAGTCTGGAATCTCAGCAGATGTGTTATGTATCCATGTACAACACTCATAGTCAGTAGTAGACTCCCACAGCCCAATCAATGCTACACCTATTTGTTCTATTTTAATTATATTTATCAGCACCTGTTTCCTCAGTGCAACATTCAAGTTATGTTCAAGTTCAACATTCAATAAAACACCTCTAATTATGTTTCCTATGTTTTTTTTTTTCTTAGTGATATTTTACAAAGTTACCATCCTTGGGTGCTTTCCCAGTGACATTAAGTTTAGATTTACTACAAAATTCTTCCCCCTTCATTTGATTTGTTGCCTAAATGAAAACACCATTCAGGTTCCATCATAACTCCCAACACTTCAAATTTAGGCCTTGTAGTAATATTTGTAAGGATAATACTCAGATTACCAATAAACATTGATGTCACATTTTTTGGTGCAGCATACAATGGAATGTTCATGGTTCCAGGGTGGAGCATACTTCAAAGCCAACAACTCTCAAATCCTTGGCATGCCTGTACTTAAATTTCAACATTGACATATTTTCAGCCAGTTATCTTTTCGGCTCCTTTTTTAATTAGTTCAGTGTCATTCACAGTCTTACTGTTGTGGCCACAGATTGGCAGCCATTCTTCTAAGTGATAGTAGCAGTAGCTAGCCCAGTAAGCCACTAAAAAAGTTATTACTGAGAGAAAACCCAATCAAAAGAAAGTTCTTCCAAGCCGTCTCTGGATGAAGCAGCATCCTGAAGGTTGGAGGGCGTTGATAGATCTGTCTCATTTTCTTGTTCCGTCTGTTGCTCCTGGTTCTTTGGTGGTTTTGGGATCCTCTTTACTCTAGAAGCATGTATCCAGACATTGGAATCATGAGTCAGAACTGTGGTTCTCATCACAGCCGGCACTATGGTGGTTTCCCTGTATGGCGGATCTGCGATCTTGTGTCTGTGAAGGTCCTTAACAACTGCCTGATCTCCTGGCTTGTACGGGTAGGTTGGATCATCTGTGGGAAGAGGAAACGAGAGAGAGACATCACCATATACATCATTCGACACCCTAATCAATTCCTGGACATATCTTTCCTGGATTAATTCTAAATCACCTGGCATAACTACCAAAGGACCTCTTGTCCAGAAGGTGGGGAATGGCCTGGCCATAAGGATTTCAAAAAGAGAAAATTTGGTGACTTTATTAGGTGCCATCCTCATCTCAGCCTAAACAGCTGGTAGATACAACTCCCATCCCTTAAATGTCCCACCTGTTGCCTTAGTTTTTTCCTTCAGGGTCCTATTTGCCCGTTCTACCTGAGCAGAACTCTTGGATGGTAGGGTATGTGAAACTTCCAGTCAATGCTCATCAGTTTGGCTAACTGTTGTGTAACCTTTGATGTAAATCCTGGTCCTATGTCTAAGTCTATACTTACCAGACATCCCCATCGAGGGATGATTTCCTTTGCAAAAAACTTTAGCAAAGGTCTTCGCGTCCTCCTTGGTTGTTGCATGTCTGTTCTGGGAATGGTGTCCTCATGTATTAACTGAACACAGTCATGTTCCTCTGGTGGGTTGTCAGTTTCACCTTTTATCCCTAGCAAACAATTTAGCATAGCTAAGGGACCTGAGTTAGAACCTTCATATTTCACTTCCAAATTAGCATTTAAATTCAAAATTACCTCATAACCACTTGTCCTTTGTACTGTCATTTGCTGCGTAGTAAGGTTCTTAAGGACATGCAGTAAATGATGGGCAGTGTGAAGAATGGTTTTATGTCCCAAAGTCACACTCATTGAGTTCTCCACTCCATGGCACAGACGGCCAGGGCTCTCAGACATGCCAGCAAGCCCTGTACCGGACTTGGCACTACTTTTGAAAAATAGGCTACTGGTCTCATGTGTCCTCCAAGATCCTGAGCAACCCACAGCCATCATGGTTTTACAATTATCATGAGTATACACATGAAAATCAACATTGTAATTTGCTAAACCCAGAGCAGGAGAGGCAACTAGTGAGGACCACAAGGTTCGGCAAGCATTTTTGGATTCTTGGTCCCACTTAATGAGGTCTGAAGCCTGAGTTTTAGTGTGCTGCCTGAGTATGTTGTCATAATAGGAGCAGTCAGGTATCCATTGGCGACAAAAGTTGACCATACCAAGGAAGGAGAGCATTTCCTTTTTGTTTTCGGGCTGGGCAGACCCGTAATGGCTAGGATCCTCGACTGGCTCACCATTCTGGTTCCTTGTGACAGAGTGAAACCCAAGTGATTAACCAAAGTTTGATAATATTATACCTTATGCCTTGCCACCTTGTGTCCCTCTGTACCCAGAAAATTTAACAGAGATATAGTGTCCTGTCTACAAGCCTCCCTTTTGGGTGAACAATGTAATAAGTCATCCACGTACTGGAGCAACGTGGAACCATGGCGGGGTACCCAACCCTTTAAGGATTCTCGGAGGGCCATGGAATATACAGCCGGAGAATCCACGTAGTCTTAGGGCAATCTGACCCAGGTTAACTGTTTGTTGACCAGAGTAAAACTTAACAGTAGTTGTGTCTCTTCATCAACTTGGACAGAATAAAAAAGAATTGCTTAAATCGATCACAGTATAACACTGTGTACCATGTAGAATGGAGGCAATCAATGAGGGCACATCTTAGACAATGAGTGCTATTCTCCTCTTCCTTTATTTCTGTTGCTACCTCTTTCTCTAGGATTATAACTATGTTGTAACCCCTTAAGATGTGCTTTGTTGATAGATTTGGGGACCTCAAAACATCCAGCGGCATCTTTCTCCATAAATTGTTTTTCAAACGTACCTGCGTCCATCTCTGTCCAGTTTGAAATAAGCTTATTAACAGTAAAATTTCAGATCTGAATCCTGTCATCAAGGTTTGGATATATATAGTGCACATTCTTGCACTAGCCGTATCCATCCCAGCTCCTTCCTTTCAAACTTTTCTAAATCTTTTCACATGCTGTCACTGTATCTTTTTGTTCCTCACTTACAAGTAACAGCAGTTGCTAAGGATTTTCTACTCTTCCATATTCGCTCCATCTCGGCTGTCACCTCCTCCCACACCTTTTTCTGAGTGTCTTCCTTCAGCCATACATGAGTGGCTGCCGGGGTTCCAGGATCACCTAGAACATGTATTGTAGGCACCTTTGTCCAGTCAAACCCTGAGTTCATGTCATATCCCAAAATTCTGTCAGTTATTAATTTCATGTCCTGCTGTGAGCACTGTCTGCCTCATGTGGCTCTCTTTAAATAATTTATGCAGGCAATTGGATTCTTTCTGGGGTATGGACTATATCTCATTTAGAATCCACTGAAAACCACGGGAAAGCTACCTTATCTCCCAAGCACAGTCCCCTTATCATATCCTTATGAAACTTACCATTAGAACAATCTCTAGGAAAAGGACTACTGCTTTTCATACCCAGGGACCACTCGGCAATATTCTCTATGAAAGGGACCACATAATAATCATCCCATAACAATACCGTTATCACATATTCCTTACAAGTTAACCTAGACAATTCAGGATTTTCTTGTCTTTCTTTCTTTTTTTTAGCAATATCACTTAACACTTTACATGGAGGCTTAAGAATGTTGGGCAGAGGTCCCTTACCGTTGACTATACCCATCTTGAAGCAAAACAGCTGTTAGGCAAAGCACTAAATATTACAGTGTCAGTACTTATTCTCTGAAGCAGAGAGGCTGTAACACTGACAAAAACTTCTCAACAGCTCAGGAGTTTAACACTTAAAAGCATGGACCTTGTAATATCCCTATTCTTTAACACAAATATGTTACGTAAGAGTTTCTTAACATGCAGCAAATAAGCACTTATACTTCCATAATGGCAAAAATAAATGAGGACTCCTCTGAATTCGCAATATTATTCCTGCCTAGGCAATTTTTCCCCAGAGGTTCCAAATCTCCGAATTTCCTTTGAGGTTCCAAACCTCAAAGACTCCCGTGAGACCCAGCAATCTCAAACGGTGAATTTGGCTACTATTCCCGGGTTTCAAAGAGGGACAATCAAGGTAAAGACTTAAACATATAGCTCAGATTAATAATAATTAATCCTGAAAGGCGTTATACTCACCAAACATCTGGTGAGTGCGGTTCATGTTGGTTTTGCACTGGTGGATGGTGGAAGGACTATTGGCACTGAAGAAATTTATGAAAATATAAGTTTGTTTTTTTATCATGGGACGTTTTTTTGAACATGTCACTGGACTTTGCTTGTTTTTTGTATGTGTCACAAATTATTTTGTTTTTTGACACATATATAAATTGTAATATTTGCACTAATATTACTTATAGGTTGGGTATTTTACAGATTGTTTTTTGTGTGTTTTGCACTGTTCTGAGTTGAAAAAATGTTTTTTGGTTTTATACCTATGCACAGCAGCATCTCACGTGGATAAGTGTGTGGGGAAGGAGGTCCTGGGCGCTGAGGTCTTTTTTATTGATATAGCTCAGATTACCTGATCGGCTGCGTCTTTGTCCCAAACTTCTGACACCATATTGATAGGATCAATTCCTGTCTGTAGCCCAAACTTGTCCTCAAGTATATTTTCACCACCAGGCCCAGGAGAAATAAAGCTCCAGACACTGAAGTGTAAAAGCTGAATCTCTGAAAGTTTAATGCGTGCAAGCAGTATTATACAAGAATTCTACAGATGTTACTAGAACAGAATGAGCAATGAAATATTATGCTCTTCTTAAAGTAGATAGAAACTACAAATGGCTGATGAGTACCATATAAGGTGATTCCGTTTACAGAAAAATGAAACTAAACTCAAGAAACGAGAGAGATGTTACAAGTGTAACTCAAAACCGAAACTAACTGTTTACACATCTAGAAGTGGAGGCATTATACAAAATGGATGCCAATTAAAAAGACATATTTCCTTACAGACCTGTTAGTTTGGGAACATACTGGAGAGTTTAATAAAAGATCACATAGATGAGTTCTTGCTGGAAAAAAATATTTTACGCAACAGATAGCATGGATTCATGAAAGACAGAAGTTGCCAAACAAATCTGATTTCTTTTTACGAGGAGGTAAGCAAAATCTTAGATAAAGGAGTGGCTGTGGACATAGTATACTTCAACTTGTGTGCTTGTACCTCATACGAGCAGACAGTTTAACACTGACAGGAAGACTGAATGAACCACAGTGCTCCACAGTGCCATGGTAGTTCATTGAGAACTACAAGTCGACATCCACAAAGGATGTTGGTACTTGTAGTTCATTCACTCACAGAACTCTGTGAACAAATGACGTGGCCATGTGGGCAGAGACACGCACAGCAATGCTGATTTAAAAAACTGACATCTAGTATGGGAACTTCTCCTTATACTGCTGTCACAGGGAGGGGGGGATGAGGCAATGGCTGCAGCAGTGAGAACATGTTACATGTTCCACCCTAAAAACGGGTGGAACATGTAACATGTTTCCAAAGGTGAGCTTTTCCTTTAATAATGGCATGCAATTCCAAGCTGCAGTTTCCAAAGCAAGCAAAATCCTTTCTTGTATTAAGAGAGGTATTGACTGCAGAGAGAGAGACATTATTTTGCCCCAGCTCAACTCATTAGTAAGATTTTATCTGGAAAACGGAGTTCAGTTTTGGGCACAAACTCACAAAAAGGATACAGGAACTGGCGAAAGCACAGAGAAGGGCAACCAAACTGATAAAAGGCATAGAAGAGTTCAGCTAAGAGGAAAGATTAGAGGAACTGAATTTATTCTCTCTTGAGAAGAGGAGATTAGGGGGGGATATGATCAAAATGTATAAATACATACAGTAAGTGGTCCATATAGTAAACTTGATGTTGAGTTATTTACTTTAGGGTCATCACAGAGGACAAGGGGGCACTCTTTATATCTGGGGAAAATAGATTTAATCCCCAGATAAGAAAAGGCTTATTTACAGTAAGAGCTGTAAAATGTGGAATAGACTCCCTCAAGAGCTGGTTCTGGCCAGCTCAGTAGATTGCTTTAAAAAGGCCTGGATTCTTTCCTAAATCTACACAATATAACAGGATACTAACACTTATTGGTAAAGTTGATCAAGGGAATATCCAATTGCCTCTTGGGGGATCAGCAACAGATTTTTTTTACCTGCTGGAGCAAATTGGTTCATACTTTGCTGGGGGTTTTTGCCTCTTCTGGATCAACTGTGGGTATAGGATTGTGTACTGTATATAAGATTGTATAAATTTAGAATTTTTGTTCCCCTTTTATTGTCTGAACTAGATTGACTTGTGTCTTTTTTCAACCAGACTAACTATGTCATAAGGGTAAATCTACCACTTGTAACACATTGGCAATGACAGAATCAACGAGGTGAGGGAACCACTTTCCCTAATGAGTTTGACAGGCTAGCAAGGGAATGACTTCATAACAAAAGGTAAGTGGCCTCTTAGAAGTCCTGTTACTGACAAGTTGTCACTACAGACAGAATTGCTCATCTTGCAATAGCCTTAAAGCTGAAATTTAAGATGTTATATCTTGTTTTCCCTGATTCCTCTTTCCCCTCTCATCAACAGAATAATCATATTTTGAAATAAAACCTTTCTGTTTTCATTTGATACCTCACTTTAGACCCAAGGTAAAGGGAGATGTGGGCATTCCTAGGCAGGCTGTATTTACATGCAGACTGCCTTAGGTAACACTCCCATATGATGATAAGCCTTAATGATTGAAAGACCTAATATTCAATGAATGAAAAGAGTGAGCCAAGGACAGTAACCCTGGGGAGGAAAGGGCATGATGATGCTGGACATTCTCTAGTCAGGAATCAAGGTGAGCCCTATCTGACTTGCTGCAGCTTCTAATGCACACACCTCACAGTTTGCAGTCAAACCAAGACTGAAGGTAAGACTTGAGCTTAGCTTTAAACTGTGAAAAAATAAAAATTGCATCCCACCATGTTCTCACCCAGAATATTGGGTGAGCTGGGGGTTCCCAATCTACTAAAATATTTCCAGGCCGCTCAGTTGGCATTGCTGATCTCATTTCACAGTCGACATAGCCACTCACTATGGATGCAGCTAGAATCATCTATCCTTCCTACGAGAACAGTCAGCCAATTATTATGAGATAATGAAAAAAACTCCTGCGCTCAATGGAACACCTATTAATAAGCAGCACACACTCACCTCAACCACAAGGAAAGAACATAAAAATACAAAAAATAGTGCAGCGCTAACAACCTATACTAAAATACAAATGAGATAAATGGAAATATCACATATAGAATGCACAATAAATATTCAGTGTTAGGTGCTTATAAAATGAATACTATGTGCAGCAGTCCATAAATGCCAATGATGATGAAAAATCACAGCAAAACTCCGTGAGGTGATCACAGTGCCACTCAGTGTGCGGTCAATCCACAGATGGCCAAGATGGCCCCTCACCTCCTTGATGCGACCCACTGGGCCAAACAGCTATGTAGGTGACCTTATACACCCAATAAGGTATCATCAAAGGATGGAACGTATGGATAGATCCCTCCAATATCTTCTCCTATCTCCTAGGTACTCGATTCCACAAAACCGTTTAAGAAATGCATGCTCCTCTGAGGAAGTCACGTGGATCGTGACGTAAACGCGTTAAGGTACGCACTGACATCTTTTTCCGGTGGCGCGGTGACATCATTTCCGGCGTCGGTGACATTTCTGGAGGGAGTGTGGAGCAAGTGGAGCTGCATGCATTTCTTAGCATGAGAACCATGGAAACACACCCATGATATGGGAAAAAGCTGATCTTTGTCATTTTACATGTAAGTGGGCATTTTATTTATATTCATGTTATTATTAAAACTGGATTACACTATGGAGGATCTTCTTTGTTTTTAATGGTATCTTAAACGGTTTTGTGGAATCGAGTACCTAGGAGATAGGAGAATATATTGGAGGGATCTATCCATACGTTCCATCCTTTGATGATACCTTATTGGGTGTATAAGGTCACCTACATAGCTGTTTGGCCCAGTGGGTCGCATCAAGGAGGTGAGGGGCCATCTTGGCCATCTGTGGATTGACCGCACACTGAGTGGCACTGTGATCACCTCACAGAGTTTTGCTGTGATTTTTCATTATCATTGGCATTTATGGACTGCTGCACATAGTATTCATTTTATAAGCACCTAACACTGAATATTTATTGTGCATTCTATATGTGATATTTCCATTTATCTCATTTGTATTTTAGTATAGGTTGTTAGCGCTGCACTATTTTTTGTATTTTTATAGCCAATTATTATGGCTACC
Organism: Staurois parvus; assembly: GCF_062004578.1. Taxonomy (NCBI): domain Eukaryota; kingdom Metazoa; phylum Chordata; class Amphibia; order Anura; family Ranidae; genus Staurois; species Staurois parvus. Next base: position 5,198,924 of record NW_028318357.1, read on the forward strand.
AAGAAAGATCGGCCCCCAATTCTTTGTCCAACACTTTCCTTTTCCCTTGGCTTGTGGGACAGGCTGACCGAGAAACATAACTTCAGATCGGCTCATACCCCCCTGGCCCCCCTACTGGAAAATGACCTTCACAACTGGTCTCACACTCCAAACTTTTTTATGGTAGACTAACAAGGGCCTCCTAAATATAGCAGACTTTTATGATCATAGTGGCATCATGCCTATGCACTACTTTCAGAAAAAATATGACACTCTGCCCATGAAAAATGTCCATTAGGCTCAAATCACACATTATATCCACTCCCTGAAAAATTATCATATCTTTCCACATCCATGTCTATGGATTACCTATGCAAAACTATTGATATGCAATCTGGTTATATTTTGCAGCTATATAATAATATCCTGTCCACCACTGACACCAAATTCAACAGGACAGAAACTTATGATATTACAGAATGGCATAGATCGACCCGGAAAACCTCTGCATCAGTAATGAATACTTCCCTAATCAAACCCAATTATAAAGTGTTGCTGAGGTGGTATCTAGTCCTGGTCAGGGTGACTCGTTGGGTACCGGGGGCATCCCCCCTCTGTTTCAGAGAACGTGGACAAGCAGGCACGGCATATCATATCTGGTGAACTTGCCCAAAAATCTTCCGGTTTTTGGATTCTTATTTATAATTTTATCTATTCCCTCTCAGGAATCAGCCTAACTAAGTCCTCCAGACAGGCACTGCTTGGTCACCCCATGGAGGGAGCCCCTCAGCCCACAAAGCGCCTAATAATGTTCCTTTTCATAGTAAAAATAATCACTATAGCCAGATTCTGGAAATCCCCCATGATACCTTTAGAGCTCCTGAAAACTAAATTATCCTGGATTATGTTGAATGAGTGCCTTTCAGCCATTTTACAAGATAAAATGCCCCTGTTGGAGAAAACATAGGACCCCTGGATCAGGTATATGATGGGCAATACCACTTAACCTGAAAATAAGATAGGAGGGATAGGCTAACATCTCCCTCTCTATATCTCTTTATTTTCCTTTCTTGTTTTTTTTTTACCATTTCTTTCCCCTTTCTTCGTTTCTTCTCTGCCTTGGCTCTCCAACCTGATTGGAAGTGCTGTAAGGCCGTTGTTTGGCCTCCCTGGGTTAAATTATTCCCCCATTGAGGGGATAGACCAGGGGTGGGCAAACTTTTTGACTTGAGGGCCGCAATGGGTTCATATATTGGACCCGGGGGCCGGACCAAGAGTAGATAAATGATGTGTATGTGTCATCCATAGTAAGTATAGTAATATTCCCCCATAGTAAGCATAGTAATTAATCCCCCATAGTAATTAATCCCCCATATAGTAATTCATCCCCCATATAGTAATTCATCCCCCATATAGTAATTCATCCCCCATAGTAATTCATCCCCCATATAGTAATTCGTCCCCCATATAGTAATTCGTCCCCCATAGTAATTCATCCCCCCTATAGTAATTCATCCCCCATAGTAATTCATCCCCCATATAGTAATTCATCCCCCATATAGTAATTCATCCCCCACATAGTAATTCATCCCCCACATAGTAATTCATCCCCCATATTAATTCATCCCCCATATTAATTCATCCCCCATATAGTAATTCATCCCCCATATAGTAAGTCCTCCATATAGTAATTCATTCCCCATATAGTAAGTCCTCCATATAGTAATTCATTCCCCATATAGTAAGTCCTCCATATAGTAATTCATTCCCCATATAGTAAGTCCCCCATATAGTAATTCATTCCCCATATAGTAAGTCCTCCATATAGTAATTAATTCCCCATATAGTAAGTCCCCCATATAGTAATTCATTCCCCATATAGTAAGTCCCCCATATAGTAATTCATTCCCCATATAGTAAGTCCCCCCTATAGTAATTCATCCCCCATATAGTAAGTCCCCCATATAGTAAGTCCCCCCCCTGTGTCAATTCACTTACCTTTGGTCCGCGCGTTCCTCTCGTATTCCCGCGCCGTTCTGGTCTTCAGGGAGGACTGTGAGAGGAGTTCGTCACGCTGCCCCGCCTACATCCTGGCTGCCCCGCCTACATCCTGACAGCTGCAGAGTCCTGACGTCCGAGAGGAGGGAGGGGGGCGGCCATCCGAGAGGGGGGGCGGCCATCCGAGAGGAGAGGAGGGGAGAGGAGGGAGGGGAGCGGGCGCCCGGCACACAGGAGAGCCGCATCTAAATTTGTAAAGAGCCGCGGCTTGCCCACCACTGGCCTTGCGGGAGCCTAGCTCCGCGGGCCGGATTAAAAGGTCCGCCGGGCCGTATACGGCCCGCGGGCCGTAGTTTGCCCATTGCTGGGATAGACAAACGTTTTGAGGAATCACACTGGTTATTGAAATAAGGGCATTTTGGGGACTCTCCGATTGGGCCCACTCGCCCGTTGCTTATCATTCATTCAGTATGTATTCGATAAAAACTCAGGAAAATTTTTTCTGTTTGCATGCTTTTCTGGAATGTAGCACATATATATTTTAACCACATACAGTTATCAAATTGCAATGCTTTTCTGATACCTGCGCCCTAAAGCTCAACTCCACAAAAATATTTTGTTTTGGATAGAATGTGGATGAGTTAAGGATTTATTTCTATCTGTGCCCCTGGTCAAGTGATTTGCTCTCCCTTCCTGTCCCAATTATAGTTTGTCATAGGGACAGGAAATTTTAAGAAATCTATTTAATAAGGATACAGACAACAACAAAGAGAGTTTATCTAGGGCGAGAGGGTTAGAATTTTTGTTGCTGACAGATTTTTGTTGTTACCTGTGTCTTTCTATTCTGGTGACATCTGTTGTCATTTTTACTTACCTGTTTGTACAAGGACATTAATATAGATATGTAGAAAGCAATAAGAACTTGAAATAGGTTCTAACCCTTCCAAGCTCGCACCACACACTTAGGTGCTGATGTAATAACCCACTAATTGTTTCATATACGAAATACCCAATAGGGTTCAGGAGAAAATACATTTTTTTTTTAATTTGTGTGTATCTGATTGGGTGTTTGAGTGTGAAGTGACACAGGCTTAGAAGAAAATGACCCCTTTAATAAATCAGTCCTGAACTCTTTATTACTTGTTTTATACATAATAGGCAGTCCTAAAATCATTTTACATGAATCTTTTGAAATAATAAAAATAAATATAGGTTAAGTATTAGAGTAATTTAATGATTACATTTTCATTGAATTTGTCTTCTTAAATATATAAATGCTATCATTTAAGAAGAATAACATAGATGTAATTAAAACCATAATAGACTTTTCATCATTAATCAATGTGATTTTGGTGAATAACATGACTGGTCTGAAACAATAACATTTGATGACAAGCATAATTAAATAAAACATAAGTGATGAAACGCTCAACATGTTTTACTGAGGTAGTCCAGACAGCAAGTTATTAACTGTTAACTAAACACTGTTTTGGCACAGAATGTACAATACTAGAATAGCTTAAAAGACTACTGTGGAAGTGGCTAATCAAAGATTTGACTGTTAAGCCGGACTCAGAAAGTTCTACTGTGTTTGTTGTCTTGTGAAGGAACTAGCAAGAAATGAGATGACAACTGGTAAATTAAAATGAGTAAGCACCACATCTATGTGTGTGGTGGAATTTTTGGATGTGGAGTTGTGGTCAGCTTTGTGCGGTCAGCAGTGAATATAGATCAGAATCTGCACACAGAACAGATATTTTAGTTAGACATCTGTTTAAAGAAAATTTATAGTGATTTTTTGTTTTTAATTTCCATCTTTATATATTTTGTTCAGGATTAAAAAGTAGTATTTCATTTTTTAAATATTTGTTTTCAAATTTCATATTTATTTTTCCAATCAGCAGGTGGAGCACTGGGCTCCCTTTTACATGTTTAAAAGTCTGCTTTACTTAGTCTGTTCTTCAGAATTCATATTTACACACATACAACTGAATGAGTCAGGGTAGTGGCAAATCTCTCTTGCCTCTGACCCACCTTTCCTGTTCAGATGACCCATACAGAGGTGCAATTATAGACTGTGAGTCTGCATTAGAAGAAATCCTGCTCTCTATGCTGAAAACCCCTCTAATCCCAGGTCATTGGTGTATGAGGTTTAAATGTTTATTTTTAAAAGATTTTTAAACAGTAAAAGCTAAAAAAACCTCACTTTAACATGAGTTAAATGTAATTACAATTACATTTTGAAGAAAGAATCTGCATAAAGAATACTCTGGGCAATATGGGTCCTTTTCAGGCCTTGGGGTTAGTATAATAAGTGCCTCCTGTATGAAACAAGGCTGGGTGGATTTTGCAAACAAATATAGAGTTCAAAAGGTTTTGGAGCCAGGAGATGAAGGTAAGTTGCATAAAACTCTACAGTGGGGCCATAAGTGAGTGCCTGGTGCTTTTGCTCTAGCAAAGAGGGAAAAAGCAGTGTGTATTTATTTCTCGGTGCCTCCGCAGAGTTTTTTTTATCTTCCATGACTGTACAACCCTAGCTCTTTCAATTTAAACCACACAATTTTTGGAATAAGAATGGTTACCTCCCTGGAAGTGATGGTGTGGTCAGCATGGTATACCTAGCTTTTCCACAGGCATTAAAGTGATTGTAGATCTAGCTGGAAAGTGTGCTGGGGATTATTTTGTATTGTATTGTTCAACCTCACTTATAGCCCATATGTATGCATGTTTAGTATATTAATGCTAGCAAACAAAGGCCACATGGTTGTAGCCTAGGACCAAGCTCAACTAACCCAATGTTAAGTGTTCCTCTTTGTACCAGATGTCTCAAAGTAAATTTTCACATAATCGTGTAGTGTTGAATATTTACTATCATGGACATCCTGCAACAAAGAATGGTCTGTAGTTGCAAAGCTCCCCTAAAAAAACTAAAGTCTGAAGGTGGGTGTACTGATAGGCTACTTACCTGCACAGCATGCTTGCACATTATGGCACACTTACTCCCTACTGTGCCCCCTTCAGTGCTGCCAGGTTCAAGCATGCAGTTGCTGCTCTGTACCCCACTGTCCTGTTTCTCCTTTTTGGCTATTGGGCAGACACTGATGATGTAACTCATGGTCAAGCGCACAAGAGTTACACTGTCCTCTGTACCCGGCTCCATTCTTGACATCATACAGAATGAGCTGAGATTGTATATATAATTACATTCACTTATCCTTTGTCCAGCAGTCTAACATTCTTGGAGTTCTCCCTTAGAGAATCCAAAAATTATCTACTCTGCTGGATCAAGAAGGACATCTAATTTTAAAATTATGTACAGCAGAGATGTATATGATAACAAAAAGACAAAAAAAGCAGATAAAATCATAGCAAAATGTGTCACATGATTTAAAAGAAAGTGAGGAGGCCAGTAGTAGTAACCTTTAGTACATATTACCTAACCCTCCCTTTTAGATTCTAAGCTCTAACGAGCAGGGCCCTCTGATTCCTCTTGTATTGATATGGATTCTGTATAATAATGATAATATTAATAATGATTATTATAAAAAAATTATGTTTCTCATAAATGCTCAATCTCTCCATCTTTTATTTACCACCCTATGACTAACGGGTGATGACAACTGCTCTCAGGAAGATCAATCAGGAAACAAATTAATTATGTTACAAAACAGAATATCTGTCCTGATTGCTATTGTTCTCTCCAGAGGTAAGTGGCACCGTTAAAATCTGTGTGCACAGGTTTCCACCACTTTTTTCTCCCCATGGAGGTAAGCATGAACAATCAAGTAAGCCAAGAACTGTTGTTTAAATAGTGTTCTCATTGTGAAGGAACCATAGGGAAGCAGTACATCTGGACTTTGCTACAAATAAGTACCACTTTGTTGAAAAATACCTAAAGAATTGAGCTCTGTCATTTCAAAGCCATTGTTTCTAATTTTTAGGGACTCTCTAATGACTGGCATAGTACCACTGGATTGGTGTAAGGCCAATGTGGTGCCAATATTTAAAAAGGGGTCAAAATCTTTACCAAGTAATTATAGACCTGTTAGTTTAACTCTATAGTTGGGAAGATACTGGAGAGTTTAATAAAAGACCACATAGATGAGTTATTGCTGGAAAAAAATATTTTAAGCAACAGACAGCATGGATTCATGAAAGACAGACGTTGTCAAACAAATCTGATTTCTTTTTATGAGGAGTTGAGCAAAACCTTGGACAGAGAGGTGGCGGTGGACATAGTATACTTGAATTTTGCAAAAGCATTTGACACAATTCCCCACACATGGCTAATGTGTAAGGTAAAGTCTACAGCCTTGGAAAAATCAATTTGTAAATGGATAGAAAACTGGCTAAAAGATTGTATTCAGAGAGTAGTGGTTAATGATTCATACTCTGAATGGTCTAGGGTTGTCAGTGGTGTACCCCAAGGTTCAGTGTTTATATTTATAAACAATATAGGGTCTGGGATTAAAAATCCAATTTCAGTCTTTGCAGATGACACCAAGCTGTGCAGTGGAATAACGTCCTTACAGGATGTCTCCAACTTACAAGCCGACCTCAATGCACTGTTTAATTGGGCAACTATGTGGCAAATAATGTTTAATGTTGATAAATGTAAGGTTATGCACTTGTGGGCTAAGAAATGCATGTATCATACATACTAGGGGGAGTACAACTGGGGGAATCAATGGTGGAGAAGGATCTGGGAGTTCTGGTAGATCACAAGCTTAATATTGGCATGCAATGCCAAGCTGCGGTTTCTAAAGCGAGCAAAATCCTCTCTTGTAGTAAAAGAGGTATAGACTCCAGAGAGAGAGAGATCATATTACCCCTGTACAAATCATTAGTAACACCTCATCTGGAATATGCAGTTCAGTTTTGGGCACCAATTCACAAAAAGAACATTGGGGAACTGGAGAAAGTACAGAGAAGGGCAACCAAACTGATAAGAGGTATGGAGGAGCTCAGCTATGAGGAAAGATTAGAGGAACTGAATTTATTCTCTCTTAAGAAGATATTAACCACTTGCCTACAGGGCACTTATACACCCTTACTGCCCAGGCCAATTTTCAGCATTCAGTGCTGTCACACTTTGAATGACAATTGCACGGTCATGCAAAACTGTACCCATGTGACATTTTTATAATTTTTTTCACACAAATAGAGCTTTCTTTTGGTGGTATTTAATCGCCGCTGGGTGTTTTATTTTTTCCGCTATAAACAAAAAAGAGCAAAAAATTAAAAAAAAACGTTTTTTTTTGTTTCTATTATAACATTTTGCAAACAGGTAACTGATGAGGTGGCACAGATAGGCAGCACTGATGAGCACTGATAGGTGCTACTGATTGCTGGCACTGATGAGCTGGCACTGATGATGCTACACTGATATGCAGCAATGATGGGCACTGATAAGTGGCACTGATGGGCACTGATAGGTGGCACTGATGGGCAGCACTGATGGGCACTGATGGGTGATACTTACTGATGGCACTGACTGGCAGCACTGCTGGGCACTGACTGGTGGCACTGCTGGGCACTGATGGGTGGCACTGCTGGGCAGCACTGATGGGTGTCACTGATAGGGGGGCACTGCTGGGCACAGGTTGGTGGCCCTGCTAGGCACAGATGGGTGGCACTGCTGGGCACTGATGTGCACAGGTGGGTGGCACTGCTTGGCACTTGTGGGTGGCAAAGCTGGGCACAGGTGGGTGGCACTGGTGGGTGGCACTGCTGGGCACTGATCATCAGAGCACTGATCATCAGTGCCCTGATGATCAGTGCCGATCTGTTTTCTGAAGTTGCCGGTTATCGGTAGTACTTTCCTCACGATGTGACAGCGTGAGGAAAGTGCAGCCGGCAACCGGGAACTGCATTTACCCGGTGATCTGCTCTGTCATTGGACACAGCTGATCACATGGTAAAAGGCTGCTATGATTGGCCTTTTACCACATCACGTGATAAGCTGTGTCTGTATGACACAGCGGTCACGGAGATCGCTGGGTGCACGCTGCTAGGGGCGCATGGGAGAGCACGTTCTGGGAGGACGTCATATGACGCCCTCCCAGAACTGGACAACTGTGCTATAGCCGTCATTCGGCTTTAGCCTGGTTGCCAAGTGGTTAAGGGGGAATATGATCAACATGTATAAATACATCAGTGGTTCATATAGTGAACTTGGTGTAGAGTTATTCACCCTGAGGTCATCACAGAGGACAAGGGGGCACTCTTTACATCTGGAGGAAAAGAAATGTAATCTCCATACATGGAAAGGTTTCTTCACAGTAAGAGCTGTGAAAATGTGGAATAGACTCCCTCAAGATTTGGTTCTGGCCAGCTCAGTGGATACACAGAATATAACTGGATATAATATTTATAGGTAAAGTTGATCAAGGGAATATCCGATTGCCTCTCAGGGGATCAGGAAGGAATTTTTTTCCCCTGCAGGAGCAAATTGGTTAATACTTTGCTGGGTTTTTTGCCTTCCTCTGGATCAATTGTAGGTGTAGGATTATAACTTTTTTTTTTTTATGATTGAACTGGATGGACTTTTGTCTTTTTTCAGCCAGACAAACTAAATAACTATGTTGTGTAGGACAAAAGTTCTGACAGTAGTCAATAACTATACAACACCCAGGTTACTAACGTAAGCATTGCTAAAACTAGTTGCATACCCTAGCACAAGGGCTTATTTTATGATTTTTAAGAGTAAAACATAATAGTCTAAGAAAATTCAGCAAATATACAAGAAGCACAAACAATAATGCATCTTTCTAGTTATTGATAAGTGATGAAAGATAAAATGGCTATTTGATCATAGTGTTTGCAATAATTTAAACCTAGTTGTAAAGTCATTCTCTGCAGGGAATTGTTTACAAGAAATATTATCAGTATAAATTAACAGGTAGAGTACCTGGGAGTAAAAATGTACAAAACATCTTCTACCATCCAAAGCACAAACAAAAAAATCAAAAATAATCTCTAATTTCAAACTTGTATCATTTACATTGCATTAGATTATGGCAAATTATATCTGTGAAGGCTTTTATTTATTCCTATTGACCTGGTCATAATATATCTAGTTGGAGTTAGTCACATTCAACTGGATTTGTTCTGTAATGTAGAAGATGTTTTGAAGCTTTTCCAAGAAACTTTATCAGTTTTAACAAGTTACAGAAAAATAGCCCAAGGACAGAAAGATGTAAAAATTGTGGAACCTCCTGTCCTAGTTACATTATGCCATCCTTGTTGCTTGGAAGGTTTCATAAATGTTAATGCTTCAATTTTTACATTGCTAAAGGTGTAAAATGTTGTCAAATCACAGAGGAAAAGATGGAAAAATGGCATTATATTTGGAAGACAGGTGGTGTCAAAAACCTTTAACCCTGTTCAGTGATAATTGTTCCAGTGTGATGTAGCAGGCCTCCTTCAAGTTTTTTGCAAACCAGTTGTCCTCTTTGTCCATAATGTGCACCTCACTATTCTCAAAAGATTGTCCCTTAAGAATGTTCCTTAAGCTGTAAAAACTAAGTCTTAACCTGTAGAATTTGCTATGGTGTGCCATTTGTTTATTTAAAGGTTGCATCGTCCCCCCATTATATTGGGTATTGGATCTTTTAGATGTACAAGGTTCTGACTCAATGCATTGCTGGGCTTGTAAGACAGAGTGATACAATGTTTGTTCAAGATCCCTTTGAGGCTTTTTCAACATTCATTCCAGCTATATAGGGAATGACTATATTACTCCATGTGTTCTGCTTCTCCCCTCTGATGGTCTTTAGAAAAGATACAAAACATTGATCAGACCTTGTACTATCATCTCTATCCTGAGGAAGCTACATCTTGCCTATATGGACTCCTTAAGATATACAATGGAGATGCCACATGCTGAAACGTCAGGCACTCCCAAACATCTCAAGCTGTTCCAGACCACTTTCCCTTTCTGGCAGAAGCAACCACTCTTCTCTTTTCTAGAGGGGGCATACCAATCAGCTGGGGACAGACAGCCCAGGGCACCGGCAGCCTGCTAACACAATAGACTAAGTGTTGGGAGCTTCTGGGAACCATGGGATTACTGCGTGAACAACAGATAGATCCCTGACCCTCCTCTGCCATTGCCATTTAAAAGTTAAATGCAGACTTTCAATATGGGAAGTTGTAAAATGCCTGTGGTACCCAGGGGTACACTAAGAAAAAGCACTTTTGCATCATGCAGCATACCATGGTTATTGGTGGGCATATACTGTAGAGATCACACCTATCAGAGGGAGTGGCTTAACAGGTATAGGGTAAATAGAATATGAGCTTATTTCTGTACACACTGCACATGTACTCATATGTTGCAGTCCTTGTATCCACAAAATATGCCTTAATTACTTTGCTAGTCTAACAGGCACAACAAAACAATTAATTAAATAATAGCAAAGAAAAAGATTCCATTATGTATGCTTTTCTGGACACATAATGGGGTTGTTTTTTTTTACTAAAACTAGAGAGTGCAAAATCTGGTGCAGCAGTGCATAGAAATCAATCAGCTTTTAGACTGCATTCACACTTGAGCGTTTTGCAGCCTGAAGCTCGAAGCTCCAACAAAGCTCAAACTTAAAAAATCAATTGTTCTCTATGGTGACTGTTCACATCTGATCGCATGAACAGGCACCATAGAGAACAATTGATTTTTTAAGTTTAAGCTTTTTTTAGAGCTTTGAGCTTCAAGCTACAAAACGCTCAAGTGTGCATTCAGCCTGAGGTTTTACTGCCAAAGCTTAATTGAACAAGTTGAAGTTAGAAGCTGATTGACTACCAAGCACAGTTGCACCAGATTCTGAATGAACCAGTTTTAGTAATTCTCCCCCAATATACAAAGAGAGCTAACACTTTATCTGTCCCGAGCAACATAGAATATAAAGTTCAGGTCAGGGCTATTTAAAATACAATGAAGCATATAAGGTGCAGTGGTAAGGACTATATAATATACAACCAATTAGAAAAGATGCAGTGGTCAGGACTATCTAGCATACAGAATAAATCACTCAGGACTATGTAGCATACAACACAGTATATAGAGTGAGGGATCAGGACTATCTAATAAACAACATAGGGTGTATAGTGAAACGGTTATATGTAGTGCAGCGATCAAGACTATGTAGCATACAACATAGCAAAAAGAGTATAACAATCAAGATTGTTTGATCAGTGTGCCCCCTTTATTGCGTAATATACAACATAGTGTATGGAGTGAAGAAGTCAGCCATTTGGATTGTACAGAGTGCAGGGGTCAAGACTACAGTATGTACAACATCAGTTGCTCAGTGTGTCCTATTACATTGGAGCTCAGTATACTCCCTTACATTGGTGGTCAGTGTTTGTTGTGCCCTCTTACACTGGTGATTACATTTATGATCAGTCTACCCCTTAGCATTGTTGGTCAGTGTACCACCTTATATATTGGTGGTCAGTGTGTCCTTGATATTGGAAATCAATGGTGCGTGTGCCTCCTTACATTGTACCCCCTTACACAGGTGGTAAGTGAGAACTTTTACATTTGTGAGTCAGTGCACATTGGTCAGTGCACAGTATCCCCTTTAGAATAGTGGTCAATGCTCAGTATACTCCCTTACATTGGTGGTTCATACTTATTTTGCCTCTTTTATTGTGACCCTTAGCAATGTTGATCAGTGTGCCCTCCATTGATTGTCACCCTGGCTGCCCTCCTCCTCACAATCCAATATATTTAAAATCTTGGTGGTGGTGACAACAGGTGGATGGGCAAGCAGGAAGGCTGAGGGCGTCGTGGCTGGTGGAAGTGCTGGTTTACTGCAAGCCTGTTCCTGCCAGAAAATACACATAGATTTCAGTTATTCACTCTCACTAGCTGAGAGTGTCAACGATTTCAAAAAACATTTGGATGTCTTCCTCAGGAAGCTAAATTTATTAGGCTATGGGAGTGGTTAGAGAATTAAAAAAACAAATAGATTGAAATGGAAGGACCTGTATCTTTTTTCAACCTTAAAACTATGTCTACCCACAATCATTATGGAAGATGGGGGACTCAGGGGACAGGTACAGTAGTGAAAGTGCTTTAATAAAATGATGGATGGTGGTGACTGTTGATGGGGGTGTTATAGCACAATCAAGCAACCAGCCTGGTGTTGCAACTGACTTCCTCAAGTTTACCTTACCAGTGCTGCCTTCCTGTCCCTTGCTTGGCTCCAGCTTACAACAATGTCTGCTACTTCCAGTTACTGTATGTGGGAGAATGTGACCTCCTCCCTTGTGACAGTGCTTGGGCCTAGCAATCACCAGGAGTCTAGTGCTGACTGCAACGAAGAAAGGATTGGTGAAGGTATGTAGGAATGGTATACGTGTAAGGATGCTGGAGGGACCCATTGCAGAGACTCTGTCATCTATGCACTACATTAGCAAGGAGACAGTGAGGCTGATTTACTAAAGGAGTTCAGAATCTTTACTGAACAAATTTGAACAAGTGAAGATTTGCATCAGTTATGCAATTTTGTAAAAAATCGAGTTCCTGTTTATCTGTCTTCACCTGCACATGACTGGTTATTCAAAATAAACACAGCTACAATTTATTGAGTAAAGATTCTCTACTGTTTTAGTAAATCAGCCACATAGCCCAATGTGTCTTTAAATAGACTAACTTTCTGTTGTGTCTCCAGGGGAATTTTCCGCAACCAAACTGAGACAGCAAAAAAAAACAACAAACAAACACCTACCAGGTGCCTACAACCCCCCCCCCCAAAAAAATAAAATACTTTAGATATACTTTACGTTTTTGGGGTGAATAAAATGTCATAAATATGAACAAAAATGTATACAGCTCCACATCTGGCCTCAACCGGGTGTGATATATGAATTATAACACTCTGCTGCTCTCGTGAATACTTGTGTATACAATAAAAATATCATTTTACGTACAAATGCAGACACCAAGGAACAAGTCTATTCCAATCCACACATAAAACACAAACAAGCTGTAATAAAACCAACATGTTGGTAACTATAAACACTTCTAAATAAATCTAAAGTAAATCCATACTTGTGGGTGTCATACTTAAATTAGTTCTTCACAGACAACAATTGCCTGTTTTTCTCTAATTAAAAGCAGCAATTATGCCTTTAAATGTTTAGTCTATAATCCTCCTTCACACTTTATGTGGAAAACATTTGCCAGTAGATGAGTGCTGATTTAATGCTATTTTTCGTTTTCAATTAAAATAACGCTTCTTTACTTTCTATATGAGCAAAGCCGTACTTTCAGAAGTGAGAAGTAAAAACTGTGGAGCTGTTTGTTGAAATGTACAAATGCTACAAGTATAATATTCAGCTACTGATTAAAAAAAAGGAAAAAAAAAAACCTCACACACATCCATGGTACATTAGCCTTGCAATGGAAATCAGTGTGTTTGCTTATGGCACCTTTCCATCATTAACACTTTTGCAGTCACACTTAGAGGAGATCCAAGGGCAATAGGTACAGTCTGGATGTCTGCTTTGCTGAACACTCTCTATTCAACTTGATGTGAGACAATATGCCTTTGTGGAGGTAAATGAGTTCGCACTTTGACCTCTGAGGTGGTATAGATGACTTCAGTCAGGTCCCCCCAGTGTTTCTTAACTACTCATACCCAAATAGAAAAAGGCAACAATTAAGGGTTAATGTAACTCACACATAGTATTTTCTTAATCTGTTTTCTCAAATGCCTAGTGATTTGCAGTTTGGTAAATAAAATGTATTTGCTATTAATAGTTCCTGCCAATCAAACGTGTGACAGCACACACACACAAATAGGCCGGTACGAGAATACATAATTATATTTTACAGGATCAGCCTAGATTTTGGTTATAAAAAGTACAGTATAAATTTAGATAAAATATACAGAAATTGATCAAGTCTTCTCAAATGTTACAGGAGAAACTTTAGATTCTCAGTTATTTCCAACATCTTTATCATAAAATGTATAAATTATTAGTCATGTGTAGAATTATTGTATAGAAAGTCAGCACAACCCCAACAAAATAATATAAAAGAGGGTTGTATTAATCTTGTAGAAAATGCAGACATAATACTTGTAGAAATATCAGACATATATAACATAAGTGCAGTGTAACATACTGTGTATGAAACAGTATACAATCTGGGGAATTAACTACCATTATAGTGGCGCAGGAAACTATCATGAGTGGTGTGCGTCACATTAACTAAGCAGATAGACCAGTTTTGATATGGCTCAATGTAGAAAGAAAAGTAAGTGGACCCCACCTGCTCAATTCCATACTGTTGAAATATTTATAACAGCTTGTTAAATGAGACGTTAAACAGATACATTGGTCTAATTTATCTATGATAACCTATCCATCCAATTTCAGGAGACCTGAGTGGGAGGCTTTTTGAGCTTTTGGTTGAGAAATAGAGTTGAATATTGTATACTGTGGGTAGCTAACCATCTTAATTACCACCATCCCCATGTTGTCTTACCAATGTATAAATAGTTTTACAGGGGGGACTTTTATTGTGAAAGTAAGAATAGTAAATTACAGATAGTGCATGTCAGAAAACTTATATTAATAATTTTTTTAATTCATCCATGATAAAATAAACCAGCAATATATGCTTACAAAAACCTTCTACACTATTTACTTGGGATACTTGAAAGATGATCAATTACAAAACACACAATCAAATCAAAAGTATTACAAAATGTGAATCTGTTTCATGGTATTCGGCTTCCTCAGAACAAGGCAATAACCACGGTACTAATATAATCAATTGTGGGATGACTACTCACTTAAAACTGCTCCCTTCAACAGCCACTGCAAGGGTGGACACCATAAGACCCAACACTTCCACCACCAAAGAAAGATATCCCCCTTAAATATAAACAAGTCTTAAAGCTATCCATTATGATGATAACTTGGTGATTAAACTCACAGCAAAGGCTAGTGTTATTGTCATAGTTGATGATGAACGAATGCAAGGAAAAAATAGTGAATGAGGTGAAGCTCTGAGCTTTATCATCCAATCATGGGCAAGGAAAACAGCATTTTTTAAATTTTCTTTGCATCTGATTGGGTAACTTTGCAAAGTGAAATTTCATCACACTATTTGGCTTTAGTAAATCAACCCCAATGGAAGATGAATATTAAAAATCATGTCTGTCTCTTTTCAATGTAAATCATCAAGGAATTGCCAAACAAAGGGCTTGGGGAGCTGGCCACTGTCAAGAAGGACAGGTACCAATGCAAAAAATGTTTTTAAAAAATACTGTTGCAGAGAGCATCTATTTAATAAGGCTTAAAGGGCAACATTAAAAATATACAATTCCTGGCCATTTTTCATCTTTCAGCACTGTCAAAATTTGAATAACAATTAATCAGTCATGTAATACTGTACCCAAGTGAAGTTTTTATAACTTTTATGAGACATAAAACTTTCTTTTGGTGATATTTAGTCACCACTGGGTTTTTTAAAAAAAAATTTCTATATAAGCAAAAAAAATTACAGAACATTTTGAAAAAATGTTCTTTGTTTCTGTTATAAAATTTTTCAAATAAATGTCCTTTATAAATTTAGATCAAAATGTATTATGCTAAATTTCTTTGGTAAAAATAACCACAATCAGTGTATATTATTTAGTCTGTGTGACAGTTATAAAGTCTACAATCTATGGTAATTATATTTGAAAATGGATCAGTCCTGATGTACCGACTGCCTCATTTCTTGAGGCCTTAAAATACTAGCACAGTAAAAATATGCCCCAAATGACCCCTTTTTGCAAAGTATGCAGTCCAATGTGTTCAGTAAGAGGCATGGTGAATTTTTTGAAGTTGTAATTTTTTTGTCACAATTTGTTTTGAAAATTAAGAAATTAAATAAAACTTGTTTTTTTCCACAGAGTTGTCATGTTAACAGATTATTTCTCACACACAGCATAGGTAAACTTATACTTACACTCCAAAACACATCCTGCTATGCCTCCTGAGTTCGGGGATACCACATGCGTGATTTTTTTCATAGTCTAGATGCATTGAGGGGCACAAAATCCAAGGACCACCTTTGGGCTTTCACGCAGCATAAATTACACCTCTAATTTCCTGATTACCTATCACATTTTTGGAGGCCCTATATTCCAGGACAGAGGAAACACCCACATAATGACATTTTCATTTTGCAAAGCAAACACTCCAATGTATTTTGAAAGGCATAGTGAGTCTTTGAAAATGTCATTTTTTGCCAAAAGTTTTTGGAAAATACAGGAAAAAAAAATGAAAATATATATTTTACACGACATTGTCAATTAATAAGATATTTCTAAAACATTCTGCTACTCCTCCAGAGTTTGGAGATACCAGATGTGTGAGATCTTTTCAAAGCCTAGCCACATAGAGAGACCCAAAATCCAAGGAGCAACTTCATGTGTTCTAGGGGAATAAATTACATGTCTAATCTCCTGACTACCCATCATATTTTTGGACGTTCTGGAGCACCAGGACAGTGGAAACACCTACAAAATGACCACATTTTGAAAATGAAAACACCCAAAGGCATTTTTTAAGAGACATGAAAAGTGTTTTGAAAACTTAATTTTTGCCACAAGTTTTTGGAAAATGCAGAAATAAAACAAATTATTTTCATTTTTTACAACGTTTTCAATTTAATCTGATATTTCTCACACACAGCACAGGCATAATAAAACCCCAAAACACATTTTGCTACTCCTCTTGAGTATGGTGATACCACATGTGTGATCCTTTTTCACTTTCTGGACTGAATATATACCGAGCAATGTATCTTGTGTATCAAAAAAAATCAACCAATTGTGTCAAGACCAATCTACCTAATGGTCACCTCTATATGAGTGGTCAGGGAATATATCTTAGTGTAGTGTCTCCTAGAGATCAAGCAAGCCAAGCCTACTGGTACATGGCTACCCCCAGGAATCCCATGTTCACTGGCTAGGATTCTACAATAAAGGAAGAACAAAATAGTTGCTGTGGTTCAATGAGTGCAGTTTTCTGCGGGGAATGGCTGGGACTGGTGTGATCATGGACACTGTAACTAGTGTTGCGGTGATCTGTCCAAAACTAGAAAAAATAAGTTTTGCCTTTGGTTATACTTTAAAGTACAACTAAAGGCAAAACTTTTTTCTTTAGTGTTGGATAAAGTGGGGATGGATTAGAACATTTGTCACATTTTTATTGCTGTCTGTGCCTGCTCTGAGGTTCACCCCCTCTATTTGTGTCCTGTTTACCATTATCACTGAAAATGAAAATAAAAGAAATTCCCAAATTTTGGGTTGTCCCCAGAAAAGTATTAAAGGAGAAATTTTCCGATGGGGACATTGGTTCTTTTGACTTAGGGGTTCCCAAGGGTTTTCTTTAATTTGTAGGGACTGTCTCTCACTTCCTGTTTTGGCTATGGAACAGTAAGTGAAGGTATATCTCCCCAATCGGATACATATGGAAAACAAAATTTGACAAGGGTTATAACATCTCTTGCTCTATTTAAAATTTAAAAAAAAGTTTTGTCTATAGTTCTACTTTGAGGCAAATACTGCAGACTGTGCATTTAAAAAGTGTTCAGTCTATGTGCCTTTAGTAAATCCTCCCCATTTCATGTAGTTAAATATATCTATTTCCCCCTGTCATTTTGCCAGATTTTCAGAGACTTTTTTCATTGTCTTTTTTATTGGCGGAAGAAGGATATTTATAAATGTGTATGATATTTGATACTATTTTCATTCAATATTTAACATTTATAAAGTTATTTTGTATTCATTTATTTTGACTTTGTTGTTTTTTCATATACCACATGTGCCCTGTGAAAGCAGCCTCCCTTTGAATGGTATTCTAGTCACCTTTTTTCTTTTGTATTAATACATACAGGGGTTGGACAAAACAAATGGAAACACTACATGATTTGCAGGTATAAAAGTGACAACATGTTAAATGTTGTAAGTGGAAGTGATATAACATTCTTTCATCATTCACTGCACATTCTGCTGGTATTACAGAATCATGTCAGAGCTTACTGAGGGAAAATTGTTGGTGCCGCTTGGCTGGTGTCTCTGAGGCTGAAGATGCCAATGTATTTGCCATTTCGTGAGGTACGGTATCAAAGTTTATGGCTGCATATACAGTTTCTGGGAAAACATCTGATAAGCATAAGTGTGGTCAACATGGTCAACTGACCAAAAGAGACAAAAGGACATTGCGCAGGATCAGGGGCGGACTGACCATTTGGAAACTTGGGCACTGCCCGAGGGCCCGGGGTCAGTAGGGGCCTCATAAGATGCATACAAAAAAAAAAAAAAAAGGGTTGTGAAAAGAGATTCACAGAAAAGCAGCTACATAATGAACAGAACGTGACACTCAGGAAATAATTTCCAAAAATTATGCTTTATTACACATATATAGATATGACAAATGGGCATTTGCCCTGGTTTACCATCACCTCAGTATGAGACAATACACACAGACCTAAAACCATTTAAAATGACACCAGAACCGGTCTAAATGTGTGTGTACAGCAGGGAAAATGGCTACATGAGTCTAGTGTCCCTGCAGCACAAACACATAGGTGAACACTTCCCTAGGGAGGTGTATCCAAAAATTATGCCATGGGCATACCAAAATGGAGGATATAAGGGATTAAGCAGTAACCATTATGGCAAATCCCTATCAAGGAATCCAAAAATTATGCTATAATGTGTATATCACATGTATGCAATTGAGCAAGCACAATATGCGTCAAAAAGGAGAGTAGCAGGCCTCAGGCCTGTATGAAGAAAGACATAAATGTCAAATATATTATACAATACATTCCTGTGCCGGCACAAGTGGTTGGGGCCCATTCATCTGTAATATAGATAGCTGTTTCCTAAAGCTCTTAGATGGGAATATGCCCCATTTATTTCCAGGATGGAGGAAAAGATGCACACAGCAGCATTCTGCTTGAAATGGTTTCTTCACCACTGCATGTGGACTATACACCACTTTTTGTAGGAAAAGATACGACACATCCCAA
Source organism: Staurois parvus (assembly GCF_062004578.1). Classification (NCBI taxonomy): domain Eukaryota; kingdom Metazoa; phylum Chordata; class Amphibia; order Anura; family Ranidae; genus Staurois; species Staurois parvus. Next base: position 5,217,945 of record NW_028318357.1, read on the forward strand.
AGACCCAAAGGTCCTGACGAAGCTGAGTGAGATACGCCCATCGGCGAAACGCGTTGACGTCATACGTCAGATACGTCACTTCCGGTCATGCGCACTAGGTGGAACGCACGCTGACCCATAGGGAGGAAGCCATCTTCACAAGCCATGAGGCAAGCTTAAGCAGCACAAGCGCCGAGAAGGGGCTGGAACCCGCGGTATATCGGCGGATGTCAGCGGTGGTTCCTTGGCCGCCTTGGCCCTGCATGGTAGTATCTATGAAGGACTTTTTTCTCATTCCTGTTATCCATAGCACAGGTGGTGAGTGGATCGTTACAGGACATTAGATATATGGTCCTCTGTGATCTATATGACCTATATATCTTCCATAGAGTGTTAGCTCTGTCAGTGACTTTCCACATATTGTTTGTTTCACTACAGGATGGGGACATCATGGTGCTAAGTATAGGAAACAAGATATACCATCATATATATCTCAACAGGCAGAAGAGTCTTTGGGATGTGTCGTATCTTTTCCTACAAAAAGTGGTGTATAGTCCACATGCAGTGGTGAAGAAACCATTTCAAGCAGAATGCTGCTGTGTGCATCTTTTCCTCCATCCTGGAAATAAATGGGGCATATTCCCATCTAAGAGCTTTAGGAAACAGCTATCTATATTACAGATGAATGGGCCCCAACCACTTGTGCCGGCACAGGAATGTATTGTATAATATATTTGACATTTATGTCTTTCTTCATTCAGGCCTGAGGCCTGCTACTCTCCTTTTTGACGCATATTGTGCTTGCTCAATTGCATACATGTGATATACACATTATAGCATAATTTTTGGATTCCTTGATAGGGATTTGCCATAATGGTTACTGCTTAATCCCTTATATCCTCCATTTTGGTATGCCCATGGCATAATTTTTGGATACACCTCCCTAGGGAAGTGTTCACCTATGTGTTTGTGCTGCAGGGACACTAGACTCATGTAGCCATTTTCCCTGCTGTACACACACATTTAGACCGGTTCTGGTGTCATTTTAAATGGTTTTAGGTCTGTGTGTATTGTCTCATACTGAGGTGATGGTAAACCAGGGCAAATGCCCATTTGTCATATCTATATATGTGTAATAAAGCATAATTTTTGGAAATTATTTCCTGAGTGTCACGTTCTGTTCATTATGTAGCCGCTTTTCTGTGAATCTCTTTTCACAACCCTTTTTTTTGTATGCCTCTTTTGGCTACTGAATGGAGACCATACATTGGGTGACACGCTAATTTATTCAATAACCTCTTAAATAATTATCTTAGTATATGCCTCATAAGATGCCCCTGGTACCTTTTTCATAGGCTTTTTTAAGTTTGGGCAAGGACACAGGGGCCCCATGATCCCCTATTGCCCGGGGGCCCCATGAGTTGTCAGTCTGCCCCTGCGCAGGATTGTGACCTGAAATAAGAAAACAACTGTTGCAAAAGTGACTGCAGAGCTCAATCTCAGCCCCATGAAGACTGAGATTGAGCTCTGCAGTCACTTTTGCTGATCAGATGACATTTTCCTGGAAACTGTATATGCTGTCATAGCCTTTGATACCCTAACTCGCAATATGGCAAATAAATTGCCAACGTCAGTCACAGAGGCACCAGCTAAGTGGGCAGCGCTACCAGCGCATGTAGGGAATGATGAAAGTGAGGCTTCCCACCTGTTAGCTAAGTGTCTCATCACACAGGGAAGCAATAGAATGTTACATCGCTTCTACTTTCAATGCTAAACATGTCATCACTTTCGCACCTGCAAATCATGTAGTTTATCAATTTTTTGTCTAACCCCTGTATGCTGCTGGGACCGCACTGACTGAGTGAAATGGCATATTTCTACTGTTTAACCACTTCAATACCGGGCACTTTTACCCCCTTCCTACCAAGGCAAATTTTCAGGTCTCAGCGCTCTCACACTTTGAATGACAATTGCGTGGTCATCCAAACTAAATTTTTATCGTTTTGTTCACACAACTAGAGCTTTCTTTTGGTGGTATTTAATCACCACTGAGGTTTTTATTTTTTGCTAAATTTACAAAAAAATCTAAAATTTTGAAAAAAAACAAGTTTTTCTTTGTTTATGTTATAAAAATTTGTAAATAAATAATTGTTCTTCATAAATGTAGGCCAAGATGTATTCTGCTACATTTCTTTGGTGAAAATAAGACAAATCAGTATTTATTATTTAGTCTGTAGTAAAGTTATAGAGTTCACAAACTATGGGATATATCTGAAAATTGATCAGTCCTGAAGTACTGACAGTCAATCTAATTTCTTGAGGCCCAAAAATGTCAGAACAGTTCAGATACCCCCCAAATGACCCCTTTTTGCAAAGTAGACAGTAAAACGTATTTCATAAGAGGCATGGTGAGTTTTTTGAAGTTGTAAATTTTTTGTCATATTTTTTGGAAAATGAAGAAATTAAAAAACATATTTTCACACATTTATTTTTTTTAGATATTGTCACCAGTGCAGTACAGCATCATCATATAACTGGTGTGGCGGTGATCAGGGACACTGACTGGTGACAGTACAAACATAAAAAATATTTTTTTTTCAATTTATTATTATTATTATGCTATTATTATTAAACTTTTTTCTCCTTTTTTTATGATTTTCTTTATATTACACTATGACCAAAGTAGTATAATGTTAGCATAGTAACATTGTACCTCTTTGGGGAAGTGATCGGTATTTTTTTTTTTTTTTCACAATATGATTGCTGATATCAAGGAATTTCCTTGCTATAAGCAAGCATTTAACTAAATTAAATTTATTCATTCAGGTTTTTTTTTGTTGTGATTAGCTGTGATTGGCCACAGCTAATCACATGACACTGATGGGCAGTGACTGGCCCAGTCTGTGCATGTGATCACTGTGATCAATCACAGCTAGTGGCACAATTCTATACAATGGATGGCATAAAAGGAAGCCATCCATTGTTTACAACTGTCATGTGACCTGTTGTGATTGGTCACAGCAGGTCACATGGTACTGGCAACAGGCCGGTACACAGATCTGTCATTGGCTGTGTCCGAGGTACACAGCCGGTGACAGATCTCGCCACAGCATGGCCTGGATCCACGAGAGTCCTGCCGTCATTTTCCTATTGTCCAGGCGGGAAGTGGTTAAACCATTTTACCACTTTATTAGCAATAAAAAATGACAGGGCTTTTAATCCTTCTCCACTGTATCGATCCTGCTGGATATCACATCATGAGATAAAACACCAAATGGTTTCATGAGATAAATACATTTTGTTGAATTACCACATGCCTTATTTTAGTAATTTTTTTGTGAACTGCAAAAAAAAATGTTTGAAAAAGTTATTTCATCTTAGATTTTAAAGAGGAAAATACCACTTTGTGAATTAATCCCAATGTCACCATAGTCAAATTGTACTGCTCTAGTGGAGGTGATCACATTTTTGTTATCTCTATGATTGCTTAAAATTATGATCACTGTATAAGCAATCATTTATATGTGTTTGGCATCCATTGATCTTCCCATTCTTTACTATTGTGATTGATGTGATTGGCCACAGCTATCACATGGTACAGGGCCACTGAAATTTGTCCTGTACCGTATGATCACTGTGACCAATCACAGAGATCACAGTAGTAAGCAGTGGCAACATGAATGAAAGACATTGTTTACTACTGGACATCTGTTTGCCAGAATTAGTCACAGTGATCATATGGTACCAGAGCAAATCACAGTAGCCCAGTACTCTGATTGGTAATCCACTGTTTCCCGTGTGCCCCTTGGGGGCACGCTTCTGTGAGGACATATAGGTACATCCTCCCAGACCAATTCTTGTCCCTCTTGGCCACGGTATACAGACGGTTAAATAACATGCCTTAAACCTAACTGTGAAGTGGTACATTTGTAGGATGTATTAAAGTAAAAGTGTTAGTTGCAAACGAAAAAAAAAAAATTTAAATTGCAAGCCACTATATTACATTTTCCTAATGGCTTTGTCTTTGTTGTAAAAAAAAAAACGTGGAGACTCAACACATCAAACACAGGGCATGGGGAGCTGGTCACTGCCCTAGGAGACGTGGACCAATTTGAAAAACTTTAAAAAGTACCTTTTGGAGGGCAGCTCTTTTATTAAGGCTTACAGAACAAAATGCTAAAAAAATGCACAATTCCTTGAAATAACATACTTAGGGGACCTTAAACCTGCCTGTGAATTGATTCATCTGTAGGATGTACACAACTAAAAGTGATATTTTCAAAGGAAAAATACCATTTAAAGTGATATTTAAGACTGAATTTTTTTTTACTATTTTTAGTTTCTACTACTGAGGCATTGAAGTACTGTGGATGGTGCTTATTCAGGTATTCAATTTGACATTTGCCCTGATTCAGCCCGTGCCATCAGTGCCTACCCCAGATTTTGGTTTGAGTGCATCCCTTCCCTTGCAACAGTCACCATTGCATGCATGCTTCTGTCAGGAACTAGAGTTGATTGGACACTGTATGCTACTATGCTGTGTGCTTACATACACATACACATACACACACACACAAAAATGCAGGAAGCCTCAGGCTGCAAGCCACTCTCCTGCTCCTTTCTCCTCTCATCTAATTGATGGACAGATGCTGGCACCTGTGCCTGTCCCTTGTGACCTTGCGCACAGTCTCCAACAGGAAGTTTGGGGAATCAGCGATGAGAGAACTGGAGCCTGTGGCAATGAGGATTAACAAAAGTAAATGGCTCACTCCAAAGAACCCCCTTCACCGGTAGTAATCCTGTGACTTCCCGTGTGCCTTGCCCAGTGTATGAGCAGCGCTCATGACAGAGGGGGCCCAGGTGAGCCGACCACAGCTCCCAGCTCCACACACCAATATCAAGCAATATATTATGTGAGGTCCCACTGCTGGAGGTGAGCAGACATCTCGAGGAGGAATTGTGCACTCTCTCTGTGTTTTGGTGCACTGGTGGTCATTGGAGGAAGGATATTTATTCAGAAGCAATATATTGGGACTTTTCATATGATTAATATTACTTAGAGTATTCACTCATTCAGGGGCGGACTGACCATTTGGAAACTCGGGCACTGCCCGAGGGCCCGGGGTCAGTAGGGGGCCCCATGAGATGCCCCTGGTACCTTTTTCATAGGCTTTTTTGAGTTTGGGTAAGGGCACAGGGGCCCCATGATCCCCTATTGCCCAGGGGCCCCATGAGCTGTCAGTCTGCCCCTGCACTCATTTATTTACCTATATTTTTTATGTTTGATGTGTAGCGCTGCACAGTATTAATTTTTATTTTCTCACGTGGCCTGGCATGATTCAGGATGTAGGAAAATGCTTACTGGGCTCCCCCTTTTCCATGCCAGCCAGACTACATCCTTCTTATGTATTTTTTCCTTGGGTTTGGAGGGGTCAGGTATGAAATTTATGGAGGGGTGAGCATGTCCCTCCCTCCCTAATGAATTATACCAGACCACATGTCTTCCACAATGGGAGGGTACCTTAAAAGAGGAGACTCACCTTGCCCCTATGGTGATTAAAAATGTGCTCTTTCCCACAACCCTGACTTGGTGCTTGTGGAGGTCTTTTCGAGGGGGGGAGGGGTTATTGGAATCTGTAAGTCCTCTTTAAAAAAGGGGGGCTATCAGATATACAACCCCCTTATGTGAATACCGTTGTACCCCTACTTATTCACACACACAAATGTAAAGCAAATAAACACACTGACAATTTGACAAGTCCTTTAAAAATAAAAATAAAAACACTAAAATAAAATGGTAATATTGCCACTATAATGATTTCCACCAGCTGAATTTGTGGAGTACAGAAGTAATCTGAAGGCTACCCTGAGTGTTATGGGGATATGCACCTGACACACTACAAAGATTGGATAACTCCCCTGTCAGTGCTGTGGGATTTGACAGTGTACTATTATCCAGTCTGGAATCTGTTGCTGTTTTGTATTGACATTTGACTCTAGGATTACAATTGGATCTGTTGCTATCTATGGGGTTATCAAAGTAATATTTTTTTGCTACAGGATATATTTGCTCTAGTAACAGTTCCCGTCATAGGGTGCAAGTACACCAGGTGAATCTGTATGGTCCATACCAGCTAATTGAGCCCCTCATTTAATATATCTTGGGATTGCCATTTCTCTGAAGTCTGACAATGTGGGTTTACCCTGATATCTTCTACTGTTTCCTCATCAAACATCTTTGTCACTGAAATTGAGGTGTCTTACCTGATGCAACTGCATTTTATTATTATCATTACACCATCAGCTTGCCTCCTGAAGAAGCAGACATTATAGCCTGTAAAACATGTCGAGAAAATAGTGTCTACCTGCCTTCCAATGGAGCTGGTATTTTTTTAACTTGAATATAAGTATTACTCTCAGAAATAAATATTTTAAAAACGATTAAGTGGTCTGTAGTGTATAGGGGGATAACTTTCACATGTTCAATATATGTAAATATTTTAAAAATCAGAAATTTCATGTGACCTCAGTTTATTTTATATATTAGCCATGCTCAACCATGAATTCTAAACAATTTTATAAGACTAAAAATTATTTTTTTTTAATGAGACAATGTACTTTTCATTGTAGCACCTGAAAAGACCCTTTAAAAATTCTCGTGAGAAAATGTGTTGTGGTTCTCCTGAAATAAAATAAAATGGCTACACATCTGCTCCTGAAGATTGCTAGTATTAATAAAACCCCTGCTGCCCACAAAATGGTATTTAAAAATTACATGTCCCCCAGGGCACTGCCCAACTCCCCATTGCCTTTTTTGACAATCCCTTGTTTAATAGCCTAAAAAAACGGACATTACTGATTTCTAGAATAAGGTTCCTATTGATTTCAGATTCTGCATCTGAACTTCTGAAAGTGTTGCCGAACATATCCCAAATTGAATCTGGGTATGTTTCGACTTATCACTATTGTGGGTAACTTGCCCTTTGACCCTATTTTAGGCATTGTGGATGTTAGTGGGGCAGCACAGTGGCTAAATGGTTAGCACTTCCGCCTGGCAGTACTAGGGTCGTTGGTTCGAATCCCAGCCACGGCACCACCTGCCTGGAGTTTGCATGTTCTCCCTGTGCCTGCGTGGGTTTCCTCCTAACTCTAAAGACATGCTGGTAGGTTAATTGGATCCTGTCTACATTGGCCCTAGTATGTTTATGTATGAATGTAAGTTAGGGACCTTAGATTGTACACCCCTTGAGGGTTAGGGACTGATGTAAATGCACAACATATATATGTAAAGCACTGTGTAAATTGACAGCGCTATATAAGTAACTGAAATAAATAAATAAATATTAGTAGTTTGTACACCACAATCCTGCATGAGGAGGGTATTCAGGTAATCTGCAATGGCTATATATGTAAAAAGTACAGAGAAGGGCAACCAAACTGATAAGAGGCATGGAGAAGCTCAACTATGAGGAAAGATTAGAGAACCTGAATGTATTCTCTCTTGGGAAGAGAAGATTAAGGGGAGATATGATCAACATTTATAAATACATCAGTGGTTCATATAGTGAACTCGGTGTAGAGTTATTCATCCTGAGGTCATCACAGAGGACAAGGGGGCACTTCTTACATCTGGAGGAAAAGAAATGTAATCTCCAAACACAGAAAGGTTTCTTCACAGTGAGAGCTGTGAAAATGTGGAATAGACTCCCTCTACAGTTGGTTCTGGCCAGCTCAGTGGATTGCTTTAAAAAAGGCCTGGATTCTTTCTTAGATACACAGAATATAACTGGATACTAACATTTATAGATAAAGTTGATCCAGGTGGATCAGGAAGGAATTTTTTCCCTACAGGAGCAAATTGGATCATGCTTTGCTGGGTTTTTTTGCCTTCCTTTGGATCAACTGTGGGTATAGGATTCTGACTTTTTTTTTTTTTAATGGTTGAACTGGATGGACTTTTGTCTTTTTTCAGCCAGACTAACTATGTAACTATATGACAATACAGGGTGTCCCTAAAGTCTAGACACAGGAAATATCTCTATAGGTGTACTGTATATATATATATATATATATATATATACATATACATGTGTATAATATATCACTATATAAGCTCACCAGACCTTAAAACCCTTGACTTCTTTTTTTGGGTATGCTAAAGGAGAAGGTGTACTCAATGAAAATCACAGATATGAATCACCTGAAGGAAAGCATCATGAAAGAATATGCTCAACTTGAACGAAATGTGGAGTTACTGCATCGGGTTCATGTGAATCTTGCAAAGAGCATGGAACTTTGCATCAGAAATGGTGGAAATCACATTGAAGATGTTATTGATTAATATTCCAATGAAATAGAATGTTGTTGAAAAATGTATTGAAATTTATTGAAAATATGCATTTTGCTGTATCCAGACTTTAGGGACACCCTATATAAATATCCGTCGGTGTATGTAAGCTTCTTACTACAACTACTTATCCCAAGCAAAAAACTGCTTTTATTTTAATAGTGAATACTTTTTAAAACTACAGGTCACTGAAATGGATTTCAATATGGAACCAAGTTTTGCCTATCGGTTTATCACAGATTTATAAAAAACAAGTAAAACAAGAAAATTAATGGTGGGTATAATGAAGAAAAAGTATTCCTGGGAAGGATCCAGAGTTCTGAATGCTATGTCTCTTCTGCATTAACATTTCTTGCCTGCTTGTCTGCATTGTACATTTACAGCTAAGTGTACATTATTGGCATCTACTGAGATAAATGAACTCCCATGAATTCACAGGAATGACGTCTTCTCGGCTGGGCCAATCAAGGCGGCTGAAAATCAGAGCCTGGAAGAAGACCAACTGAGGATGTCAGTGGCTGGTAAAGAAACTCTGGGACACTGCTGCACTGGAGTGGAGGTGAGTATATTCCACTTTAAGCCCCCTGTGCTACTATCTATGAAGGTGTGCAAGATACAATTTTTCAAATTTCTAAATTCACAATTATCAGTACAAATTTGAATATACATGAGCAGATAAGATTATTTTGCTGGCAAATCACCCATAAATCATCATAATCCAATCACTGTTTTTTCTTTCTGATAATGCCTCTTGTGATTATTTGCATTCATATATAGCTAAGGTTATTTTTCAATGTTTATCACTTTTGTTGACTTAATATAACAATATTTGATCAAGCAGCTCAATTAACACATATGATTGGTTGAATTTCAAAAGCAGCCCTATTTTGATTTGTCTGATCAAATCAGAAATATAATTCTTGAGTGTGTTGACTGATTTTTTTGGCTATATGCCGAACTCCAGACAGATAATAACACAAAATACTGCTGTTATTTATTAATTAAAAAATAATGACATTTACTTTCAAATTAAGGTAGAATTGTATCATGTTGGGGAGATTTCCCTTCCTGGCACTTTCTATTCCTTAACCTGAACAAAAAGTGAGAGGATATCCCTCTAAAGTAAGGGAATCCCTGGTTGTCACCAAGGGCATCAGAACTGGTGTCCTCATTGTAAGATTTCCCCTCTACTGTTCGGGTGGCATCCCAAAATTGAGGAATTTTTTCACTTTTACTCTCAGTGATAAACAGAGAGAGTGAATCTCTCTAATGGGGCTCAGACAACCATAAAACCCAACTGGTGTTGTAATCCCTCTCAACTATTGACTTTAGTCATACTTTAAACTAGAAAATGTACCTGAATTTGACTTGGTATCAGCCGCCTGTAGGGAACCTGGATTTGATGCCAATTCCTGCCAAACTGGGCAATGAATCCACCATGATTCCTCCTCAGATAAGATACACACATACCTGTAAATAGGAGAACCCCAGATTGTGTCTCACATATTCTAGGCCTGAGGCCCATTTCTTGAATAAGGAATGTCCACACAAGATGCCTTTTCAACCACTTGCCTTCCAGAGGATTTACCCCCCTTCCTTTCAGGCAATTTTTTGCGTTACGGTGCTACACTATTTCAACTGATAATTGCGCAGTTGTGGAATGCTCAAATAAAATTTTTGTCCTTTTTTTCACACTAATAGAGTTTTCTTTTGGTGGTATTTGATCACCTCTGGGTTATTTATTTTTTGTGTTATAAACAAAAAAAAGACCAAAAATTTTGAAAAGAGTTATATTTTCTCATTTCTGTCATAAAAAATATCAAATAATCTCAAATTTCATCATAAATTTAGGCCAAAATGTATTTTGCTATATGTCTTTGGTAAAAAAAAATCCCAATATGTGTACTGTATATTAATTGGTTTGTGTGAAAGTTATAGCATCTACAAACTATGGTATAGATATTGGAATTTACGCCATTTTTGCTATATGTGGCTGTGCTAGTTTAACTGACAATGGCAATGCTGTACATAAATTAAATTTATATTATTTTTTCACACAAATATAGCTTTCTTTTGGTGATATTTGATAACTGCTGGGTTTTTATTTTTTGTGCTGTAAACAAAAAACGACCAAAAATTTTCAAAAAAACGATTTTCTCATTTCTGTCATAAAAAATATCCAATAAACTCATATTTTATAATAAATTTAGGCCAAAATGTATTTTGCTACATGTCTTTTGTAACAAAAAATCCCAGTTACTACATATTCATTGGTTTGTGTGAAAGTTTTAGCGTCTACAAACTATGGTATAGAGACTAGAAATCACACAGCTTTTACTTTCCGACTGCCTATCACATTTCTTGAGGTGCTAAAATGACAGGGCAGTACAAAGACCCCCAAATGACCCCTTTTTGGAAAGTAGACACCCTAAGCTATCTTCTGAGAGGCATGTTGAGTCCATGGAAGAATTATTTTTCTCCACAGTTTTTGGAAAATTACAAAAAACATTTTTTACACAAAGTTATCATTTAAATAGTATATTTCTCACACATGCCATGGGTATATTTGGAATTACACCCCAAAAATATATTCTGCATCTTCTCCTGAGTGGGATACCACATTTGGGAGACTTTTTGGGAGCCTAGCTACATACAGGAGACTGAAATTCATAAACCCCTTTGAAAGGTTGATGGTGCGTAAATTCCTAATTTCACTTCCTCCCTACCTATCACAGTTTCAGGGGGGGGCATTTTATGCCCAGCATTAGAAGTTTATGCCACACAACACTCTCACTTCTAACCAGCTGAAGACCAGCCTTTTCTGACACTTTTTGTTCACATAAAAAAAAAAAATCAGTATTTTTTGCTAGGAAATTACTTTGAACCCCCAAATAATATATATTTTTTAAAGCAGACACCCTAGTGAATAAAATGGTTTGTGCTGCAATTTTTTATGTCACATAGTCCTCGCGCAGCAATTTTTCAAAACAAATATTTTGAAAAAAATACACTTTTTTTTACTTTTAATGCACAAAAACACAATATATTGGCCAATTGTTTGGTAAAGTATAAAAGATGATGGTATGTAGAGTAAATAGATACCAAACATGACATGCTTTAAAACTGCTCACGCACTGTGCATTGGCAACAAACTGTACATTCACTGTGCACTGTCGACAAACTGCATACATTTTTAATATCCTTAGGTGACCCTTTACAGACTACCATTTTAAATTTAAACAGGAGGTCTAGTGCTAGAAATACCGCCCTCAATCTGACATTCGCAGCGATACCTCACATGCATGGTGCAACCTCTGTTTACATACCGATATGGGCGAGGGTGCTTTAATTTTTTTTCTATTAGTTATTTTGATTTTTTTTAATTATTTTGACACTGTTCCTTTCATTTTTTTTTTTATCACTTTTATTGTTATCACAGGGATTGTAAATATCCCCTGTGACAGCAATAGGCATTGACAAGTATTCTTTTCTGAGAAATCTGGGGTTTATTAGACTCTAGATATCTCCTCTGCCCTTACATCGTCTGATCTCACCAAGAGTGGTGTGATCAGATGCTTTCGCAATTTAAAAATGGGGCTGCTTATATCCTGCAAAACTGAAGTGATGAAATGCTCGTAGCTTCTGATTTCTTAGACTATAGAGATGATTGGCTCCATTCCAGTCTCCAATCAGCTCTATGGTCAGCTGGCAGAAATACTGGCTGCATTCTCAGGTTCCCCCTGATGGCACAGGACTGCCCGAGAAAGCTGTGGAAGGCAGCTAATTAGCTACTCACCAGGCATCATCCTGGTATAACCACTCAACGTTCAGTGATGTACCAGTACGTCGCTGGCCCTTGTTGGGTATTTATGTTCCTTTTTTTATGTAACTAAATGAAAAATAGAGAAGAAATCTCTGCTAGAAAAAGTGTGTCGTATGCCCACCATTAGATTATACTGCTCTGCATGCACCCACTTCTAATGGTGGGCACATATTTTTCTTCTCTTTTTTTCGTAAAAGAAAAAAAAAAGAACCCAACAGATTCCTCAATTCACATCAATCAATGTGGATGAAGAAATCTATGCCAAACATTTTTCTTTAAAAATATATGCGAAGCATAGGGGCCATCTACCCACTGGCCACCCCAGGCCCCCATGCTTGGGCATATATGCTCTTTTTTAACTGCGGATGAAAAATCTCATCCAACAGCGCTGCACGCACAGACGTATATTCTGAGGGCAAGACCCTGTTGCTGTCATAAATAGAACGATGGTGCAGCTGAATGGCATTCCTGCAAAAAAACAGCAATGGTTAACAGTAAAACCGTACCTTAATAAAACAACTTTTTTATTGAAATCTGTGCCAAAAAATATTATAAAATATATATGCCGAAGCATAGGGACCATCCACCCACTGGTAAATAAGAAAAGGATCAGAGGCTTATAAATATCATATATTGCTAGACGTATATTCTCTGCCCAGTAACCAAAAAACAGGTATACAAAAAAGGAAACGTGAAAAGAGATTCACAAAAAAGTGGTTACATTATGGACAGAATGCGATACTAGAAGTAGTTCCAAAAAGTATGCTTTATTACACAATACACATGTGGACAATTAAGGTAAATACCTCAGTTCACCATCACCTCAGTATGAGATAATACAAAAACAGACCTAAAATCACATAAAAGCAACATCAAGACCGGTCTTTGTAATAATGTGCTGCAGACATAGTGACAACTACCTGTCTAATATATTTGCGGCACTGACACATTGGTTACACCACCATGCAGGAAATGTATAAAAAAATTGTACCATATTGGCATAATATGCATAGCAATAATGGCTGATGACGAGCACCAAGTTAGCACCAAGTGTCGGTGCTGCAAATATATTAGACAGGTAGTTGTCACTATGTCTGCAGCACATTATTACAAAGACCGGTCTTGATGTTGCTTTTATGTTATTTTAGGTCTGTTTTTGTATTATCTCATACTGAGGTGATGGTGAACTGAGGTATTTACCTTAATTGTCCACATGTGTATTGTGTAATAAAGCATACTTTTTGGAACTACTTCTAGTATCGCATTCTGTCCATAATGCAACCACTTTTTTGTGAATCTCTTTTCACGTTTCCTTTTTTGTATACCATCCACCCACTGGCCACCCCAGGCCCCCATGCTTGGGCATATATGCTCTTTTTTAACTGTAGAAGAAAAATCTCATCCAAAAGTGCTGTACACACTTATGTATATTCTAAACGCAAGATCCTGCTGCTGTCTGAATAAGCAGATCGATGCTGCAGCTGAATGGCATTCCTGCAAAGAAAGAAGCAATTGTTAACAATAAAAAAGCAACAATAAAACCATAACAATAAAACCGTAATTTGACAACAATAAAATGACAACTGTTTTTGGTTTTTGAATTTTCTTTATTTTTTATGGGTTTTTTTACTTTTTTTTTTTTTTTTACTTTTTAACTTTCAGATGGTAGGGTCTCTCAAAATGTGATAGCCAGTTTCCTGACTACCTGACATCTTTCGCGACCCTGTGCATATATGTGCCCTAGACTGTGCCGTTCTGTACCCTATACTAATAGTATACTAGTGTATTGTATCGACGGAAGCATCCTTGAGGCAGAGACCAGGTTGGCCAGGAGAGGAGGGACAAAAATAGTGGGTGTCAGGCCTAAATCCATGTCTGCTACAGACATGACATTTTTGTTGGGGTGCTTTTTGGGTTGGGGTACCAGGAATGGCATCGGGAAAATGCCTCTTATGCAGCAGGTCCACTGCATCTGAGTTGGGGGTTTGGGCTACACCACCTTCTGGATACAAAAGGGAAGTGATGATCTCTTCCTGGAATTTTAAGAAGGATCCACTTCATCCAGTTGCTTTGTAAAGCACAAAAGCGTTATATATAGCCAATTGAAATAAATAGACACTTTTTTGTACCAGCGTCTGGCATTTTGGGAATCATCTGCTGGTTGAAGTCCACCCCTCCCATGTTAACGTTATAGTCGTGGACACAGAGCGGCTTCTCAACAACACCAGCTGCCATGGAAATTTGGATGGTCATGTCTGTGTGAATGGAAGACAGGATGAAAACATCCCGTTTGTCCTTCCACTTCACTGCGAGCAAGTCATCTTTTTTCAAGCAGACTTTTTCCCCCTTTCTAAGATGGGTATTTACAAGCCATTGGGGGAAATCCAGGTGATTAGGTCGCATGGTGCCACATGCACCAATTCCAAGATTGTATAAATATCTAAATAGTGGCACGCTTGTATAAAACTTTTCCACGTATAAGTGGTACCCCATATGGAAAAGGGTGACACCAAGTCCCAAGCTATCTTGCCACTGCTCCCAATGTAGTCTGGGCATACGAGGGGGTTTCACATGACTATTTTTTCCCTAATAAATCTGAAAAATTACATGTATAGCCTGTTGCCCTCTCACAGGTCTTATATATTTTGACCTCATATCTGGCACGCTTGCTGGGGAGAAATTGTTTGAATGCAAGGCGGTCAGAAAAACTAATGAGGGACCCATCAACACAGATGTTTTGCTGCAGAGTACATACATCTGCAAATTTAAGGTTACGGTGATTAACAAGGGGCCGAATTTTGTGGAGCCGGTCAAATTCAGGGTCACCCTGAGGATGACAGAGTGTATTGTCGTTAAAATTCATAAATTGCATTATATGCTCATATCTATGCCTAGCCATGGCAGCAGAGAACACGGACATATGATGACTCAGGTCTGTGGACCAATACAACCGCAATTATTTTTTTTAGTAATGCCCATGTTGAGGATTAGGCCAAAAAAACATTAAATTCGGAAACCGTAATGGGTTTCCATGCAAATGGTCTGGCAAGGTCTGAATCTGGGTTGGCAGTGATAAATTGCTGTGCATATAAATTGCTTTGATCCACAATCAATCAATGCAGATCTTCAGTGAAAAACAGCTCCAAAAAAATCAAGGGGAGTAGCTAAATTTGCTGTTTCCACCTGAATTCCCGGTTGGGCAATGAATGGGGGACGTACGGGTGCTGCAGAATTTGTGGGCTACCAATCCGGACTTGCAATCACATCTGGAAGGACACTATGGGCTCTTCGGGCCTGTGTTCAAATTCTTGGTGGTTGCGGGATACTACGAGTGCTAGCCACTGCACCAGCTTGTACTGCACTTATGGGACTCGCCATGTCACCATGTGATACTGCAGTGCTGGTATGTATAAGACCAGGATGTACTAGGCCGCTGGTGCTTGCCAGTTCACCAAAAGGTAGAGCGGCACTAGTACTGGCACACTGCTGCATATGAGAATCATCATGCAATTGTACCACCTCAGCAACCTGGGAACAGGGTCGGGTATACCTGACCTTAGCAGGGACCTCTTTTCCATCATCTGAGCTATCAGTCAGGGTGCAGCTGCTGTCTACAGATTCGTATTCTGACTCTTATTCTGTCAGTGAGGCTTCCCATGATCTGTCACTTGACATGGTCAAAATTCTGTAGTCCTCTTCACTAGAGTACCTTTCGCTGGACATTTTGGCCACTAAATTTATAGGTACCTAGTACGACTCACGGGAAAAAGGGCATCTGGCTGTCAGGGACTGCTTAAACTGCTACAAAAAAATTTACCTGCGAGTGTTAGCAGAGACCAGGCCTGATTCTAACACTGCAGTTTTCTGTGCAATGTGTCAAGTGACAGTGACACTGCACTTGGTGGGTGAGAAGGGGGGTAAGCATAGGGACTAAACACAGGTGCTGACAAGTGCCAGAGCTGGTCCTGCTAATGCTGCATTTTGGGGACACTATACTACTGTGAACGCTGGTATAGTTCCGATTTGATCAAAGATATTGATGCGTTCAGACACTATACTAGTAATGGAGGTTTATTGTGCATGTGAGCGTGTTCCTGGCAATCAAAGGGTTAAATGTGATGACTGATGTAGTGGCGGGCAATCTGACACTATCTGGGAGGGACGCTAACTGATGCTAACACTATCTGAATACAGTGATCAGTAAAAAAAATCTGTACACCGTACTAATGACACTGGTGACAGGGCAGTGAAGCGGTTTACTGGGGGGCGATCAGAGGGTTAAATGTGACCTATCAGTGCTTTTACTGTGTGTATAGTGCTTGGATCTGCTTTCTTCTCTCTCTGGAAAGGAATGTGCCCAGGGAGAGAAGATTGCATAATTTCCTGTACCTTTTTAATGTAAACACAGGTACAGGAAGATCTCTGATAGGGCAGGGATAAATCAGCAGATCCAGGCCTTACATCACTGGCCTGAATCTGCTGACTGATCGGTGCAGCACTGAATCACTGACCCAGCCAGCAATCATGGCGGGAGTGTGGATCACGTAAATATACATGATTTTGCACAGAGAGCCCACCCTTTAGCAGTAATTCTGCTACACGGCAGAGCTAAACTGGTTAACAATATACAGACTAATGATATAGTCAAGAACTTGGCAGATCAGCTTTTCAATTTCACCCTTTCCCATTCACACTGAAGAAGACTTCAGTGCCACCAACCTGAACTCCTAAAGGCCAGCCATCTTTCTAAATGCTCTTTCATGAGTCCCCCAGCAGTGGATTACATCACATGGAGTCTCTGTCTGGGCCTAGGCCCGGAAGGACTACTACTCTTTAGGACAGTGGTGTATTTAGATTTTCTGCTGCCCTAGGCAACACAAACATTTTGCGCCCAATGAGAGAGCGAAAGAGTCAATAAGTGTTGTATGTATATATGATTCTCTTTATCTCCCTTTCTTTCTTCTCCTCCTCTCTCTCTCTCCACTCTCTCTCTTCCCTCTCATTTCCTTCTCTCTCTCTCTCCTCCCTCTCTCTCTCCCCCTCTCTCTCTTCCCCCCCTCTTTTCCCCCTCTCTTTCCCCCTTCCTTTTCTCTTCTTTCCCTCCCTCTCTCTCTCCTCCCTCTCTCTCCCTTCCCTTTCCCTCTCTTCCCTCCCTCTCTCTCTTCCCTTCCTCTCTCTTCCCCCCCTCTCCCCCCTCCCTCTCCCCCCTCTCTTCCCTCTCTCTCTCCCCACCACTCTCTCTTCCCCCCCTCTCTCTCCCCCTCTCTCTCTCTTCCCCCCTTCCTCTCTTCCCTTCCCTCCTCTCTCTTCCCCTCACTCCTCCTCCCCCTCTCTCTTCCCTCCCTCTCTTCCTCCCTCTCTCTTCCCTCTCTCTCTTCCCCCCTCTCTCTTCCCTCTCTCTCTTCCCCCCTCTCTCTTCCCTCTCTCTCCTCTCCCTCTCCCCTCTCTCTCTTCCCTCTCTCTCTCTCCCCTCTCTCTCTTCCCTCTCCCCCTCTCCTCCTCTCTCTCCCCTCTCTCTATCTTCCCCCTTCCTCCTTCCCTCCCCCTCTCTTCCCCCTTCTCTATCTCCCCGATCTCTCTCACATCTCTCTCCCCCTCTCTCTTCCCTCCCTCTCCCTCTTCCCCCTCTCTCTCTTCCCTCCCTCCCTCCCTCTTCCCTCTCTCTCTCCCCACCTTCCTCTCCCCCTTCTTCTCACTCTCTTCCCCCTTCTCTCTCTCTCTCTTCCATCTCTCTTCCCCCTCTCTCTCTTCCCCTTCTCTTCCCTCCCTCTCTCTCTTCCCTCCCTGTCTCTCTTCTCTCTCTCCCCCTCTCTCTTCCCTCCCTCTCTCTCTTCCCCTCTCTCTCTTCCCTCTCTCTCTCCTCCCCTTCCTCTCTCTATCTTCCCCCTTCTCTCTGTCTCTTCCATCTCTCCCCCTCTCTTTTCCCTCCCTCTCTCTCCCCCCTCTCTCTCTTCCCTCTCTCTCCCCTCTCTCTCCCCCCTCTCTTTCCTCCCTCTCTCTTCCCTCCCTCTCTCCCCCCTCTCCCTCTTCCCTCTCTCCCTCTTCCCTCACTCCCCCCCTCTCTTCCCTCCCTCTCTCCCCTCTCTCTCTCTTCCCCCCCTCTTCCCCCCCTTTCTCTTCTCCCTCTCTTCCCTCCCTCTCTCTCTTCCCTCCCCCTCTCCCCCCTCTCTCACTTCCCTCTCTCCCTCTTCCCTCTCTCCCTCCTCTCTCTCTTCCATCTCTCTCTCCCCCTCTCTTCCCTCTCTCTTTCTCTCTTCCCTCTCTCGCTTTCTCTGCCTTCTCTCTCTATTCTCTCTCTCTCTTCCCTCGCTATTCTCTCTCGCTCTTCCCTCTCTTTATCCTCTCTTTCTCTTCCCTCTCTCTCTCTCCCCTCTCTCTCCCCTCTCTCTCTTTCCTCTCTCTTCCTTCTACCTCTCTCTCTTCCTCATCTTTTCCCTCTCTCTTCCCCCTCTCTCTTCCCTCCCTCTCTCTTCCCTCCCTCTCTCTTCCCCCCTCTCTCTGTTTCTCAGATCGTATGGGGCTGCACACACACTCCTGCAACAAGGGCTGCTGATCTCTGGGCAGCAGGAAGGAGGGGGGGGGGCAGCCCCATACGATCTGCAGTGTAGGGAGGGAGGCAGGGAGATCCCACAGAACACAGCACAGCTCACCTCCTCCGGGCTCTCCTCTCCCTGCTCCAGGCTGTCCCCTGGTCCTGGCTCGTTAGCTGCTGGAGGGAGAGGTACTGGAGCATCGCTCTGCAACTGCCCTCCCCCACATCAATACTCCTGCTGTCCGGGCCACTGAAAGAGTACCGAAGGTACCCCTCTGATGGTGGCTCTGCATGGCTCTGTCTGCCTCTGCTCACAGGGTCCCTTCTTCCGGGGGGGGGGGCGGCGGTGCCGCCCCCCTAAAAATTGCCGCCCGAGGCAAACACCTTGATTGCCTCGCAGTAGATACACCCCTGCTTTAGGGTACAAACCTACATGCTGTAAGCCAGGGGTAGCCTGCTACTATTCGCCTTCTGCCCAGGGCCCCACCCACACCAGATTATAAAGGACATAATACTCCACCCACTAGCATTGCCCAGAGGAGTGGTATCCCTAAAAGAGGTGCTGACACCTGCTTACAGGCTTACAGGTGTGCTGTTTTTATATGTAATGACAAGAAACTAACTGACAGGAGGAAAGTGCAGAGCGATGAATGAATCAGTCTGCTGCTTCTCTTTCACAGTCCATTCACAGGCTGGGGGCAAGCTGTATTGCTTAACTACAACGGAAAAAAGTCAGTCACCACCACGGTTCTGCTGTCTGGCAGGGCTTT